>NC_136267.1:8868393-9468393 GCF_964187855.1 Myxine glutinosa | reverse complement strand
AGATTCCTTATCGCGACATCTCGAAGCATGTTACCTACTCAGATCTACTCTGCTCTACATATTGCTCTACCAAATTCGTAACACAGCCGCCTCTCTCCCCCCCCCGGAACCGTAGCTCCTGCAAGGTTCACCGCAGGCGTTACCATTCCAGCCTTAATACTTACTGTCACACACTTAATTAACCTATGAAATAATTCAGGAAGGGCTGTGGGAAGTGAGTCAGACTACCTACCTCCACTTCCTTAACATGCTAAACCCCTTAACCATCATGCAATTATATATGTACATTGATCTTCTTTGTTCCTGCGGAGGGAGGAAACAAACAACACGCAAAAATCTACCTTAACCACAAAACTTAACCTTACTCAAAAATTCAAAAACTCCACCCTTTGTACATACCCCGGTATACAGACCGCGTCCCCCGGTGGATGCCACAAGACACAACCTTACCTGCGGGGCCATCCCAATGCACCCCCCTAAATTTCCACAGGCCCTGTCCAGATGTTGCAGGTGAGTGACATGGCTCGGTGGCTTTCGCCCACATTCATACAACACAAACCCCTTAACCACTCATTCTCATTCCAAAACTCATCATTACACAAAAATCGTTTCAAAGCACTTATTCCAATACACCCCCCTGCAGGACCATGGCATTGATGTCATATCATGTGTGTGCATTCCTCAACTCGGCAGCAGGGAGGTACCGCACAAAAAGATGGTGGGGGCGCTTCAGGCTGTGGTGCCCGCAGTCCCAAAAACAAGTCAACCGATTTAAAGGTCATTGCCCCCCCCCTCTTTACCTCTTGGCCCCGTGACAGCCCAACAGTCCCTTTCCGCCGTTACCTCGCCGGTGAGGGTCTTCACACACCCCAGGCTCCTCCGCGGCCTCCTGCCTCAGCGCATCAACACGGGTCACCGGGGGACTTCCTCACCCCGCGGCGCCCAACCAGACCCTCCACCGACGAGCTCCAATTTCCAGTTACCACCGGCTGCCAGGGGTAATTCCCGCAGAGGGGGGCCGCAGGCATCGCTCATCAGAGCTTGATCCGTACCTGCGGACACACACACCTTTCCCACCCACAAGACCCCAAAACACACTTCCTCCCCCGCTGCCATTCAATTCTCACCACAACTCAGCACAATTCATAGATGGTGTACAAAAGATGTTTCAAAGCTTTGCCATGGCCTGCTACATGTGAAATCCCATTCACATTTAAACCATTACACATTTCCATTTCCAAAACACATTTCAAAACTCAATAATCACCACTCATTCTCTCCAATAATAATCACTCATCTCCAGTTTCCACTCTCACGACCACGTAGAAACACATAACCACAACACAAAAACATACGCCACCCACAAGACAATGTGTGGCCCCCATTCCATCCCCTCACCAGCCATGTCATCACTCTCACCCGCCTCCCAACTCCAAATTACATGTCCCCAAAATTTACATAAGCAAGTCCTGAAGCCTGGGACAGTACTCCTCAAAACACTCACCTCAAGTGCAGGTAACTAAGGTTGGTCAGGTCCAAAGTGCAATCCACCCACAAAATCCCAAAATTTACCATTGGGCCTACCAAACTTCACCAAATTTCTCTTTTGTCCCCACTACACTGGCAGGTATGTGGATCCGCATCCAACGGCGATCATCACTGCACAACTACCCGTGGCCACGACAGCTCTGCACCTCTACCGTGCAAGGGTCATCGGGACAAGGTGAGCAGTCAAAACGCCAACATGGCCCATGAGTGTCCATAAGGGTGCGACCCACCATCCATCCTTCGGCCCCCCTGCGAGGAACACAGCTGCACCAGCCCCAGCTGGCCAATGTGGTGAGCACTTGCTGCCACAACACACACTACCGCACACACAACCTCGGCCCTGGGGGAGACGGTCGCAGTGCGTGGCATTCCCCTCACGTCACCTACGCCGCCCTCTCATCCCCCAGTCCACAGAACCGCAGCCCCCCAGTGCTCACCCACACTTGACCACACCAAGGTCCAGTCAACAGCCATGTTCCACCAGGAGACCCACCCAGAAGACATGGTCCACACACCTCCGACACACACAGCACCACGTTGACCCTCAGGCTACACAACTACATCCCCATAACCCCGCGTCCCAAATATCAGCACAGTTGCCCCCGCAACCAGTTGAAAGCTGTCTCTTGCTACCCTATTAATTTTATCACAGCCTCCAACACTTTGGTCTAACACACCTGGATCAACAAGCATTCTGAGTATTGCGCTGCAATAGATGTCCCCTACCAAAGTTCAAAGTGCCATAACTTTGTCAAAAATTATCGAATATGCAAATTTATGCACGGTTGATGCTGGTTTTCAAACTTGATCTGTGGTATGCTGAGACACGTGTGTCACGCCTCGCCTCATTGATAAGCCTGCAAGGTCGCTCCGTGGAGCAGCCTGCAGGTATTGCACTGTGTGAATTATATAAACTATTACCAACTCACGGTCTGAGGTACTGGCGATTCAAGAGATATCCATTTTTTATTTTTTTTTATTTTCGTTTAATTAACAATATCTGCCAAACCACGTGGCCTATCGCAAATTCCAAAAGGACATTTTAGTAGACTGACATGCTGAACAGATCTGTGAAGTTTCCCCTCGATTGGATCAAAAATGAGGGAGGGGCTCGGTTTTAAAGGTTCATGCTTAAAAACGTCATAACTCTGAAACCATCAGTAATTTTTCATATTTTTCGGTTCACGATCAATGATCAATGTGTATATATATGTTGCTCGGCTTGGCTCCGCCCCTCCGGAAAGCTCGCGCTGTGTCGCGCTGTTGACGTTCGCGAGACAAGGCTGAGGACGCGCAGTGCGGCTTGAGGAGAACTCGAGAATAAACAAGAGATAACCATTTTTTTAAATACTAGTGCGTGCCCATACGTTTGTTCTCATCCGTTCATCCGTTTGTTCTGCACGACGCCTTGTGACGCGCGTAGCGTCGCGTGTCAAGTGAGCACCTCGTTCTTCATCCGTTTCTTCTGCACGACGCCTTGCCTCGCGTTCAGTGTTGTCTGCCAAGCGAGCAGCTCGTTCTTCATCCGTTTCGTCTGCACGATGCCTTGTCACGCGTCCAGTGGTGTCTGCCAAGCGAGCAGCTCTTTCTTCATCCGTTTCAGCTGCACGACGCCTTGTCACGCATGTAGCGTCGCGTGTCAGGCGAGCAGCTCGTGCTTCGTCAGATTCCATTGCGCGTGCACGACACGGTTTCGTTCCTTCGCTGTCGTAAACGACGAATGGATTGGGGCATTGTGTGATACAATCGAGACAGTAAGTCGTCACTATCCCTAAGTCCGGAAATCAAGTCCTCACTGGCCGGAAGTTCGCATATCGCAGTTACGATTAATCGCAAATTAGTTTTAATGGCCAATTCCTCAATTTCTCAAACCGCGAGGCAGAAACAACAAACACACATGGTTCCTTCGCTGTAGCCTGACCGTACGTGCAAAGAAAAATTAAAACTTTCATCGTTCCTTCGGTCTTCGCTCTCGTCCTTCGCCGTTCCTTTGCTCTCGTCCTTCGCTGTTCCTTCGTTCACGTACAAAACGTATGTGTTGCTAAATAAATGGCCATAACTTGGTAACCACTTGTCCGATAATAGCAAACTTTGAAAAGGCACATCCTCAGGGCCCCAGCAATATACCTGGCAAGTTTCACTTAGATCGGACCAGTGGTTGTCGAGAAACAGCGGTCACAGACACACAGACACACCAGAGATTGCTTGCATTATAGAGAGATAACAATAGGCCCCCTTCAAAATCCCTAATCTCTCTCTCCAAAACCGACACTGGACACCTGCAGTCGAGGTTGCGTTCTGCCGATGATCTCCCCTGCTCGTTTCGTGGCCGCGTGCCGCGGCGCAGAACGCCATTACGCACGTGGTCCAAGTTGGTGAAGAAGGGGGGAGGGGTGACCACAAGGCGGCGCCCTATGTATGTGTTTGCTAAATAAATGGCCATGACTTGGTAACCACTTGTCCGATTAATATGAAACCTTGAAAAGGCACATCCTCAGGTCCCCAGCAATATAGCTGGCAAGTTTCGATTAGATTAGACCAGTGGTTGTCGAGAAACAGCGGTCACAGACGCACAGACACACAGAGATTACTGGAATTATAGAGAGATTTTCGTTTAATTAACGATATCTGCCAAACCACGTGCCCTATCGCAAATTCCAAAAGGACATTTTAGTGCTGAACAGATCTGTGAAGTTTCCCCTCGGTTGGATCAAAAATGAGGGAGGAGCTCGGTTTTAAAGGTTCATGCTTAAAAACGTCATAACTCTGAAGCCATGTGATGCATGACGTCATGCTCGCTGACTTTTTTGTTCATCATGGGTATGCGATTCTGCATGCAAAGTTTGGCCTCGATATGTTCAGCCGTTGCAGAGAAAAAGGGTTTTTCGTGTTTTCACGAAAAACAATATGGCGGCCGAACCACGTGACCTGTGACGTCATAATTACCATTAAAGTATTCTACAGACCGAGTCCATCATATGGTGAAAATTTTATCTCAATCGGTCCTATTATTGCAGAGAAATTGGTTTTTAAAGGAAATTGAAACTTAAATGGCACTGAGTTAAGGATCATCAGAATTATCAGAATTCCCAAAGTTCAAAGTGCCATAACGTTGTCAAAAATGATCGAAACGTCGTGAAGTTCGAACTCGATCTGTAATTTATCATGAGGAACCCATGTGCCAAGTTTGAAATCATTAGCATTAAGAGTTTAGAAAAAAAGTCTGGAAAACTGTTCTTTGCGTGACGGACTGACGGACTGACGGACTGACGGACGGCGTGCAAACCTATAGGCCCCTCTGGTGTACACCGGTAGGGGACTAATAATGGCGTCACTGTACAGTGTCCACCATTTCTCTTCACAAAATTCACCCTTAAATTTGCATCTAACCCACAGATTACCCATGCCAAACATTTTTCACATTTCACTAACCTCACCAAAGAAAGATACTTTGCCATACACATGCCAGCCGAGCATGCCCCATATGCTCGGCTCGTTACACATTCCAAATTCAACAACCCCATGGCTCTTCCCAACCCGAGAGTCCATAAATCATAATGGAGCATCTGTGGAAGGTCACTCTCACACCATCACGTTCCACAGATGCCCCAATGGTTATCCGGCAGGCTATCTCATTCCCTGTCCATTCGGTTCGACCTGTGTCCATAGCCCAGCATAACATGTCAGGTCACCACATGCTGGCTGTCCCAGAATCTCAGGAGGAGGGTGCCAGGCCGCATGCCCGGGTGGTCACTGCATCAGGCCCAAGCTGGCCGTCCGCGGTGCCACCACCAAAGCACGACCCACAACACCTCCCCCTAGTGGTCCTCAATTTCTGCCATCCCAGGCTTGAGAGACCACCTCGGACCCCTCTGAAGGTCTTAACCCCCACCAGGGTCCGGTGACCCTGTCGGCCCGAGCCACTCGCCCGGCCTGTCCCCCGACGGACAAGGGACACCACACTCCGCCAGACCCCCCGTGGGGCCAGGTCGTACCATGCCACCCATGGCTGGACCCCACGTCCAAATATCGCCAGCACAGCCCCCCAGCTGGCTGGCATCACCAAATTTTGAAAGGGGCAACTTTTGCCCGAGGCCATCCCCCATGACCCCTCCTGGTCCACATCCCGCAGTCCGGGGACCAACTCCAACCAAGGCTGCTCCAAATCCAACTCCCATTTTAATTATATTTTATATTTTATTTTAAAGATTTTGGCCCCAGGTGTCCAATCACCGCAGCTGCAGGTAACAACCTCTATCACAGGTTGTTCTGCCCTTCCCTGCAGCTGGTCCAAATTCCCTATGGGGACCAAATCTCCAGAGGCTCTATCTCCCGATCCCTCAAGATCCAAATCCAGCCCGGAGTCAACACACTCCCCCAAATGGTTGTCCAAATTCGGAACCTCTGTTTCCAAATCGTAGTGTACGGTGAGCGTCCCCACGGTCATTCCAACCACCTCCTTGGACCAACTCACCTCTTTACCCAGGCTCCTTTGGGGCCGGTCACCCTTTACCTCTATGGAACTGTCCCAGGTCCCCAGCCGCTGGATCAAATCATCCTCATCATCATCATCATCATAACAAATCATTTCTGGCCCCGCCAGGTTTTCATCAATATCCCCAATAAATACCCGGTCCGGCTCTATTGCACGGACCCCCAAAAACTCTACCCCCTCGTGCTCTGCACCATCGTCCTGGTGCTGCACCATTTCGAATTCATCCCCCGGTTGAGGTGTTGTGACATCCACCCGGTCCCGACAAACAACCAGGCCACCAGGTGGGAAACACTCCCTATTACAATTTTGGCACTTCACGCTCACCTGGTGGCATTCCCCATCTACCTGTGGGCACTCCACATCCACCTCCGCACCTGCAGTCTTCCCACTTACTTCAATTGCGATTCCTGGTGCAATTCCCTGCTCGTGAGCAACATGCACATCTGCATGGGCCATACTCTCTCCCATTCCCAATTTAGCTCCCCCCCCCCCCCCCCTCCCGTTCAGAATCAATTTTTGCCACCTTTGGCTTCTCCTGTGCCCCGATGGCACCATTCGTTCGTCCTTCCCTCAATTTATTCGTACATTCATCAATTTATATTTTCCACTCCTTCAAACTGTTCCTCTAATCGATCACTCATTCCCTTCATTCCTTCCCTACATTCATTCCCCTGGGACTCCATTATATTTTCCAACCCACTTTTCATTTCTCCCATATCATTTTTCAATCCCCCAATTTGATTTTCCAACCCATCAATTTTTCCATTTATTAAATCCCTCATAAATTTCATCAAGGCCTGGTCGTCTCTGGAGGCCGTCCCTCCGGCGGGGGAAGTTCCAACGCTATCCTCCATTTCCCCCATTTCCGGCTCACTCCCTACACTGACGGAAGCCTCGCTGCGTACCTCCATCTCGTCAATCTACGACATCCGCTTTTCGGAAGATCGTTTCCCGCGCGCGTATTTATTTTAATTCCAAAAAAAACACAGTTTAAATTTGTCGAAGACACGATATCGCGCTCCGTATGCCCAATTGACTATTAAATTTCTATGCCTCGCCTATAAAAATTTTGCGTTCGAACGTCGGGCGCAATGTATGCCCGACCGTGTCGATGTCTCGCCGCGGACAAAAAAAATTGTCCGACGGGTTCGAATCCCACACTCCTGACACCAAATGTCGCGCAACTCCGATTAACACCAGAGTTGCGGATGCCGATTACGAAGGCTTTAACTCCCGAGGCGGAAGCTCAATAGCGGATTCCAAAATCGAACACCTAAGCGCGCGGAATGGAGGGAAGCAGCACAAGTCCCCGCAGCCTTTATCTATCAAATCAATCAGGAAACTGCGTTCAGGTATTATGTACAGAAAAATAATGCAATGGTTTATTGGGAAAAGGGCAAGGACAGGAAAAACACACGCCGGTAATAAATATCCTAATCGGGATCCCGCACACCGACTTCAGAAACAAAACGAGGGATTATGAAAACCAAAGAAACACGTCTTTTATGTCAAGTGTACGCGGAGCTCGGCCTTATCTTGTCTTTGTCGTCTTGGTGGCTGCCGTCCAACACCGCTCCTTCCGGCCCGATCGCACACCACGAGGTCCCTCGCTCCAAGTCCCACAAGGCCTCGCTCCAAGTGCCACACGTCCCACGCAGGCTAGCGGCTCCACACAAGGTCGACTCGGACCAAAGTCCTGCCGCGTCCTAAACCCAACTGCTCAAAACGGGCTCGGGCTCTGCACTCGAACTGCGAACTGCGCACTGCTTGGGCTCTCTGCACTCGACTCGAACTCCTGATCCAACGGCCAGCAAAGGCGTCCGGTGCTCACTCAACTTGTGCTGAACTCAACTGCTGGCTCATCTCAACTGCCGGAAATGGCGTCCGGCCCCCGGTAATATCTCTGGCCGATGATGTCATTATTAGCGCACTCTTCAGCCAATCATAGCCTCCCCCGACTCGCCGGCTCGTCCAGGGGCACGCCCACTGCGCCACCCTCACTCCCTTCCCCGACTCCATGGTCACAGCACGTGCTATGGGAGGTGGGTAGGCCTCTCGGAGGTGTAAATGGTGGTGGCCAAGGGTGGCGGTGTTCCAGCCTGATTTCTTCCTAAGTCATGTCAGGGGGGAAGGCGTCATTTAGTGTTGTGCTAAAGGTCCTAAATAGTGTTTATGTGGTCTGCAATGCCATAATGGACAAAGGTTTGACTACCAGGTGAGACATACAAGGGCTCTACTGATTATTCCCTACACTAACTAACACACGAATCTCCTGGTAGATTCACAATTATACACCTTAACTGACAAAACGCCTACACATGGACTTATTACAGGTAGATTCCTTATCGCGACATCTCGAAGCATGCTACCTACTCAGATCTACTCTGCTCTACATATTGCTCTATCAAATTCGTAACAGTATGTATGTATGTATGTATGTATGTATGTATATATGTATGTATATATGTATGTGTATGTATATATATACATATATATATATATATATATATATATATATATATATATATATATATATATATATATACATATATATATATATATATATATATATATATATATATATATATATATATATATATATATATATATATATATATATATATATATATATATATATATATATATATATATATATATATATATATGTACATATCAAAGGGAGGCACAAAGCGCCCCTCCATTTATATAAGGGATCGTTTCTCTGTGGTCATAAGGAACTGGTGGTGTAAGTGTCATAAGGAACGAAGGGGAAAAAATACAGAGGTGACTACACACAAGGAATCTACCCTTATACCCTAACTAATTAGCATAGCTCCACCCCTTGCATGGAGACAAATATACACTTACACAACATCCGGGCCTGACTTAATTACATTGAGATGTCTACACGGCATACGGAGCACGCTACCCTATACAACTCTACCTGGACTGAGGTATTTCATTGCCTACCAGCCACATACGTAACAATATTATCCATAGATATGATGTCGAATGGCTTCAGCAGGGGAAACTAAAATTGAACATGGGATATTAATTATCCACAGATATGATGTCATATGTGCTCAATAGGGGAAACTGAAATTCAACATGGGACATTATCCACAGATATGATGTCATATGTCCTCAATAGGGGAACCTGAAATTCAACATGGGATATTATCCACAGATATGACACATGTCCTCAGTCGGTCTTTTTGTAACAGTTTTTGGAAAGAAATCAACACCAAACAGTCAAAAATGTATATAATTAAGCTGACATATATGTCACGTGTACAATTATTCACTTTAAATTTTAAAAAAGCCGCTGTATAATGCTTCATATGTGATGGCTGTAAATAAGGGGACAATGGTGGACAATATCTCTTGGAGTTTTAATGTTTTGGACAGTTTTATTCATACTTGTTCTTCAGTTTTTCAATTATCCTGGGCAAATTTTGGACCTTTAGTCTGAACTATGTCATTTATAATACTAGTGCGTGCCCGTAATTGAACGGGGTTTTGGATTCGGAGGATCATGCTTAAGGTCGACCTTGCCGTGGTTGCAGCAAAATCCTCTTCTCTCCTCATTCCACACCAAAGCAGCACAATGCGAGCATTTTGTGCATTGAAATAATGAGGTCCTGCTCAACGCGTGCCTATACTCAACATGAAGTTCCTCTCGGAAGAAATCGGTATCATCGTATCGAGCAAGGTTGTGATTGTCACGGTGAGCCTGCTCAAGTCTCGCACGGTGTACGTCCTGATGGCGCAGGGCATCCCTTACTTGCCGGTCTTCTCGCTGGTGAGGGATTTCTTCTGCACGACGCCGTGCCTCGCGTTCAGTGTTTTCTTCCAAGCGAGCAGCTCGTTCTTCATCTGTTTCAGCTGCACGACGCCTTATCACGCGCGTAGCGTCGCGTGTCAAGTGAGCAGCTCGTGCTTCATCCGTTTCTTCTGCACGACGCCTTGCCTCGCGTCCAGTGTTGTCTGCCAAGTGAGCAGCTCGTTCTTCATCCGTTTCTTCTGCACGACGCCTTGCCTCGCGTCCAGTGTTGTCTGCCAAGCGAGCAGCTCGTTCTTCATCCATTTCAGCTGCACGACGTCGCTTCGTCAGATTCCATAGCGCGAGCACGACGCGCAGTTTCCTTCCTTCGCTCTCGTAAACGACGAATGGATTGGGGCATCGTGTTTAACTACAATCAATCTATAATATAGACAGTAAGTATATAGACAGTAAGTATAAGCCAGATACGACAGTATAGATAGATAAGAAAGTAAGATAGTAGTAAGATACAATCGAGACAGTAAGTCGTCACTATCCGTAAGTCCGGAAGTTAAGTCCTCACTGTCCGGGAGGTCGCATATCGCAGTTACGATTAATCGCAAATTAGTTTTATTGGCCAATTATTCTATTAGCGCCAACATATTTTGCCCTTTTGCTATTCCATCGCAAGGAGAAGCACAAAGAGAAGAGAAGAGAAGAGAAGAAAGAAAAATAAAACAAAAACCTTTCAAACCCCGAGGCAGAAAGAACAAACACACAGGTGGTTCCTTCGCTCTAGCGTGACCGTACGTGCAAAAAACAAAAAGAAAAAAAAACTTTCACCGTTGCTTCGGTCTTCGCTCTACCTTGAAAAGGCACATCCTCGGGTCCCCAGCAATATAGCTGGAAAGTTTCGATTAGATCAGACCAGCGGTTGTCGAGAAACAGCGGTCACAGACACACACACACACACACACACACACACACACACACACACACACACACACACACACACACACACACACACACACACACACACACACACACACACACACACACACACACACACACACACACACACACACGCATTGTGTTTACAATTACTGGAATTATAGAGAGATAACAATAGGCCCCCTTCAAAATCCCCAATCTCTCTCTCCAAAACCGACTGGACACCTGCAGTCGAGGTTGCGTTCTGCCGATGATCTCCCCTGCTCGTTTCGTGGCCGCGTGCCGCGGCGCAGAGCGCCATTACGCACGTGGTCCAAGTTTGGTGAAGAAGGGGGAGGGGTGACCACAAGGCGCCGCCCTATGTATGTGTTTGCTAAATAAATGGCCATGACTTGGTGACCACTTGTCCGATTAATATGAAACCTTGAAAAGGCACATCCTCAGGTCCCCAGCAATATAGCTGGCAAGTTTCGAATAGATCAGACCAGTGGTTGTCGAGAAACAGCGGTCACAGACACACAGAGATTACTGGAATTATAGAGAGATGTATAAAGTAATCATATATATTTAGAGCGGTAGCATGTTGTGGACATTTTTTATTCCCCATTTTTAATGGCTACCCTTGTGAAATGAATCAAAGTACCTTAAATAAATTCCTTGGAAAAGTTAGAGCGTTGTCCGGCCTGTAACGCTTTTCCTATAAGCCACCTCACTAAAAGGGGCCACAAGGCCTGTTGGAGGGGCTGATTGTCACTGGCCCTCCTCATGGTTGACTCAATTGTCTTTCTGCATCTTCGGAGCTTCGAAGCATCTTTGAAACGAATCCTTTAAAAGGTAAGAAAATGTGCTTGAGGCATCTACTTTCCGTATGTGTTGCCTCAGTAACTGTGGCTCCATTGAATGATCATGATGTTTGGGGAACGGTAAAGTTGTAAACATTTCTGAATGCAGTGCAGAAGAGACCGTTTGGGCTTTTCTTCCGGGACGAAAGGTTACGGCGCTGAGGGTACGTGCTAACGGGAAGTATCCTTATCGTTGAGGTCATGAATGACTTGCAGTGCAGAGTTGGGTGCTTGATGCGAAGGACCGGAAGTAGAACGATATTTTAGCGGATGGACGAGGAACCGGAAGTGTAACACTTTTTGCATCGATTTTAAATCGTTTTGCTGTTTTATTTCTAATCTGAAAAAGTACGTTAATTTATTTTTCCATTTTTAACACAAATTATATAAATTCCCTTCACTTGAATATTACAAATCAATCGTTGATAAAGTCCGAAGGGCGAGGAACGCACACACGGCTCCAGCACTATGTTAGGTTACCTACGACTGTTCTTCACCAATACATCTATTCAGAATGAAACAATAGATTTTTGAAATGCCATCTCCTCTTACATTGTTGGATTCTTTGTCATCCCTCATGTGGTCTGCGATGCTCTTCACACCTTCAGCCACCCGTCGTGCCCGCGGCATTTGAGCCAAATTTTCCCGATACATCTCCCCCGGTGACTTCTGTTTGCCCGAGATGTCCGAGATGTCCAAATCTCCGGGAAATTTTCGATGCTCCAGCCTGTCCGTCGATGGACGTTCCATCGTAGAGAAGAACATGAAGTTGGGAATTGTGTCAATGAAGACCTGGAAGATGGAGGAGACCAGTATTGGGAGGGGGGCGGGGGGGGCTTCACTCCAGAGATGGGGAGGGGGAGGGGGGATTCACAGGATGAGCATGCACCAATGACTATGCCATCCATCAAGTGTGGCGTTTAGCAAGGCGTCCCATCTGTTATCATTCATGGGTGGAAAGCAGAGATTGTAAGGGACATGTTTGTCACAAGAGTAGGCCGACGCCCTTGTGGGTACCAGTCACCTTCATCATATATAGGTCATTGTGCACCAGTCACCAAGAGATATAGGTCATTGTGGGTACCGGTCACCTTCATAAGATATATGTCATTGTGTACAGTCACCTTCATGAGATATAGGTCATTGTGTACAGTCACCTTCATGAGATATAGGTCATTGTAGGTACCGGTCACCTTCATGAGATATATGTCATTGTGTACAGTCACCTTTATGAGATATATGTCATTGTGTACAGTCACCTTCATGAGATATATGTCATTGTGTACAGTCACCTTCATGAGATATAGGTCATTGTGGGTGCCAGGCACCTTCATAAGATATAGGTACTTGTGGGTACCAGTCACATTCGTAAGATATATGTCATTGTGTACAGTCACCTTCATGAGATATAGGTCATTGTGGGTGCCAGGCACCATCATAACATAAGATATAGGTACTTGTGGGTACCAGTCACATTCATAAGATACATGTCATTGTGTACAGTCACCTTCATGAGATGTAGGTCATTGTGGGTACCGGTCACCTTCATGAGATATATGTCATTGTGTGCAGTCACCTTCATGAGATACAGGTCGTTGTGGTTACCAGTCACCTTCATGAGATAAAGGTCATTGTACACAAGTCACCTTCATGAGATATAGGTCATTGTGTACAGTCACCTTCATGAGATATAGGTGATTGTGCACCATTCACCAAGATATAGGTCATTGTGGGTACCAGTCACCTTCATGAGATATAGGTTATTGTGGGTACCAGTCACCTTCATGAGATATAGGTCATTGTGCACCAGTCACCTTCATAAGATAACGGTCATTGTGCACCAGTCACCTTCATGAGATATAGGTCATTGTGTACAGTTACCTTCATGAGATATAGGTGATTGTGCACCATTCACCTTCATAAGATAAAGGTCATTGTGCACCAGTCACCTTCATGAGATAAACGTCATTGTGCACCAGTCACCTTCATGAGATAAAGGTCATTGTGCACCAGTCACCTTCATAAGATAAAGGTCATTGTGCACCAGTCACCTTCATGAGATAAACGTCATTGTGCACCAGTCACCTTCATGAGATAAACGTCATTGTGCACCAGTCACCTTCATGAGATAAAGGTCATTGTGCACCAGTCACCTTCATAAGATAAAGGTCATTGTGCACAAGTCACCTTCATGAGATATAGGTCATTGTGTACAGTCACCTTCATGAGATATAGGTGATTGTGCACCATTCACCAAGATATAGGTCATTGTGGGTACCAGTCACCTTCATGAGATATAGGTTATTGTGGGTACCAGTCACCTTCATGAGATATAGGTCATTTTGGGTACCAGTTACCTTCATGAGATATGGGTCATTGTGGTACTGGTTACCTTCACGAGATATAGGTCACTGTAGGTAACAGTTTCCTTCATGAGATGTAGGTCATTATGTACCAGTTACCTTTATGAGATATAGGTCATTGTGGGTGCCGGTCACCTTCATGAGATATAGGTCATTGTGGGTACCGGTTACCTTCATGATATATAGGTCATTGTGGGTACTAGTTACCTTCATGAGATGTAGGTCATTATGTACCAGTTACCTTCATGAGATATAGGTCATTGTGGTACTGGTTACCTTCACGAGATATAGGTCATTGTAGGTAACAGTTTCCTTCATGAGATGTAGGTCATTATGTACCAGTTTCCTTCATGAAATGTAGGTCATTGTGTACCAGTTACCTTCATGAGATAAAGGTAATTGTGCACCAGTCACCTTCATGAGATATCGGTCATTGTGCAGCAGTCACCTTCATTAGATGCTCAGGGTACCTGGGGCTCAGGATCCACGATTGGTCTGAGCGGAGTCGTTAAGCCCATGGTTATAGCAAAGTATGGTTAGGCAAGTGTTAGGCACTGTTTCATATATTTTATGGTTAAGAACGGTCACTCTCACGTACCTTCCTCACCCATGGTGACATCGTATGGGTGTTGGGTGTTCTGTGGTGGATATTAATGACCATGACTGTGATGGTGATTGCAGTGATGACAAAGATCATGGTGAAGAGAAGGTATTTTCCAAGGAGGGGCACGGCGCTCGAAGTCGATGGGATAAGCTCCACAATGACCAGGAGAAAGACGGTGAGTGACAGGAGGACGTTAATGACCAGCGTCATTTTTTCACCTGCAATATCATGGTGAGGTGATAATGACATGAGTATCATAAGGGATGAGTATCATGTGACATGAATATTATATCATAAGGTTTTTCAAGATACGAGAATGTGAAAGGACCTGATTAGTTGAAGTTTTCCACTTTTAAGTTTGGACTATCTCACCTACATCACTATAACATTTCAATAACTTGTTCATCTCCTCATTGATCTAGAAAACACAACTCCACAGATTATTATCAATTTCACGATCATTCCGAGCATCTAAAAGTTACACTTGGTTGTGAAAACGTTGATTGTTGGAATGCTCTCCAGGTGCTCTTGCATTAACAATATTCCTTCTGTATTTCCTCCAGTTATGGCAAGTTCATAAGCAATTTCCAGAATTAACCAGCAATCTCGCGAATGAGCCAACAACCTCGGGAACAGGCCACACATCTCGCAAATGGACCACACAACTCGCAAATGGACCACACATCTCGCAAATGGACCACACATCTCGAGAACGGACCACACATCTTGCGAATGGACATCACATCTCGTGAACGGACCACACATCTCGAGAATGGACCACGCATCTTGCGAATGGACCACGCATCTCGCAAATGGACCACACATCTCGCAAATGGACATCACATCTCGTGAACGCACCACACATCTCGCGGACAGACCACGCATCTCGCGAACGGACCATGCATCTTGCGAACGGACCACACATCTCGCGAACGGACCACCCATCTCACGAACGGACCACACATCTCAGGAATGGACCACACAATTCGCAAATGGACCATACATCTCATGAAGGGACCACACATCTCGTGAACGGACCATACATCTTGCGAATGGACATCACATCTCGTGAACGGACCACACATCTCGAGATTGGACCATGCATCTCGTGAATGGACCACACATCTCGCAAATGGACCACACATCTCGAAAATAGACATCACATCTCGTGAACGCACCACACATCTCGCTGATGGACCACGCATCTTGCGAACGGACCATGCATCTTGCGAACGGACCATGCATCTTGCGAACGGACCACACATCTCGCGAACGGACCACACATCTCAGGAATGGACCACACATTTCGCAAATGGACCATACATCTCAGGAAGGGACCACACATCTCGCGAATGGGCCACACTTCTCGTGAATGGACCACACATCTCGTGAATGGACCAGACATCTCAGGAATGGACCGCACATCTCGCGAGTGGACATCACATATCACGAATGGACCACACATTTCAGGAAAGGACCACACATCTCGCGAATGGACATCACATCTCGCGAATGGATATCACATCTCACGAATGGATATCACATCTCATGAATGGACAACACATCTCACGAAATGACCACACATCTCACGAATGGATATCACATCTCACGAATGGATATCACATCTCACGAATGGGCATCACATCTCGCAAATGGACTACACCTCACGAATGGACATCACATTTCGTGAATGGACTACACCTCGCGAATGGACATCACATCTCACAAATGAACATCACATCTCGTGAATGGATATCACATCTTGTGAATGGACATCACATCTCGTGAATGGACATCACATCTCGTGAATGGACATCACATCTCGTGAACGGACCACACATTTCGCAAATGGACCATACATTTCACGAAGGGACCACACATCTCGCGAAAGGGCCACACTTCTCGTGAATGGACCACACATATCGCGAATGGACCACACATCTCATGAAAGGACCACACATCTCGTGAATGGACATCACATCTCGTGAATGGACATCACATCTCGCGAATGGATATCACATCTCATGAATGGACAACACATCTCACGAAATGACCACACATCTCACGAATGGATATCACATCTCACGAATGGACTACACCTCGCGAATGGACATCACATCTCACAAATGAACATCACATCTCGTGAATGGATATCACATCTCGTGAATGGACATCACATCTCGTGAACGGACCACACATCTCACGAATGGACCACACATCTCACGAATGGGCCACACATCTCGTAAATGGACCACACATATCGCTAATGGACATCACATCTCATGGAACGGACCACACATTTCGCAAATGGACCATACATCTTACAAATGGACCACACACCTCGTGAATGGACCACACATCTCGGGAATGGACCACACATCTCATGAATGGGCCACACATCTCGTGAATGGGCCACACATCTCGTGAATGGGCCACACATCTCGTGTATGGACCACACATCTCAGGAACAGACCACACATTTCGCAAATGGACGATACATCTCACGAAGGGACCACACATCTCGCGAATGGGCCACACATCTCGTGAATGGACCACACATCTCGTGAATGGACCACACATCTAAGGAATGGACCACACATCTCGCGAATGGACCACACATCTCGTGAATGGACCGCACATCTCGCGAGTGGACATCACATATCGCGAATGGAACACACATCTCAAGAAAGGACCACACATCTCGCGAATGGAGATCACATGTCACGAATGGATATCACATCTCACGAATGGACATCACATCTCACGAATGAAAGTCACATCTCACGAATGGACATCACATCTCGTTAATGGATAACACATCTTGCGAATGGACTACACCTCGCGAATGGACATCACATCTCGCGAATGGACAACACCTCGCGAATGGACTACACATCTGACGAAAGAACCACACATCTCGTGAATGGATATCACATCTCGTGAATGGATATCACATCTCGTGAATGGACATCACATCTCGCAAATGGACATCACATCTCGCAAATGGACATCACATCTCGCAAATGGACATCACATCTCGCGAATGGACATCACATCTCGCGAATGGACATCCCATCTCACGAATGGACATCACATCTTACAAATGGATATCACATCTCACGAATGGACATCACATCTCACGAATGCACATCACATCTCGCGAATGGACATCACATCTCATGAATGGATATCACATCTCACGAATGGATATCACATCTCCTGAATGGACATCACATCTCACAAATGGACATCACATCTCGCGAATGGACATCACATCTCGCAAATGGACTACACCTCACGAATGGACATCACATCACGCGAATGGACATCACATCTCACGAATGGACATCACATCTCACGAATGGACATCATATCTCGTGAATGGACTACACCTCGCGAATGGACATCACATCTCACGAATGGACATCACATCTCGCGAATTGGACTACACCTCGTGAATGGACATCACATATCACGAATGGACATCACATCTCACAAATGGACATCACATCTCGCGAACAGGCTGGCGATATCCCAAATCGGCCGAGCATCTCACGAATGGACATCACATCTCACGAATGGACATCACATGTCACGAATGGACATCACATCTCGCGAACAGGCTGGCGATCTCCCGAATGGGCCGAGCATATCCCGAACATGGAAATATCCTCTGAACTGGGATAAAGACGGCTGTTATTTCATTCATTACCCCACGTGTGAATATCACAGTGGGGTTAAGCAATTGGTTCACACTGTCTGTCGGTCTGTCTGTCCACAGACATTAGTCTGTGATCAAGGAAATACTTAAATTCAATTTAATTATCGATTTAACACTGTAGAACACGAATGGGAACATGAATCAAACTGCAAACCTGCAGTTTAGCACTACTTCGACTCTGAAGTTGGCAAATTGTACAGAATCTCGTCCCGATTGCTCTTGCGCAAAGAGGAGAAAGATAATTATTAGCGCTGAGGAAGCGCCTCTAGCGAATGACTTCCAGCCAGTGTAACGCGAATTCCTGTCACAGGAATTCTGAGATCATATAAGTGTGACGTGGCAGTTCCTGATTGGTTCGTGTTGGGGAACCCCTTCTCGCTGCCGACGTGACGTAAATTCGCGCACGCGCACTGGTGAAGCGCGAGATTCGGCCCAAGGTTCTTATTATTATTATTATTATTTTTGTATACAAGATCGAGGCTCAAACCATGATCGAGGCTCGAAATTCCATGCCTGAACCTCAGCGCAATCCAAGAGGATTCACTTGTTTTAGTTTGTCTCCTTGTCTGGCAATGAAACAAAATTGAAAATCATTCCATACAGGAAACACTGTCTTTAGCGAGGTCAAAAAGGGCACAAAAAATAGTCACTAAGAACTAATGTGGTTTGTTTTGTTTTTATCTACGTTCTTTAAAATCTTTATTTTATGTCAATTTAATTATGCTAGTACACCCGCAGACTCCGGGAGGGGCAGGAAGGGTCATTCGTCTTTGGGGTATATAGATTACAGTCCATCTATGGGTGGGTCTCAAGAACATTGGGTGTGTGTTCATTTACCAAGTTTCTTGTGGAGAGATCGTCAAGTGGTTTAAGCATTTGAGAAGCAAGCACTCCATTCAAAACCGTTGAGGAACGGCTGGCTTGGCAAGCGCTAGCTAGCTGCCTGGCAAAGGAGCACAACCCGAGCTTCTCCCTTTCAGTTTTGTATGAATCAGCAGGAGCGAGTTTCAAAAGACCGCTACGAAAACGCCACTTTCGTGGCAGGGAGGGCCATGTTATTAACCCAACATATGTGGGTTATATAGAGTACTAAAGCGCGGCGTTACGCGCGCTGCTTGTGAGCAAGGAGGAAGCGGACAAGCGGTAACATATAAATGTCTTTATTGTAAGACTACACTGTAACACTGTACTGTCCCGGGCTGGGCGCCCGGTGTATATCATGAGGCCACGCCTACCCCTGGTGCGTGGCCACCGCCCACTTGGTGCGCGGAATGATGTCACCACGCCAGTGGGCTTTTGTGTCCGCCACACGCGCCCCCCCAGAATTCCCGCGCACCTGGAGGGCCAGTTTGCGGGGCAGACGAATGACCCGGCCGAAGCGCCCCCTGGCGATCGGCGGCGTCCGGGGTGCAGGGATGCCAGGTGGGATGCCCCTGGCTGCCCCTGGGATGGGTGCAGGACCGGGGGGCGGCGTGGCGGCGGGGCTGGGCGGTGCCGGGGGTCCGCCCGCAGGAGGGCGGCCCCGACGTGGGGGTCGGGCCACTGGCGGTGGATGGTCCACATCGAGGTGGGCCGGCTTGAGGCGGTCTACCGAAACGCGGTCAGGAGTACCGCCGATGTCCAGGGTGAAGTGCTTCGCCCCGGTCTCCAGCACGCGGAAAGGCCCGTCGTACGGGGGCCGCAGTGGTGTCCGATGGGCATCGTGGCGGACGAAGACGTACTCCGCCGTGAGAAGCTCCGGGGCGACGTGCGTCGGTGGGTGCCCGTGGCATGCCGTTGGCACCGGGGCGAACCTCTGGGCGGTCTCTTGCAGAGCGGAGCGCTGCTGTGCCGCGGACCATGGTGCCGTGGAGTCGGGGAGGAACTCGCCCGGCACCCGCAGCGGTTGCCCGAAGACCAATTCCGCCGCGGATGCGCGCAGGTCCTCCTTGGGCGCCGTCCGGAGGCCCAGCAGGACCCAGGGGAGCCTGTCGACCCAGCCGCCGTCGCGGAGGGTGGCCCGGAGCGCGGCCTTCAATGAGCGGTGAAATCGCTCACACAGGCCGTTAGCCTGGGGGTGGTAGGCCGTGGTTCGGTGCAGCCGGACCCCGAGCCCCTGGGCAACCGCCCCCCAGAGCTCCGAGGTGAACTGGGGGCCGCGGTCGGATGAGATGTCTGAGGGGGCGCCGAACCGGGCGACCCAGGTGGCGATGAAAGCCTGCGCGACATCGGCCGCCGTTGTCGACGCCAAGGGCACGGCCTCCGGCCACCGGGTGGTGCGGTCCACCATGGTGAGGACGTAGGTGAAACCCCGCGAGGGGGGCAGAGGTCCCACCAGGTCCACGTGGACGTGGTCAAACCGGCGTTCCGGCACCGTGAACGGGGCCAACGGGGCCTGGGTGTGCCGGTGCACCTTGGCGCGCTGGCACGCGAGGCACGTCCTGGCCCAGCCGCGGACGGCCTTCCGGAGGCCATGCCAGACGAACTTGTCGGCGATCAGCCTTTGGGAGGCCCTCGCGCCCGGGTGGGACAGGCCGTGGATGGCGTCAAACACCTGGCGCTGCCAGCCCGCGGGCACGATGGGGCGAGGACGCCCGAGGGAGACGTCGCACAAGAGGGCCGCGCCCGCGCCGTCAAACGGCACCTCGGTGACGCGGAGGCCCGTGACGGCGGTCCGCAAGGCCTGGACGTCGGGGTCAGCGGCCTGGTCCGCTGCCATCCGGGCATAGTCGATGCCGAGGTGGACTGCGTGGGCGACGGCCCGGGAAAGGCAATCCGCCACCGGGTTGTCCTTCCCCGCGACGTGCTGGATGTCCGTCGTGTACTCGGACACGGCCGAGAGGTGACGCTGCTGCCGGGCCGACCACGGCTCGGTGACTTTGCCCATCGCAAAGATCAGCGGCTTGTGGTCGACGAAGGCAGTGAACGCCCGGCCCTCGAGCAGATGGCGGAAGTGCCTGACCGCCAAGTGAAGTCCGAGCAACTCGCGGTCGAAGGTACTGTAACGGCGTTCGGGCGGGCGAAGCTGCCGGCTAAAGAACGCCAGCGGTTGCCAAGCTCCACGCACCCATTGCTCATGCACTGCGCCCACCGCGTAGTCCGAGGCATCGGTGGTGAGGGCGATCGGTGCATCGGGCGCCGGGTGCGCGAGCATGGTGGCGTTAGCCAAGGCGAGCTTCGCGCCCGTGAACGCCGTGTCCATCTGCTCGGTCCAGGTAACGTCGCCTTTGCCCGGCTTACCTCGGAGAGCTTCGTGCAGGGGGCGCAGGAGCTGGGCGATACGGGGCAGGAACCGATGGTAAAAGTTCACCATGCCCAGGAACTCCTGCAGCCCTCTGATCGTGCGGGGGCGCGGAAACCCCTTCACCGCCTCCACCTTGGCCGGTAGGGGGACGGCTCCGTGCCTGGTGACACGGTGCCCCAGAAAATCGATTGTGGCGGCGCCGAACCGGCACTTTGCGGGGTTCACAATCAGGCCATGCTGGCCCAGGCGTTCGAAGAGCGTGCGGAGGTGGCGTAGGTGCTCTTCGCGGGACGCGCTGGCGACGAGGATATCGTCCAGGTAAACGTAGACAAAATCCAAGTCGCGCAGGACGCTGTCCATCAGTCGCTGGAACGCCTGAGCCGCATTCTTCAGACCGAAGGGCATGCGCAAGAACTCGAAGAGTCCGAATGGCGTGATGACCGCCGTCTTCGGGACGTCCTCCGGCCTGACGGGGACCTGATGGTAGCCGCGTATGAGGTCCACCTTCGAGAAGAAGGACCTGCCCGCCAAACGGGCGGAAAAGTCCTGAATGTGGGGGACGGGGTAGCGGTCGGGAGTCGTGGCGTCATTGAGACGGCGATAGTCCCCGCACGGTCGCCATCCCCCGCCGGGCTTCGGCACGATGTGCAGCGGCGACGCCCAAGCGCTCTCTGAGCGCCGAACGATGCCGAGTCGCTCCAGGGTAGCGAACTCCGCTTTTGCCACCGCCAGCTTCGTCGGCTCGAGGCGGCGTGCCCGGGCGTAGACCGGTGGCCCGACGGTGGGGATGTGATGGGCCACCCCGTGCTTGACGGCCCCCGCCGAGAAGGTGGGCCGCGTGAGGGCCGGGAAGCCGGCGAGGAGGCGGGTGAATGCGTCCGCTGCCGGAAGCGTACAGACCAACGTGGCCGGAACCGAATCGTTCGGCAAGCCGCTTGGCAAGCCGCTCGTTGAGCTGGGCAACGCACAAGCGAGCGAGCTGAACGTCTCGGCCTGGACAAGCCGTCTGCGCTTGACGTCGACCAGGAGCCCATTAGCGCACAGGAAGTCCGCGCCAAGCAGTGCCGTGGGCACGTCGGCGGTGACGAACGTCCATCGGAAAACCTGCCCTCCAAACCGCAGAGAGAGGCAGCGTTTTCCGTACGTACGGATGGGCGTCCCGTTCGCGGCAAGCAGCGCGGGGCCCCCACCCGCGGCGTGCTTGTCTGACGTGCCGGCGGGAATGACACTCACCTGCGCTCCCGTGTCGCACAGGTAACGGCGCCTGGAGAAGGTGTCCGTTATGAACAGCAGGCTGTTCGAATGGCCGGCGCTCATCGCCACTATTGAGCGCCGGCCCGGGCGTTTCCCGACCCGTTGAAGGAGCACGGCGGATGACACCGCCGAGCTTCGTGGCCGAACTTGGCGTGGAACCAGCACCAGGTGGTGGAGCTGGAGGAGCGCGGCTGGCTCCGCCAGGCCGGTGGAGTTGGCGGGTTTCCCCGCGGTGGCGGTTTTCGCCGCGGCGGTGGGCGGGGCGTGGCGGCGTTCACGAGGTGCGTATCAGCATGCTGCTGAACATCAGCGTGCTGTAGAAGCTGATGCTGTGGAACATGCTGCTGAACATCAGCGTCGAGGGCCGTGACGGCCACGCCGACGCTCGCCCGCATGTCCGAAGCGGCGAAGTACCTGTCCGCCTCGGCCGCCAATGCTCGGGGTTCCGTTAGCTCGGTCCCGGCCAACGCGAGGCAGACCTGCGCTGGAAGTTGGCGCCGGAAAAGCGCCCGGAATAGCGAACCGGGGGCTTCGTCGCCCAACAGTGACAGCATATGGTCCATTCGGACCGACGGGCGCGTCTCACCGAGCTCGGGGAGATCCAGGAGGCGGTCGGCCCGTGCGTCGTCCGTAAGGCTGAACGTGGCTAGGAGTAGCCGCTTGAGTGCCTCGTACTTGTGGCCGTTCGGTGGTGGCGAAGGACGGACACAACTCGAGCGGCCGTGCCGGGCCCGAGGGAGGCGACGACGTGGCAATAGCGCGTGTCATCGCCGGTGAGGCGCCGAAGCTGAAATTGGGCTTCGGCCTGGACGAACCAGACTTCGGCCTGAGCCTCCCAAAATTCCGGAAGTTTGACGAAGTCGGCCATGGCGATGGCGTCGCGTGTGGAAGGATCGCTCCAGCAGATCCAACGTCGAGGGTCACCAGTAAAGCGCGGCGTTACGCGCGCTGCTTGTGAGCAAGGAGGAAGCGGACAAGCGGTAACATATAAATGTCTTTATTGTAAGACTACACTGTAACACTGTACTGTCCCGGGCTGGGCGCCCGGTGTATATCATGAGGCCACGCCTACCCCTGGTGCGTGGCCACCGCCCACTTGGGTGCGCGGAATGATGTCACCACGCCAGTGGGCTTTTGTGTCCGCCACAGTACAGTAGATCTTCGCACAGTTCTGGAAGTAAAACTTACTTCATGGATGTCGGGATTCCTCCAAATTATTTATTTAGTGTTATAAAGAGCATTAGCGACTGTTTAAAAAGCTAGGCATATGTGTTTGTGGTGCATAATATTTTTTACATCCTGTGGAAGCCGTTGCTCCCACAGAAACGCCATTATAACTATAGGCTATTTATACACGTTGTCACTACAGGAAAAACGCCTGGGGAAGTGGGACATTATTAGTATTAATATTGTTTTGTAATAACATTAACAATATGCGATTATCATTAATTTTTTTATTCAAAGCGTCTTTCGAAAACGCCACGATAAATCTTCTTCTTTGGGAAAACGCCACGATAAATCTTCTTCTTTGGGAAACGCCACGATAAAGCTAATTTAACATTGATATACACCTCAACATGCAACCCCATTGACGGCAATGGCGGGGAAACCCCGCTCGGGGGAGAAAACCCCCTTGCGCTACAACCTTCATTATGTAACCCTTGGTCATCCTGTCAAGTTTGGTTGAGATTGGATAAGTAACGACGGCATGTATTGGTGTCAAAAATTCATCAGACAGACAGACACAAATGGCGTATTTTAGTACTAGCAGAAGTACCTGGCATTGCCGGGCGGGGGAGGGGGAGGGGAAAGGGGAGGGGAGGGGAACGGGGGGGGAGGGGAACGGGGGGAGGGGAGAAGAGGGGAGGAGGGTGAGGGGAGGGGAGGAGGGGTGAGGGAGGGGGGAAGGGTGAGGGTAGGGGAGGAGGGTGGGGGGAAGGGTGAGGGGAGGGGGGTGAGGGGAGGGGGAAGGGGGAGGGTAAGGGAGGGGTTAGGGTGGAGGGAGAGGGGGGAGGGGAGGGGGAAGGGAGGGAGAGGGGGAGGGACGGAGAGGGGGAGGGGAAGGGGAGGGGGAGGGGAAGGGGAGGGGGAGGGGAAGGGGAGGGGGAGGGGAGGGGGGAGGTGGGGGAAGGGTGGAGGAGGGGAGGGGGGACAAAGGGGGAGGGTAAGTGGGGAAGCGGAGGGGGAAAGGGGAGGGTATGGGTGGAGGGGGAAGGGAGGGGGAAGGGGAAGGGAGGGGGAAGGGGAGGATGGAGGGGGAAGGGGAGGGCTGGAGGGGGGAAGGAGAGGGGGAGGGGAAGGGTAGAATGGAGGGGGAGGGGAGGGGGGAGGGGAAGTAACATTACAACATTACACACACACAAACTGTGTTTTATGTTCAATGGTCTGGCGGCCGGGATGGAACATCACATGATCGCTCTGAGCGAATCAGCGCGCTGCTCTGCCACCACTCAGATTCCGTGTATAATATTCCTCACTGAAATGCGCTGAGGTAAATATGAATAAAAAATATGGATCTCGTCAAATATTTTTAGGTCGGCCATGTCCTTCCCAGGCTCAATGGCCATGTCTGTGCCAAATATCAAGTACGTGAGCCTCTCCGTTTAGGAGTCTATCGGTAACATTACACACACACAAACTGTTATACATATATAGATGATACGGTACTTGAACACTGTGTAGAACACAAATCACCTTGTTGGCATTTCCAAAAACCACCAGTTTAGAAAGTACTGGACAAAATATTACGCCATATTACGACATCTCGACCAATCAAATTTTCCACTCGTGCTCTCAGTGTTGGGGAATATCGAGACTCAGACAAAATGGCGGCCTGTAGGAAATATAGATTGTGCAGAGACACTATGTCTCAGTTAATGCCAATGTCTCATGTGGAAACCTCAACTAAAAGTGTCCCACACCAAACCTGAATCAGTCGGGAGGTAGAAGACGAGGCCCGTGAGGAAGGAGAAGAGGAGGCAAGGAACGATGACGTTTACAATGAAGTATAGGGGCAAGCGCTGCATCACAAAGTGGTACGTGATGTCGATGTAAGGAGTGTCAGGACAGCAGGTGTAGTACACATAGTGGGTCCAGCCTCGATAACTTTTCATCACCCATTCGCCACTCTCCGCAAATTTGCTAAGGTCAGGCTGTAAGTCCTCCTGCATCAAACGAATGCAAAGTAGCACAATATAAGGGAGGAATGTGTGAGAATTCCTGAAAAGGTGATTCCACTGGTGTTGGTGGTGGATGTGGTAAAAAAAAAAAAAACCTAATGAAACTTGTTGGGGTGCCATAGTGGCTTTCTATGGGCAAGTAACTTTTCATCACACATTCGCCACTCTCCGTGTACCTGCTGAGGTCAGGTTGGACCTTCTCCTACACGAGATCATTGAGGAGAAAAAACTTGGATTATGAACACAAAACAATTACATCTTTGACCAATTTATCACATTTGTATCATCATGTTTCAAAGTCCTGAAATGTTTCAAACTAAAGTTTTGTAGTGGGATTTGGAAACACGTCCAGATGTTGTGCACAAGTGTCACGGATCGAAATTAGTACTGTTGGGACCACAAATGTTTTTGTTGTATGGTGGCCATATTGGATTTCACAATGGCTGCCATTTAAAACCTAATTTCCTCAATAATTCATATGTTATGCCAGAGAGAGGCTTTGAGGCATGATCGGTTTTTTTTCTTTCTTTCTTATTGTTTACAAACTCGAGGTTCATGGAGGAGCGAGAACACAGAATTAATCAGGAAGAGAGAGAGAGAGAGAGAGAGAGAGAGAGAGAGAGAGAGAGAGAGAGAGAGAGAGAGAGAGAGAGAGAGAGAGAGAGAGAGAGACTTTTTGACTTTTATGTGCTTTTATTATAAAAGTATCAAAACACACATGGAAGAACACCGCAAAATTTTTACAAGAAAAAGAAAGTTGTACAAGCAAAAAGAATGTATATACATGTATATGTGGACATTGAGCGTAAGTATAATTTACAAAAACAAACTCAACACCTCATCTGTAAAACAATCGTCGTTCACACTGCCGAAACTTATCCGGGCCGACACTATTCCTTTGAAGCAAAACAGCACATTTTCATCTCTGCCACTCAATTTGATCTTTCTAGTTTTATATATTGCGAGTTTAGCAATTCCGCACAGAAAATTCAAGAAAGGGACCGCTGTCTTGTTCTTGGTGCTCCTTTCAATGCCATACACAAAAATTGCAACAGAAAAAACAAACTGAAATTTATAAAAGAGCTGTTGGAGGAAACAAAAAAGGGGTACCAATCTCTTACATTTCACAAAAGCATGGGTCACATTTTCAGCCTCTTCACAAAAAGGACAAACATTCAGTACAGAAGGATCAAACTTATTAAGTAAGTATTTGGTGACCAGGGCCTGATGAACTAGTCTCCAATTTAAGTCTCCGGTTCGACCTAAGGTTGGAGACCTATACATCTCTTTCCACACTGGAGATAGGAACGAATTAGCCGGAATGATCTCATCCCACCGATTTTTTAAAGGTTTTGTGAAACCCGGTATAAGCACCTCTTGGCATATCCCATAAATACCTTTTTTCCCCATCACATGGAACACACCGCAACCATCTGACTTTGAGAAGACACCCTGTTGTTTTTTTGAGGTGACTTGGAGCTCGGGGAAATAGAGACGAGAGTCCACCACTTCATCTGCCCCAGTCCACCCGATATTTAATTCCCTGAAAGTTTTAATCACAACTCTCAAAACTTTGTCCACCATTCTAGATGACCGAACCCCCACTTTTGATGTGAGAGAACCGGTGGATAACCATCCATTTAGGGAAGGCTTCATCAGGTCTCGCACTCTGTTTATTCCATTACAGGTGAAGCAATGCATAAATGACCTGGAGGTTGAAATTTCAGGGAATAAAGGATTCAGAACCAATGGCTCATGCATATATTTTTTTGCATCGTAGGACACCTCTAATCGTTGTATTCCAAGGACTTGCCAGGCATTCAGAAGGCTCTGATGAAACTCGGGGAGCAGAGTCGTGTTGACATGCTGCAGGTCCATGAGGAAGAGCTCTCGGTCATACTTCAACCCATCTGCTTCCTGCAGCCAAGCGCTTGTGAGAGGCCGCCACGGGACACACTCACCATACAATAAACGCTTTATCGTCCACATGCGGAAAGCCATTATCCGACTCGGAACACGTATCAAGCTTTGGCCACCTGCATTTCGGGGTCTGCACACCGTGTCTGGTCCAAGCCAATGGTGGCCTCCCCAGAAAAACTGAGTTAGAACCCTCTGAATGCCTGTGACCAAGTATCTCGGAGGTTGGAGGGGGATAACTTTATGCCAAATAAAAGGAACCACCAGGTTATTTATTATTGTCACCCTTGCCTTAAGCGATAGAAGGTGGTGCAACCGTTTCCATCTAGCCAGTTTCTGCTTAATTCTTTCCAAGAAACCCTCCCAATTTTTATGTTCATATGCTTGGACTCCGAGAAATAACCCTAAATATTTAAACCCCTCTTTGTTCCACTGCATTCCTCCTGGTAACACAGGCAGAGCTGAGGAAGGTGGACTGGGGCCCACCCATAAGGCAACACTTTTGTTCCAATTTACTTTTGCCGTGGAGGCGAGCTCAAACTGGGACAGACATGGAAATACCTCACCCACATCATTTTGGCTGGAAACAGCAACACAAATGTCATCCGCATAAGCTGAAGTAACCATTTTGTGGTTTTTTGTTAAGGAGACTCCTTCCACTGAGTTTCGGAGCAAAGCTAGTAAAGGTTCGACCGAGAGACTGTATAGCATTCCTGAAAGCGGGCAGCCCTGACGGATGCCTCGCTGAAAGGGAAAAGGGCAACATAAGCTGTTGTTTACCTTCAACAGACAGGATGCATTTTCATACAACAACTTAACATAGGAAACAAAATTTTGTCCAAAACCAGCTCTCTGTAGTACAGCAAACAAAAAAGAATGGTCAACACTGTCAAAAGCTTTTTCTTGATCTAAAAGAACCAAACCAAAACCATGAGATGTAGTACGACCGAGACTGATCAAGTCTCTCACCAAAAAAATGTTATCGTAAATAGAACGCTCAGGAACACAATAAGACTGATCAATATCAATCAAAAGGGGGATGACTTCCTTTAGACGTATCGCGAGCGCCTTCGACAATATTTTATAGTCCGTATTTAGGAGTGACACAGGCCGCCAATTTGTGGCGTCTTGCAAGTTCCCTTTTTTTGGAAGGAGACACAAAACTGACCTCCGACAACTTAGTGGCAATTCACCTTGTTCAAGGCTATCATGAAAGATGTCAAGTAGAGTAGGGCCTAGAATGTCCCAAAAGGCCTTGTAAAATTCAACTGGGAGGCCGTCAAGTCCAGGGGCTTTCCCATCTTGAATTCCCTTAAGAGCAACAGTAAGTTCTCCGAGAGAGATGCCAGGCTCCAGTTGTTGTCGCTGGTCTTCAGACAAAGATGGGAGCAGTTCAAACATCTCGTTTCTGTTTTCCTGGTTCACAGTTCTCAAGGCAAACAGCTTTGAATAAAAGTTTCGTAATTCATCTTTGATGTCACTTTGAGAAGACAGAAGCGCACCGGCAGAAGAGCGCAAAGCGTGAATTTGTTGAGGGGTCTTGGCTGTCTTTTCCAAGTTGAAAAAGTCTTTGTTTGGTTTGTCAAGTTGGATATTGTCCATTCGCAGTCGGACGAAAGCACCAGATGCACGCTCTCTCACCATTTCAGCCAGTAGTGTTCTTTTCTCTGACAACTGCTGGACATTTTCGTTGGACATTCCAGATTTCTGCTCACAATAAAGTATATCGTTTTTTAAGGCAGTTATCACACCGAGTGTGTTACAGGTATTATAACGACAGTATTGCTGGCAAAAACACTTAATTTGGGATTTTGTGCAATCCCACCATTGCCTTAAATTTAGGTAGGAAAACTTTTGCATTTCACATTCCTTCCATACCATTCTGAATGCTTCTTTGAAATGCTCACTTTGTAAAAGTTTGACATTGAAAGTCCAATATGCACTTCTACACACGTGATGAGGTAGGCCACATACAACAACGACCATGTGATGATCAGAAAAACCAGATGGCCTTATATATGAATTCTTGACAAGATTTACCTTATCATGGTTAACATAAATTCTATCCAAACGAGCCATTGTCAAAAGATTTCTTGCGGCACAAACCCACGTGTACTGCCGGATATTAGGGTTCTGTACCCGCCACACATCCACAAGTTGAAATTTTTTAATGAGCTGTGCCAAAGGCCTTGCACTCGGTGGATGAGGCTCAGGAGTGTTTCTATCAAGTTGTGGGTTGAGGGTACAGTTGTAGTCTCCCCCCAAGCAAACCAACATGGACAGGTCAATAGTGCTTAAAAAACCTGCTAACTTGTGAAGAAAAGCACTTCTTGCAGAGTTCGCACTAGGGCAGTATACATTAGTCGTGCAAATCTTTTGGTTACCGCTGACAAACTCCACAGATAGTAAATGGCCCTTGCAAATTTCTCTACATCTGATCTCCAACGGCTGGAGTCTAGGATGTAAGACTACTGCAACACCAGCCTTGGCATCAACAAAAGCACTGGAGAAAAAGTGACAACCTTTAAAGATTTTACGCCACTCAACCTCAGAAGACTGATTTGCATGCGTCTCTTGTAACATCAGCACATCAATTTTTTCATTCTGAAACATTTGAAACACCTGGAGGCGACGCACACAACTGCGACCACCGTTGATGTTTAAGGATGCTACTTTTATCTCCACTCTGTTAACTATTCATAAAGTTCCATGCCCGCTCGAGTTACACATTTTCTTAGCCTCTGGAATTGAGGTTCTGACATGTTAACCTGATAAGGTTCACGAATCATGTTCTTTGCAGTCGAAATAAAATCATGCAGATTCGGAAAGTAGTCTTTGATTTTTACATGTCTTTTCCTGAACGTTTCTTCAAGGAACTTGATAACATTTTCTTGAGAAACCATGGTGATGGTATTGTCATCACACGCCTCACTCTCTTGAGCACTTGAAGCACTAAAGAGTGGAGTAGAAGAGGTTTCATCAGAATCAAGTGCTTCATCTTGATCTGCATCTTTTCCTCCTATTTGCTGAACACTTAGTTTTGGAAACAGCAATTCTACAGGGTCAAGGACCTCCGCACTCTTTGCAGACCCTTCCAAATTTACCATATCCTCTGTGGCTATAAGTATGTCCCCCACCTCATCATCCCTTTCATTTTTATCTGTCAGGGAAGGGTTAACGTTATCCTCACAGTCGCAAGGACTTTCCCCTTTATCTATTTTTTCCTCACTAGCAGATCCAGCTGCTAACTCGTCTGAGCGAGTTTGGTTATCAGGACAAGGACTTACCACATCCTGAGAGGATCGACTATTTTCCGGGTCATACTCAATCTCAGCAAGTGGTGCCAGCGAATCTTCCTCATGTACACACACTTCCTGTACCATCTCCATTACCGCCAAGGAGTTTCCGGTGTAGGCCTCACCCTGGAGGTCCTGCGAACCTGACACGATCTGAATCTTATTTTGTTTTTCTTCGGAATCACAGGATTCATCACTTGAACGCTTCTGACCTTTTTTCCTGGTGTCCACTACGGATACTTCCATGGTATCGTCCGCACTGTCGTGTACCGTGGACGAAATGAGAGAGGGTTCAACCACTTTTATTCCCACCTTAAGTGGAGGGGCAGGGTTAGTCACCTCACGTTCTAAGTCTATCACTCCCTCCCCCACCCCCCCGGTCGGGGGGGACGGGTCTGGCGCTTCACTCACCGCAGTCGGTGCGGTGGGTGGATTAACCACTCGATCCGCCTCCTCCCCTTCATGGTGCGGTGAAGAGGAGTCGCTCCTCACCAATCCTCCACGTTCCTGCGGTTTAACCGCATTGGGACAGGCACTCCTCACATGCCCGTAAGCCCCACACTCGAAACACGTCATAGCCTCCGAGGAGGCATACATTTTGTATTCAAAGCCGTTGATTTTCACACTCAACACGACATTGAGCGTTTTTACATGTGCAGGCAGTATCATGTACACCACTCTCTTGAAGGACATGACATGTTTGAATCGATCGCAAACATTTCGCATCGGCACCATCGAAATCCTCGATACGACCTCACCGAACTTGTTTAATTGTTCACGTAACTCCTCATTTCTAATAAATGGCGGGATATTACTGATGTTAATCTTTACCGTCAGGGCTTGTAAAGCGAACACAGAGAGGAACGTGTTCGGTTCAATGAACAAGCCTTGTTCGACTACACTCGCTACCATGTGCTCCTCGGACAAAAAAACGACAAATTTCTTATTCATACGAGAGGCAGCGTGAATACTGTGTGCACCAACGATGTTTCCAATGGCGGAAAGCACATCGTTAATTTCCACCTCATTGGGAGGAACACAAGCTAGCCCGTGTTTACGAGTTAGCGATTCGTACGTATCAATGCGGAAACGTTCGCCCGCCATTCTAACTCGACCAAATAAAAGTTCGTAGCCAAGAACCGAGAGAACCCAATGTTTGTCGAACACCAACAAACAGATCAAATTCCCCCCCCCCCCCCCCCCCCTTGTCCGGACCGGACAAGAGGGTATCAAACCTAAATAATCGAGCTAAAGTAAATAAAAAACGTGCGTTCTAAGCACAAAAATGGCTTACAAAGCGCCGTCAAAGCCAGTAGGCCGCACCCAACAAGGGCCCGCTCTCAATCCTCTCTCTCTCGAAGACAAGGGTGCAGAACGGATGAAAACACAATGCCGAAGCACACAGGATGGAGAAGGAGAGGGAGGGGGGCAGGGGAGGGGAGGGGAAAAACGCAACGGCCTCACCAAAGCACAGAGCAGTTGCTCACAGCCGCCATGACGCCACACCCAACGCACCGACAGCCGATAGGTGGCGACAGAGAGAGAGAGAGAGAGAGAGAGAGAGAGAGAGAGAGAGAAAGAGAGAGAGAAAGAGAAAGAGAAAGAGAGAGAATTTTGAATTTGCAACACCATTTATTTCACAAAAAATACACCAGGTCAAGTTACATTTTTACAGGAGAGAAAAAATAAAAATAAAAACAACAGTTCTTAATGTTAAAAAGAAAAGTACAAATTCGATTCATTTACAACACATAATGCTTCATTAATACACCATTTGCACTCAAAGAGTTTGATTTATATATTGAATATTTTGCTACAGCAACTAAGAAGTTTAGGAGAACACCAGAGTCCTTGCAGGAGGGTCTGAAAGATACACCAAAAATAAAAGAGTGTGAAGTAAAAGGAAAAGACAACTGCTCAAAAAGGTGTGTGAGAATCAAGAAAAGAGGTATTAGTCTTTCGCATTTCACATAGGCATGAAAGAGATCCTCCTTCTGTTCACAGAAGGGGCATGCTACCGGTACTGAGCTATAAAGGTGATGAACAAAGGTGTTCGTAGGGAGAGCCCAATGTGCTAGTCTCCACTGGATATCTGCGAGGAACCCGTAAATAGGTAGTTTGTACATATTAGGCCACAGTGGCGTGGCAGGAGACCCTGGCCCTAACCTTTCTGACCACAAGGCCACTCGCGCCACTCCGGAGAAGGGTGATGCTTGGTTTTCTCGAAGGAGCTTGTGAATACCCGCCTTTTTTACCAAATGAAAAGGAGATACAAGTTCACCATTTGACTGGAGAGCTGGGAGCACCTTAATTTCAGGGAAAGACAGCCGAAAATCCTCGACATTGTTTATACCTTCCCAGCCAATATTTAACTCCTTAAACTTCCTCTTGACGATGCGTATAATTTGGCTGACAATACGCACGGATCTTAAACCAATAATGGCTGCCACCCTGCCAGCAGACATCCATTTTGTCCCAGATGTATCCCTCAGGTCACAAACTTTGCCAATTCCTCCTTGAGTAAATTTCCTAATCAAAGTCGGACTATGAGGAATGCATGGAAAAAAACCATTATAGAAAATAGGCTCTTGGATAAACATCCGGCAATTATAAGCCTCAAGGCAACGATGAACCCCAAAACCTTTCCAAACTCTCAGCAAACCCTGATAAAAAATTGGGATTGAAACTAAGCTGACACGGTCAAGGTTCACCAGGAACAAGTGCCTATCATAACACAGGCCTCCCGCTTGTTGCAACAAGCAAAACGCAAATGAGCACCAGGGCAGCTCTTCAGCATACAACAGACGTTGCACAGACTGTAGGCGAAAAGCCATAAGCCGGGTGGACACATCCACAATTCCATGTCCACCCTCCTTCTGAGGATGGTACAGTATTTGCGGCCGAAGCCAGTGGTATCCATTCCAAAAGAAATTGACTAAGACCCGCTGGATGGCTGGTATCAACTCCTTGGTGGCTGCAAGGCAATTAGTTTATGCCATAATCTTGCTGCTATCAAGTTATTTATAACAAGAGTGCGGCCTTTGTAAGAAAGAGATCACAGCAGTCCTTCCCATCGTTTCAACCGGTGTGTAATTTGTTCAATCATTCCTTCCCAGTTCTTCATTTCTACTTCCTGGTTGCCGAGATAGACACCAAGATATTTGACCCCATCTGTTTTCCACTCTAAATTATGTGGGAGTGACGGTGGCAGTGTTAAAGGAAGGTTATCTGAACCGCACCATAAGGCTACACTCTTGCCCCAATTTACTTTGGCAGAAGAGGCCGCAGAGTAGTCTTTAAGGCAACGCTGCACCGCAGCAACACTACTTGGGCCTTTAATCAGAACACATACATCATCAGCATAAGCTGTGACCACAAATCTTGAACTAAAAACGGCTCCCAGATCCTGAGTTATTCGCTGCCTGATGGATGCTAAGAGTGGTTCAAGGGCAATTAGCTATCTATAATTCCACTAATCTCTGTGTGTGTGTATGTTTGTATGTTTGTATGTTTGTATGTTTGTATGTTTGTATGCGACCGCTGTTTCTCGACAACTACCGGTCCGATATACTTGAAACTTGCCAGGTATATTGCTGGGGACCCGAGGATGTGCCTTTTCAAGGTTTGAAATTAATCGGACAAGTAGTTACCGAGCTATGGCGATTTAGCCGTTCGCCGTTCGCTTTGGCGTTGCGAATGGACCAAACCATTTCATGTAAATAGAGGGGGGGGGGGGGGGGTTCTGTGGTCGTTGCGAATGGACCAAACCATTTCATGTAAATAGAGGGGGGGGATTGTCACCGTACTCGCAAGCCGTTCGCCGTTCGCTTTGGCGTTGCGAATGGACCAAACCATTTCATGTAAATAGAGGGGGGGGGATATAATTTTAGATATATATATAGTACGGGCATATATATAGTACGGGCATGCCCTAGTATACAGAAGTCCAGAAAGGGGACAACCTTGATGGATACCCCGACGGAAAGGAAAAGGGGGACATAAACTATTGTTTACTTTCATCATGCAGAAGGTGTTAGTGTATAACAGCTTAACATAGGAAATGAAAGTTTCGCCAAAACCCATCCGCTCCAGAACAGAAAACAAATATGTATGATCAACATGATCAAAAGCCCTTGTTTGTCAAGAAACAACAACCCAAAACTGGCACGTAAGTACTTATTACAAGAAATAATATCCCTTATCAAAAAAATATTGTCATAAATTGACCTTCCTGGTACACAGTAGGTCTGGTCAGGGTGCACAATAGAGCTGATCACAGTTCCCAAATGGTTTGCTAAAGCCTTTGACAAAAGCTTGTAATCCGCACACAGCAATGAGACAGGCCGCCAGTTCTCGACTAGTTGAGTGTCCCCAGCCTTTGGCAACAGGCACATGACTGCTCTTCTGCAGTACAGGGGAAGCTCTCCAACATGAAGGCATTCATCAAATACCTCAAGCAGGTCAGGTCCCACAAGTTTCCAAAAAGTCTTATAGAACTCTCCAGGCAAACCATCAATCCCAGAGGCTTTACCATCCTTCAAGCTCCGTATAGCAGTTTCAAGTTCAGCAGCCGAAACTGACATGTTCAATGTGCGTTGCTGGTCCTCCTCAAGTCTTGGAAGCCCAGTAGTCAGCTCCTGCAAGATCTCATTACTTATGCTCTGGGGGGAGTACAAGTTTGTATAAAAACCCTTCAAAACAGACAATCTCCTGTTGGGAGGTCACTATTGACCCATTAGCAGCACGTAGCCCGTGAATCTGTTGTGCTTTTTTGACCGAGTTCTCCAAACTAAAGAAGTCCTTATTTGGCATATCCAAAGTCAAGTAACTCATCCTCATACGCACCAAGGTACCCATTGCCCGCTGCCTCACCATTTCGGTCAGTAACGACCTTTTTGTCCATAGTAACTGATCATATCCCAAATCTTTCCCAGCCCCATTACGATTCTGTTCCAATTCTGCAATTTTGGCCTTTAATGAGTCAACTGAGAGACTTTGCATTTTAGTAGTAAACAGACTATACTGTTGACAAAACGTTTTAACTTGACACTTTGCAAGGTCCCACCATATGCGAAGGTTGGCATGCTCAAGCTTAGAGGACCGGATTTTCCTCCACACTGTTCGGAAGGCATCTTCAAATTTCTTATCACTTAACAACCGAGTATTGAGTGACCAGTACGCACTACCTCCTGATGTCAGGGGTAATTTAAAGGACATTGCCACTAAATTATGATCTGAAAACCCTGTTGGGAGTATTTGGGTAGTGGACACCACATTCAGCATTGGCTTATTGATATAGATCCTGTCCAGCCTTGCCCTTGATATGACGCCATCATGACATCTGCACCATGTGTAGGCCCGTGAAGTTGGATGCTGCAACCTCCACACATCCTCAAAACAATAGTTCTTCATGAGGCTCGCTAACACCTTTGCAGAAGCGCCGTGGGGTTCATGTCCATTCCTGTCAACTGAAGGATCAATTGTACAGTTAAAGTCCCCTGCAATACAGGTGAGAGCAGCTGGATCCAGCCCCTCTACAAAGTCCCGTAATGTGGAAAAGAATGTTCTTCTTTCTATAGGTTCACTTGGTGCATACACATTTACTATAATAAGCTTTTGTGTATTGCAGTAGAACTCCACCGCTATCAAATGTGCCTTATTTATGGACCTCCCTATAAATAACACTCTGAGTGGGAAGCCTGGGACTTAAAGCGATGGCAACACCCACCTTGGGTGTGGAAACCCCACTCAGCCACCATTGCCCTTTAAAAAGTTTACACCATTCAGCTGCCAAATTGTTTGTGGCATGGGTCTCTTGCAATAGAATGACATCTGCTTTTACCCTCTCCATTGCCTGGATTGCTTGAATTTTTAGTAAGGGGGCACATCCCCCATTGATGTTCAGGGAGGCAATATGTATTTCTCGCGTTGTCATTCTAAGGTGGTAGCTCACCGTCCGCCTGCAATTCCTTATTCGCCTTTGTTACTGCTTTACGAAGACGTTGAAATTGAGGCTCTGAGAGCATGGGGTCATTTTTCTGTAAAAGAGGTTTCGAAACCTTAATGAAAGCTTGAACATCAGGGAAATGATCTCTAATTACAACATGACGTTGTCTAAACGTTTCGTTTAAGAAATCAATGACCTTCCCTTTTGTCACCTCTGCTTGCCTCACCTGCTCCTTCTGAGACTCACTCAGGGCAGCAAGACTGCATCCTTCCTCATCAGCCTCGACCCCACTCTCACCCAGTGGTGTGTCAGGTACTGGCACCTCATCTGTGTCATTGTCACCATGGTATTTTTGTTGCGTCTGCATGGCACCAACTACCCCATCGTTGTTGTCTGCCACCGACTTATCAATCTCTTTCTCATCATCTTCCGTTGAGATGAGGGTCCTTAACTGCTTGTCGCATGGTGCAGGGTGTCCACCATCACACACGGTGACACGCTCGGTAATGCTTCGATTCTCTTCATCCTGTGAAATGGGCAGATTCCCATCTCGACCTATTGCATTACCATTTTGCTCATGGTCATCAGGTTGGTCTGTATTACCATCTGCCTGCACGAGAACCATTTTGTTTCCTTTTCCTCCATTCTCATCGCTCGCAAGAGAGCGTTTCAAGTTTCTCCTCGACTCGGTCTCCATCAGCTTCACCTCCTCGAAGTCCCTTTGTTCTTGAGGTTGCAGCCTCTCCTCCACATATGGTTGCTCCACTACCGTATGGGCTTCTCCACCAGCACCACTGTCACCCGCACCCTGGTATTCCGGTGTTGACCTTTTTTCGACACCTGGCTCATCTACAGGGTCGTTCAAGTCATTTACAGGGGGAGGGGGGGGGGGCTGCCCCAGCTGCTGTGGCATAACTCTTCCTCACATCAGGACAATACTGCCGAGTGTGTCCGTATGCCCCACATGTATAGCAAATCAAGGTCTCAGTAGCTGCAAAGATCCGGTAATCATGATCTCCTATTTTAAAATTTATTGATATGTTCAGCTGTTTTGCCTCATCCTTTAGTACGACGAAACAGAAACGTCTAAACGACTCGACATGCTTCAGCCTTCCGTTCCTGGTTCGCAGGGGGACCGTGATAATTCGTGAGACGACAGTCCCATGCTCCCCTAATTTACGTAGGATTTCTTCATTCCTCAGAAAGGGCGGAACGTTACTTAAAATAACTTTAACCGCCGGCGTGTCCATGGACGATACCGGGACAAATTGGTCATTCCCCAACGTTAACCCGTTTTGCACCACGATGTCTGCAAGGCTAACTTGTGACACGAAAACCACCACTTTGTGGTTCATTCGAGACGCAGCACGAATGTTTTTTTTTTTTTTTTTTTTTTTTTTTTTTTTTAATACTGAATCGAGGCTCGTGAAAGAGCTAACATTTACTTCACAAACAAATCAACCAGACAAACAAAATATATAAAAAGAGGGAGCGGAAAACAAGATGGGGAGAGAAGGTGAAGCACACAAACACAACATTTGAGAGCAGGGAGATGTGTGGAAGGGAGAGGGCTTGGGGGGAGGAGGCATGGGAAGGGGGGGGGGGTGGAGGGAGAAGTATAAAACACAAGGACACCAATGACTTCCAGGACAGAAGTTGGTATTTCAAAAAAGTGGAATTGGGGTGAAATTAGCGGGGGTAGAAAAGATCAAGGTTTTGGATGGGGGAAGATAAGAGATGGTGGTGAACAGCTGTTTTAAAGACCTGGAGGGTGGAGTGGGATTGAAGAGAGTGAGGGAGTTTGTTCCAGAGGCGGGAGAAAAGAGGAATGAAGGAGTGAAGGTGAGCAGAGAGTCTTGATTTTGGCAGTTTGACCATAAGAGGGTTGCAGGCAGATCTTGTGCGACCTGTAGGAATATTTGCGGGACAGAGCCCAGAGAGAGCTGGGGGGGCAAGGCCAGAGAGGAGTCGGTAGAAGATGGAAAGACCACCAACCTGCCTGCGGTGAGTGAGTGAGAGGCCCTTGGAGTTAGCTTCATCGCGGGAGATTCCAATGATTCTGAATGCTTTGGTTTCAACAGCGTGAAGACGAGCTAGGTGTGAAGCAGGAGCACCAGCCCAGAGGGGAGAGCAGTATTCCATTGAGCTGCGGATGAAAGCCTTGTATGTGGTGAGGAGCTCAGGTGTGCCAAGGAAGGACTTCGCACGACGGAGGATCCCCAGTCGGCGACTGGCTTTGGAGGCCAGATTTGAAATGTGGTTTTCCCAGGAAAGATCATGGCAGATAGTGAGACCCAAAAGCTTGAGTGACAGAACTTCTTGGAGAGGATTATTCAGAAAGTGGATGGGAGGGTTGTCCAGTCGGTCTTTTCGGAGAGACATCGTAAGAGTGTGAGATTTGTCAGGATTGAAAGACATGTTCCACTTGTTTGCCCAGTCTGTGATTTTGTCCAGGTCTGCAGAGAGTGAGGAGGCAGCAGACTGCCGATCTGAGGGATGAAGAATGGAGCGACAGAGAGTAGAGTCATCAGCAAAGAGATACAGAGGATTTTCAAGAGAGTCAGAGAGATCATTGATGAAGACCAGAAAAAGGACAGGGCCTAGAACACTGCCTTGTGGAACTCCAGCCTGAACAGGAAGAGGAGATGAGAGAAACCCATTCAGGGCCACACGTTGACTACGACTAGAGAGGAAGTCCGCCAGCCATGCGTGGAGATTTCCATGGATACCAAAAGAGGAGAGTTTGGTGAGCAGAGCGGGGTGCCAGACCGTATCGAAGGCACGTGATATGTCAAGGGAGACTGCTCTAATTTCCTGTTTGGCATTGAGGACCTCCATCCATTGTTGAGAAAGCAGAAGCAGCATGTCCAGAGTAGAGTGTCCAGGTCTGAAACCAAATTGATGATCAGAGATCAAGCCATTGGAGAAGAGGAAAGATTTCATATCTGAAGCAATGATGGATTCCATGACTTTGCTGATAATTGGGAGAAGGCTGATTGGTCTGTAGTTGCTGGGATCTGTTTTTGCACCTTTTTTGTGCAAAGCGGTGATGTTGGCAGATTTCCAAGCAGATGGAAGATGACCTTGAGCAAAAGAGAGGGTGAAGAGAACAGAGAGAGGGAGTGAAAGAGCGGAAGAACAGGATTTTAGGACCCGTGGGCTGATGCCGTCAGGTCCAGTTGCAGAATCCGAGTCGAGGGTTGACAGAAACTTTTCCACCTTGTCAGGAGGAAAGGACACAGAGTCCAGGAGCAGCTGGGTACGACTGGGTACGGTGGGTACAGAGAGGGATGGGTTTGGGACACAGGATTTAGAGGCAAACACAGAGTTGAGGCATTCAGCTTTTTCGCGTGCGGAGTCAGCCGTGTGTCCATTTGAGGTGAGGGAGGGGATGGAGGGGGAACAAACACCAGAAACAGATTTGACCAGACGCCACCAGGATTTGGAAGAGGGAGACAGATAAGAGAGTTCGGTCCTGAGAACGGAGAGATATTGTTTCCTGGCTCTCCTGAGCGTGGACACACACTTGTTTCGGGCTTTGTGAAAGGAAATGAGATTTCCTTCCGTTGGATTTGCTTTCCAGGAGACGAAAGCAAGTTGTTTCTGGGCAATAGCCTCACCACAAGATTCCGTGTACCATGGACGGGAGGAAGGGTATGACAACAGAAGACGAGATGGGATAAATCTGTGCATGAGAGAGAGCAGTTTGCTTTGGAAGAATTCCCAGGAAGAATTGATGTCAGAGGCGGTAGAGATGGGAGACCAGTCCAGATGATTGATGGCTGCTTGAAGACCGTGCCAGTTGGCCTGAGTGAAATGCCAGACTCGTCGACGCTGAGGAGGCTCTCTGAGAATGGTCAGAGAGATGTCCACTTTAACAAGCACATGATCAGAAGAGCCGATTGGAGCAGAAGAAGAGCAGCAGACATTTTCAGGGAAGTTAGTCATAACCAAGTCCAGAAGAGAAGATGCTCCGTTGACTGAAATCCGGGTCGGGAAATTGACAGTTTGTGTCAGTCCCAGTGAGTCACAGAAGTCCTTTGCTGAAGAGCCATGGCTGGTGAGAGAGGTACCTACACCCAGCCAACGGGCATGGTGACAGTTGAAATCACCACATATGAGGAAGAGAGAGTTGGGATGGGTAGATAGAAGTTGGTCCATATTCTCAGACAGCGAGATGTAGATGGAGTCATCACTGTTTGGTGGACGGTACAACACACATATGAACAAAACGTGGGAGCGAAGGGGAAGCCGTAGCCAAAGGAATTCCTGGGGGTGAGGTGGAGAGAGGGCAGTGCAGGGCGAGTGAGGAAGAGAGTTTTTTATAAAGATAGCAACCCCACCTCCAGGACGAGGCTCAGGTCTATCATACCGGAGTAGGGAGTAACCTGGGAGAGATACCAAGGAATCAGAGACATCGTGAAGGAGGAAAGTTTCTGTTAAGCAGATCACGTCTGGTTTGTCAGAAGCAACCTGTATGGACAGATCAGACATGTTTGAGCGAAGGCCCCGGATGTTTGAGGTCCATACTGTTAAGGAAGAGGAAGGGGGAGCATCGGATACAGAACAGGGGGGGGGGAGTGGTAGGGTAAGATGTGGAAGAGGAGGAAGAGGTAGGGAGAGCTGTTGAAGGTGTGTCAGAGATTACAGAATAGATCGGAGAAAGGGAAGGATGGGGCAGACAAAAGGTTTGATGGTGATTGGGAGAGGCGCAGTGAAGTGTTATTTGACGAGGGGGAAGAGCGAGGCAGAAGGTTGAGGGAGATGAAGGTGAAAGTTGGAAGGGGGAAGAAGCGGGGAGGACGCTTTGAGGGGGAGGGGTGAGAGGGGAGTCTAGGAGGGGAGGAGCGAGGGAGAGTCTCGGAGGGGAGGGGTGTGGGGGGAGATTTGAAAGGAATGGGTGATTGGGAAGATTTGGAGGGGAGGGGCAAGGGGGAAGATTTGAAAGAGATGGGTGATGGGGATGATTTGGAGGGGATTGGCAAGGGGGTAGATTTAGAGGGGAGGGGGGATGGGAAATGGGATTTTGGGGTGATGGGATTTTGAAAAATGTACGATTAATGGGAAACGAACATTTATTGCAAAATGAGTTTCTTGAGACATTCTAGTCAAAAATACGTTTGAGGACGCTGGAGGGAGGATGGAGTGCTGGAGAGTTTAGGGAATGAATGAAAGATGCACTATAAGAGATGGAATTTTTTTTTGGAATGAATGGATTTGGTGAGTAAGTCGAAAGCATCCTTTTATAGAAGAAAAAGAAAAAGGTGTTATAGAATATGACCGAATACAGGTCTTCAGGGGTCAGATGAGACATTTTTTAACAACGTGATCGATCACAAACAGCGTGGTCGAAGAATGAACGAACGAACAACTAAGAACGAATAAACGAATAAAAACGGAAGGAAATGTTTTTGCGTTTTTTTTTTTTTTTTTTTTGAGATTTTAAAACAAGGAAGTATGGGATGAAAAGACCGTGAAAACAGAGACCGGAAAAAAAATTCAGCGTGATCGGAGAACCGCTGAGACAAAAACAAAGCCTAAAGCCAAGGTTCGACACAGTAGCCTAGTACTACACTTAGGCCTCAGAATACACGATGAGAAAGACCGACGATTCTGTACACAGGTACAAAAAACCAACGCCAAGAATACTATTAAAGACACCCCAATAGATACATACAAGACCAGTTTCGACAAAAACACAATTGTGAGAAGTTACTTAACTTCGAAAGCGAGCGTGCATGGACAGCTTTGAAGAGACGAGACCTCCAATCTTGCGCATGCGCAGATCGCATGCGCAGATCAACAAAAAGAAAAAAACCCCGATCCCCGAAACCCCGAAAAAACCCCGAAAAGAAAAAGAAAAAATGTTATTCACCCCGATCAAATCCCCGATTGCAAGTAGAACATCGTCCATTTGCACGTCTTCCGGCGGAACAAGGCACAGCCCGTGCTTACGCGATAACACCTCATCACTAACACGATCAGCAGTCCTTTGACTATTCCTATTCCTTGCAAGCCTTGGGCAAATGATGGTGGCTGATTTCCAAGTACATGGAAGATGAAGATGACCTTGGGCAAATGATGGTGGCTGATTTCCAAGTACATGGAAGATGAAGATGACCTTGGGCAAATGATGGTGGCTGATTTCCAAGTACATGGAAGATGAAGATGACCTTGGGCAAATGATGGTGGCTGATTTCCAAGTACATGGAAGATGAAGATGACCTTGGGCAAATGATGATGACTGATTCCCAAGTTGATGGAAGATGACGATGACCTTGGGCAAATGATATTGACTGATTCCCAAGTTGATGGAAGATGAAGATGACCTTGGGCAAATGATGATGACTGATTCCCAAGTTGATGGAAGATGACGATGACCTTGGGCAAATGATGGTGACTGATTCCCAAGTTGATGGAAGATGACGATGACCTTGGGCAAATGATGATGACTGATTCCCAAGTTGATGGAAGATGACGATGACCTTGGGCAAATGATGGTGACTGATTTCCAAGTTGATGGAAGATGAAGATGACCTTGGGCAAATGATGGTGACTGATTCCCAAGTTGATGGAAGATGAAGATGACCTTGGGCAAATGATGGTGGCTGATTTCCAAGTACATGGAAGATGAAGATGACCTTGGGCAAATGATGGTGACTGATTCCCAAGTTGATGGAAGATGAAGATGACCTTGGGCAAATGATGGTGACTGATTCCCAAGTACATGGAAGATGAAGATGACCTTGGGCAAATGATGGTGACTGATTTCCAAGTACATGGAAGATGAAGATGACCTTGGGCAAATGATGGTGACTGATTCCCAAGTTGATGGAAGATGAAGATGACCTTGGGCAAATGATGGTGGCTGATTTCCAAGTACATGGAAGATGAAGATGACCTTGGGCAAATGATGGTGACTGATTCCCAAGTTGATGGAAGATGAAGATGACCTTGGGCAAATGATGGTGACTGATTTCCAAGTACATGGAAGATGAAGATGACCTTGGGCAAATTATGGTGACTGATTCCCAAGTTGATGGAAGATGAAGATGACCTTGGGCAAATGATGGTGACTGATTTCCAAGTTGATGGAAGATGAAGATGACCTTGGGCAAATGATGGTGACTGATTTCCAAGTTGATGGAAGATGACGATGACCTTGGGCAAATGATGGTGACTGATTTCCAAGTACATGGAAGATGAAGATGACCTTGGGCAAATGATGGTGGCTGATTTCCAAGTACATGGAAGATGAAGATGACCTTGGGCAAATTATGGTGACTGATTCCCAAGTTGATGGAAGATGAAGATGACCTTGGGCAAATGATGATGACTGATTTCCAAGTTGATGGAAGATGACGATGACCTTGGGCAAATGATGGTGACTGATTTCCAAGTTGATGGAAGATGACGATGACCTTGGGCAAATGATGGTGACTGATTTCCAAGTACATGGAAGATGAAGATGACCTTGGGCAAATGATGGTGGCTGATTTCCAAGTACATGGAAGATGAAGATGACCTTGGGCAAATTATGGTGACTGATTCCCAAGTTGATGGAAGATGAAGATGACCTTGGGCAAATGATGGTGACTGATTTCCAAGTTGATGGAAGATGACGATGACCTTGGGCAAATGATGGTGACTGATTTCCAAGTTGATGGAAGATGACGATGACCTTGGGCAAATGATGGTGACTGATTTCCAAGTTGATGGAAGATGAAGATGACCTTGGGCAAATGATGGTGACTGATTTCCAAGTTGATGGAAGATGAAGATGACCTTGGGCAAATGATGGTGACTGATTTCCAAGTTGATGGAAGATGACGATGACCTTGGGCAAATGATGGTGACTGATTTCCAAGTAGATGGAAGATGAAGATGACCTTGGGCAAATGATGATGACTGATTCCCAAGTTGATGGAAGATGACGATGACCTTGGGCAAATGATATTGACTGATTCCCAAGTTGATGGAAGATGAAGATGACCTTGGGCAAATGATGATGACTGATTCCCAAGTTGATGGAAGATGACGATGACCTTGGGCAAATGATGATGACTGATTCCCAAGTTGATGGAAGATGAAGATGACCTTGGGCAAATGATGGTGGCTGATTTCCAAGTAGATGGAAGATGAAGATGACCTTGGGCAAATGATGGTGGCTGATTTCCAAGTAGATGGAAGATGAAGATGACCTTGGGCAAATGATGGTGGCTGATTTCCAAGTTGATGGAAGATGAAGATGACCTTGGGCAAATGATGGTGGCTGATTTCCAAGTAGATGGAAGATGAAGATGACCTTGGGAAAATGATGGTGGCTGATTTCCAAGTAGATGGAAGATGACGATGACCTTGGGCAAATGATGGTGACTGATTTCCAAGTTGATGGAAGATGAAGATGACCTTGGGCAAATGATGGTGGCTGATTTCCAAGTAGATGGAAGATGAAGATGACCTTGGGCAAATGATGGTGGCTGATTTCCAAGTTGATGGAAGATGAAGATGACCTTGGGCAAATGATGGTGGCTGATTTCCAAGTAGATGGAAGATGAAGATGACCTTGGGCAAATGATGGTGACTGATTTCCAAGTTGATGGAAGATGAAGATGACCTTGGGCAAATGATGATGACTGATTCCCAAGTTGATGGAAGATGACGATGACCTTGGGCAAATGATGATGACTGATTCCCAAGTTGATGGAAGATGAAGATGACCTTGGGCAAATGATGATGACTGATTCCCAAGTTGATGGAAGATGACGATGACCTTGGGCAAATGATGGTGACTGATTTCCAAGTACATGGAAGATGAAGATGACCTTCGATAAAAAGAACAGAAAGAGGATGTACAAGAGCAATAAAGCAGCTTTTTATGACAATGAGCTGATGCCGTCTGAGGCAATTGCAGAATAATAACCTTGACGATGCTCGGTAGAGATCTTACCTCCACGAGGTGAACAGTTTACATTTGGTATCCCAATTATATAGGCCAAATATGGATCCGGACCTGAACCAAAAGCTCATCGGCTTGGTTATTGTCACTTACCGAACTCATCCACCAAGTTTTGTCATAGGTCCTTCACAAAGTTTATAAACATCATTCGATATATCGTTTTTGGTCCTATCTCTGAACGGTGAAGAATCATTTTTTAAATTCTCGTGTCCAGATCCGGATGTTCACCAAAATCGGGTCAATTAATCATTGTCACACACCGAACCCGTCCACCGTTTCGTCCAAACCTGCTCACAGACACACAAACAAACAACTATGAAAACATCACCCCCGTCGTCCACCGTCAGTGGCAGCGGTACTGATAATATCACTGAACTCCTGACACAGGATGAGGCCTGCACTATCGGCCAATCAAAGCCTGCACTATTATTAACCTGCGCTCGCGAAGCGAAAAGCGGAGTTAAGCATTCGCCTACGTACGTGCGTGTCTGCATTTCAGTAAAGTAAAGTGTTTGCCGTGTCAGCATTTTAAAACTTCATTTTCTCGGCAACCGTTGGTCCGATTGACATGAAATTTTCACCATAGGAGCGCCTCCCCCTGTCGAATGTTTTAGTGAATATTATGACGTCACAGGTTACGTAGTACGGGCGCCATCTTGGAAAATCCGAAAAACGTTGCACCTCTATCTCCAAAACCGCTCTGGGCAAAAAATTGAAACTTGGCTCATTGTAAATAACTCCATATGGGGAGATATGCCTTCCAGAAGGAGGAGGCAAGTTGTTTAAGAGCAACTGCTGCACCATTGGATTCAGTGTCCCATGGGCAGGAAATAGGGCAAGATAACTGAAGACGACATGGGATGGATCTGTGCATAAGGAAGTAGTTATTTGAAGGAGTATTGCTCAATGACATGTCTACTCATTAAAACAGCATGGAATATATACTCTACAATTGGGTTTGATATGGCGGCCATGTTGGATTCCAAGATGGCCACCACACAAGCGCTTGATGCAGTTTTGTCACTATCTGTTTCTACTGGTATGGTTTTAGTGTGAATTGCTCAGTTATAACGTAGAATTTAACTTGAAAACAGACTCTATGGTGTAAACTAACATTTTTTGTATTATTTCATATTATTATGCATTCTGGGATATATATATATATATATATATATATATATATATATATATATATATATATATATATATATATATATTCAGGTAGATCTGCATAGGTAGGTGCTCCGATGATCGTGGGCAGAAAGAACCACTTCGATGTACATAAGTAGAGAATCTGTTTAGCCCGAATGTCGGGTTAAGTTGTATATTTGTCCCCATTATGAGGAATGGGGCATGTTAACTAGTATAGGGATTATGTTAATTCCCCTGTTCGTAAAAACCTTGTGATTTGTCCGTTGTCCCTCATGGCACCGCACAATAGACACTAGTGCGGACACAATCCCACATTTAACTGCACACAAGTAATAATAAAACCACCGGAAGCCCAGAAGGAATCTTTGTCACCCATTTCACTACCTTGGAAGGCAGACCGAGAGCCACGCCCAGGAGGACCGTGATTGGGCGGGAGGTTTTGATGGACATGCGGATTGCGTCACAAAGGCAAACTGCACGGTGATTGGCAGGGCACACTGATGATGTTAAAGGGCGAACTGTGTGTGATAGGTGGAGAGCGAGGCATTGGGGGTGTTGGCTGGCAGGAATTGGAAGAGAAGCACGGATGACATCAGAGCGGGACGTTAAAAGACTGGGCGACATTTTGTTCTCTTGCATTCTGGTTCTCTTGCCTTGCCCCCTTTAGCTTTCTTTGTCTCTACACCTCCCTTGTTTCTCTTACCTTTCCATTCCGAGCGTTGGTGGAAGACGGTCGTGTGCTGACGAATTCCTTCCTTTTCCTTCACGTTTTTGGACCTTGCGAGTGACTGTGTAGACGAAGCCAGGCATGGCCAAGTGAGGAGGACGTACTGAGGCCTATCAGCACAGGAGCAGCGGTTCCCACCAACGTGCGCGCTTAGCGCGCAACGTCGTCGACACCCCGGATGACTTTGACGACCCTGATGAGGTTTCACCAGTGATCGAAGCTAAGTCAATAACCCCCCCCCCCCCCACCCCCCACCCCCCATTCCTTTCCCGCGTTCTTTTATCCCGGAGCCTGTGTGAAAGTCTGGTGTGTGGGATCCCAAATTAAGAATATAGTTTTTGCCGGCGGGTTTTTCTTGTTATCGGCATTTCTGTTAATAAGTATTATTTTCCCTGTACATTTTAACCCGTGTTCCCGTTTGAGTTATTTTTGCAGCTTCGGGAACTGCCGGCGGGATCGACCAGGTAAGGCTTTTCAGCTACTTCTTCTTCGTCATTCTTCATCCGCGTAGATCGTGAGTCCGCATTTAATCGTTGCCTCGGAGTTAAAGCTCGCTTTGGCTATTCGTGATTTCCCGGTCTTAACCAAGGGGGAGTCACGCGACAATATATTGACCTAATTTGATCAACGAATGACTTAAAAGTCAAATCTCAGAGCGACAACAGTGTCTAAATTACTGCTGATGTGGGTGCAGTGACATTCCGACCTGCTGTAACTCCTAAAGATTTGCAAAAATAGTTTTGGAGCATGTTGTGATGTAACTCCCTCCAGACTAAAAAGTTTGTGACGTATCAATGACACACGCATGTTATATCGTGTATCATGCAGAGATGACATTGGCCATGTGAACTTATGCGAATGTACAATATCAAGAGACAACCGGATATGTGTAAAGGGATGTGCAATCCAGCAAACTTGGGGACAGATTGACATGTAATTATTTACAATACCTGTCTATAATACAATGTGTGCTACTTAGATAAACTAAAGACAAGACACACAGATACAGGGAGGCGATGGAGAATTACGCGTAAGCACTACAATTGTCACACATGTAATGGATGAGGGAAATTAAGGTAAAGGTAAAACAGATCGAAGTAACAAATTGGTTCCATGCCATCGTCGAGGAACTTTGCAAGAGAAGCTTCGTAAACCAGTTTAATATATATATATATACATACAGTCACGTGAAAAAGTAAGTACACCCCATGTAAAGTTTTGACTTTTTCAACATATTTCAACATACAGCTATTTGATCTTCATTTCAACAATATTGATAGATAAAGGTGATATAATATAACAAATATCATGAAACATTTACATTTTGTAGTCCATTGTATAATTTAAATAAACATAAATGCAAATTTCACATGTGGAAAAAGTAAGTACACCCCTACATTTATCTCTACTTCAAACACCTAAAATTAGAATCAGGTGCACCAGCTCAGGTGCAAATGATGAAAACATCGTTAGAGAGGATCTTGGAGGAACCTGTCTTATTTAAACCTCAGACATTTAGTTTGGGTTGCTCTTTGTTGTTGAAGTGTGCGGCGTCACCAAGCCGAGATCAAAATAGCTCCCTGAGGCCTTCAGAAAGAAGGTTGTCGATGCCTACGAGTCTGGGAAGGGATTTAAAAAGATCTCCAAACAATTTGAAATCAATCATTCGACTGTCCGGAAGATCATCGACAAGTGGAGAAGATTCCAAACAACTGCCAATTTGTTCAGGCCAGGCCGCCCCAGCAAGTTCAGCCCGAGAGCAGACCGCAAGATGCTGAAAGAAGTCTCTAAGAACCCCAGAATGTCATCACGGGACCTACAGGTAGCTCTTGCCACTGTTTATGTCAAAGTGCACGAGTCTACCATTAGAAAGAGGCTGCACAAATTTTATCTACATGGGAGGTGTGCCAGGAGGAAACCTTTGCTGTCCAGAAAGAACATCAGGGCAAGACAAGTTTGCCAATGAACACCTGGGCAAGACCAGCACTTCTGGAACAATGTGCTCTGGACAGATGAGTCAAAGGTAGAGCTATTTGGCCACAGTACCAGAAGACATGTTTGGCGAAAACCAAAGACAGCATTTGACCACAAGAACCTGATACCAACTGTAAAGCATGGTGGTGGAAATATTATGGTTTGGGGCAGCTTTGCTGCACCAGGGCCTGGGCAGCTCACCATCATATAATCCACTATGAATTCTTCATTGTACCAGAGCGTGCTTGAAGATAATGTGAGGCCATCTGTCGGAAAGTTGAAGCTCAACCGAAGGTGGACCTTGCTGGTGGACCTTCCTGGCTCTGGGGGGTTGCTTGTGTACATCTCTCTTCTACGGCCAAACTTTTGATTTTCCTGTTCTATATGTTGAGACCCTTGGAAAAAATCTGGGTAACACTCCCAGATCAAGTACGTTTTTTCTGCACACCCCAATACGTGATTATGACTTGAGGCCAATTAGCCGAAATAGCAAAATTCAGTTTTCATGGAATAATTCAAGAGTAGGCAGCTTTAGATTCAAATGTAACATTTATTTATCATGTTTAGACATAACTAACACATTTTTAGCATGGTTCAATACTATAAACTGTCTTTTTTAGGAAAAAAACACGTCATTTAGCTTCTTTTTCTCCAAAAATCACTTTCAGTTTGAAAGGCGCTCAAAATCCGATCACCTCTCATACACCCAATTATGTAGATAAAGCAACCAAAATTTGTCAGAAGCTTCCTTATGAAGCCCTTTAATAGGGATAAACATGGGTTTCTTTGTGGCTTATCAGTCTTTCACATTTTATATTTTCAGTATATGGTCCGACCTTGCCGATTTTTACAGCCGTACAAACGTAACTAATATCCATTTTTTGTTTTTCAGGCGTGGCCGCTGACGATGGAGTCTGTTACTCTCTCAGGACCGCCCGAAGACAGTTCGTTTGATGCGACTAACTGCATGATCTGCCAGAAAAGCGCGGGGGATAAAACTGTGAGCACAACTAATGGTTGCAAAAGGATACGAGAAGCAAGTTACATCCACAATGATCAAGTTTCCAAACGGCTTAAGCTGGTTAAAGGAGATGGGTTTGTTTATCATGTGACCAATGACTGTTACAAAAAATACACCATGACTTCAGTTCTCAATAGGAAAAGGAAGAGTCTCGCTGTATGCCAAGACCTGTCCCGTTCTGAGCAGGAAGAAGATAGAAGTACTCGTTCTAAGGCCGTCCGACATCCACCGAATACAGAGACGTCCACAACAGCCTTACGTCAAGTGAAGTGTATTATCTGTGACAGTAAATCACACAAACAACAGTACACGAAATATCGCATTAGTGAATCAGGCCGTGCTTCAGCCTTTCTGGCTGCGACAAACTTCTTTCAAGATGATGTGTTCACCCGAACGTGCGACCTTCAAGATGCGCATTCTGTGTTTGGAGCAGATCTGTACTACCACAGGGACTGCATGACTAAATACTTGTATAAGTATGACTCGTGATAAAGCTTCCATACCAAAAGTGTCTGAGAAACAGCTTGCTTGGAATCAGGTTGTTAAAGAGTTAGAGCAAGGCCTAAAAGAAGGGAGGGGTTATGAACTTAGTGCTATCAGAGACTCTTTGAACAATATTGATGACAAATGTAACTTTCGTAATAGAGATGTAAAAGTTTTCTTGTTGAACACTTTTGGTAATGAGATTGATTTTACATATCCCAGTTCGTTCAAAAAATCAATGATGGTATTCAGTGTTCCAAAGAAAGTGTTAGCTGAGCGCATTCGTTCCCTTGATCCTGTTCAGGTATGCGCTGGTGTGATTAGGAAGGCTCTAGATGAGTGTGATTTTGGCCTTGACGATAGCTTTTGTGATGCGCATGATCTAAAGCATTCCTTGAGCGAGATGAATATCCCTGAACCTGTACTACGTTTTTTCAGTCATTTGTACAATTTCAATCCTGACACATATGCAAAAGCAGCCGAAGCTGTCATGACAGAAAGTGATGAACCAGTTGATGAGGATGAAGAAGATGATGATGACTACGATACCGGTAGCAAGCCATCAGGTAACAGCCTCTCCACACAGCGTTGCAGAAAGATACAATCTGTCTTCCAAGTCATGTACTATATCCATCACTGCGGTAGAAAGAGAACTCCAATGCATATTATGAATGCGGAATCAGTTCATGGTCTTGGGCGTGGTGGCAAAATTGTAACTACAGTTCTAAACCACGGAGGACTAGCAATCAGCTACCCGGAGCTGCGTAGGTACCAACATGACCTTGCCACGTTTACAGCACAGCACAACAACGATCGCGTTTCACTGCCGTCACACTTTGATCCTGGGCAATTCACCTCCGGTGCAATTGACAACTGGGACCATGAGGGGGCAAATGTATCTGAACATGACACTGTGACTGTTCTCTACCAAGACAAACCCCCGTCGTCGACCAGTAAACCAAAGATTTCTGACACGCAGGTCACACATGGTCCACAGTCATTCAGTTTAATATTAAAATGCCAGGTACTGTCCGACTTTCACAAGCCTGCACGCCGTGCTGACATCCCAGCAACTTACAAAGTGGCCGAACTGCCTTACACTTCCTCCGAAGCCGATGCAGCAAAACTGAAGGATATTTCTTGGTCCCTCGCACGCTTGAACGTCATGCATGATGAAGTGTCCATCTACCCCGAGTCACAAACAATGCCATCTTGGAGCGCTAGCAACTCTGTTTGGACGGAGGAGGCCATCCCATTAAAGAATCTTGCATTTGTGCCTGTTCTGCCGCATCCAGTTACAGAGTACGCGACAGTTTATACGGCTATGAAGAACTTTATGGACATTGGTTCTCAGCTGACTCAAAATGAGATACCAATGTATTGTGATGAAGGTGTTTATTGCATCGTCCGTGATATACAACTGCTGAGACCAGAGGAATTCAGGACCCTGGTTCCATGCCTGGGAACGTTTCACTTAGTGAAAACTGTTTTGAAATGTATTGGCAAACTCCTGGATGGAAGTGGCGCGGACATCACATGGTTGCAGGCTGGTGTTTTTGGTCCAACTGTCATCGAGAATTCTGTTCTACATGGAGGTCACTACAGCCGCTGTCTTGAGGGTATGCAGCTCCTTGCTGAAGCCTTTGAACGCCTCCAGTACAAAGAATTCTTCTCCAAGAAAGGCATCGACCAATATACACATGAGCTTGCCATCCTGACGAACCTCCAGTCTAGTGTCAAGGAGAAATGTCAAGGGACTTGGCTGGCGATGGTGCGTTTTTTCACAGCTCTCCACGCTCTCCATCGAAATCGAAGTTAAGTAATTGTTCCAATTTGTATTTTCGTTATAACTGTATTTCTTTTATGGTGTATGTACGTATATTGTCCCGTCAAAGATTTTCGGTGCAAATCTTTCATACCTGTATTGAAAATCGTGTTAATTCGTGTCGTCTTGAGGTCTTGTACAGTGTACACTGTACAACCTTGAGGCTTTGTTTTTCTCTCAGCGCCTGTCGTTTGTGATCCAATAACTTTCGTTCTCTGTATTCCCAGTCTTTCCACCCCAAAGCCTACTTCCTTATGTAAATCTCAACTCAAAAAAACAAAAAAAAAAGACATTACCTTCTCTGTGCTCATTCGTTTATTCATTCTTATTCGTTCGTTCGTTCTTCGACCACGTGTTTCTCCCCCATTTCCCCAGATATATTGTCAAATTTCAACTCGTTATTTTATCGTCCATGCGATATTGTTTGATTATAGTTAGTTTTGGTTTGAATTTCCTGTAACTCGTAATTAATTAATCGTGTTCTGCTCCTCGTGTGTGGCCTTGTAGTTGTACCCCCGTCGGTGTTTTGTTAACTTAAGCGTGTTTTGCTTGGCTCTTGGTTTTTTCCCTTCTACCCCGAACATAATACTGTCTAACGTTCTAAATCCCCACCCCCCCCCCCCCCCAAAAAAACAAAAAAACCAAAAACATTTATTTTCCTTTCTCCACGTGTACTGTTGTCTCATCCTGTATTTTCTGTCCAGGTGTGCTGTTCGCCCCACCCCCATTATCTCCTTGCCATCCACCGTTTGCCCTGTTCACGTGACTCGTGGTGGTCCCTCTCGGCTCTCCCCCCGTTGGTATTTTTGTGCATATAAGATTGTTCATAGTTCTGTTTAAATATTATTTAAATATGTTTAACCTTTCCCCTTCTGTTTTTTATTCAGTGGTATATTACAACACGCTGTTTTTCTTCCTATTTAAAAGGCTTTTCTCAATTTCCTCTCCAACTCATTCCACTTCAAAAAAAAGAAATTCAATATCTTATACGTCTCCCTCACTACATGGTCTAAATTCACATTCATTCCATCCCTCCTCCATTGTTCTGAATCGGATTGCTAACTTGAAAATCACAACAAACCCAATTTGTTATCAATGTTCGTCTTTCATTAATCATCCACTTTCTAAACTCCCCTCTTGCCCCTCCCATCCAAATCCCCCCCCTTGCACCTACACTCCGAAACTTCCCCCTTGCCCCTCCACTCTTAAACTCCCCCCTTGCCCCTCCACTCCTGAACTCCCTCCTTGCCCTTCCCCTCCTAAACTTCCCCTTTGCCCCTCCCCTCCTAATCCCCCCCCTTGCCCCTCCACTCCTGATCTCCCCCCTTTCCCCTTCCCTCCAAAACTCCCCCCTTGCCCCTCCCCTCCTAAACTCCCCCCTCACTCCTCCCCTTCAAAACTCCCCCCCAATCCCTCCCATTCAATTCTCCCCCCATACCATTCCTCTCCAATTCTCTCTCCTCCCCCCTCCTCCTCCAAGCTGCCTCCTCCCCACTTCGTCTCCCTTCTATCTCTTACCTCCACCCCCCCAAACCTTCTACTTTCTTCTGCCCCCCCCTCAAACAACCCCTCACTGTGCCGCATCCCTTCACCATCAAACCTTTCATCCTCCTCATCCTTCCCTTTCTTGGAACTCTTCTGCAACATCTGAAACACTATCAACTGCTCTCCCTACCTCCCCCTCTCATCCTTCATCTTACCCTACTCCTCCCCTCCCCTGTCCTGTGCCCGATGCTCCCCCTCTCTCTTCATTAACGGTATGGACCTCAAACATCCGGGGCCTTCGCTCAAACCTGACTGATCTCTCCATACAGGTTGCTTCTGACAATCCAGACTTGATCTGCTTAACAGAGACTTTCCTCCTTCAAGATGTCTCTGATTCCTTAATATCTCTTCCTGGTTACTCCCTCCTCCGGTATGATAGACCTGAGCCTCGGCCTGGTGGTGGGGTGGCTATCTTTGTCAAAAACTCTCTTCCTCACTCTCCTTGCACTGCTCTCTTTCCTCCTCACCCGCAGGAGTACCTCTGGTTACGGCTTCCTCTCCGCTCCCACCTTTTGTTCATATGTGTTCTGTACCGTCCCCCAAACAGTGATGACTCCATCTACATTTCAATGTCTGACAACATGGACCAACTTCTATCCACTCATCCCAACTCTCTCTTCCTCATATGTGGTGACTTCATCTGTCATCATGCCACCTGGTTGGGTGTGGGTTCCTCTCTCACTAGTCATGGCACCTCAGCAAAGGACTTCTGTGACTCACTGGGATTGACACAATCTGTCAATTTCCCGACCCGGATCTCAGCCAATGGAGTATCTTCTCTTCTAGACTTGGTTATGACAAACCTCCCTGCTAATGTCTGCTGCTCTTCTTCTGCTCCAATCGGTTCTTCTGATCATGTGCTTGTCAAAGTGGACATCTCTCTGGCCATTCTCAGAGAGCCTCCTCAGCGTCGACGAGTCTGGCATTTCACTCAGGCCGACTGGGACGGTCTTCAAGCAGCCATCAATCGTCTGGATTGGTCTCCCATCTCCACTGCCTCTGACATCAATTCTTCCTGGGAATTCTTCCAAAGCAAACTGATCTCTCTCATGCACAGATTTATCCCATCTCGCCTTCAATTGTCTTACCCTTCCTCCCGTCCATGGTACACTGAATCTTGTGGTGAGGCAGTTGCCCTGAAACAACTTGCCTTTGCCTCTTGGAAGGCTAATCCAACTGAAGGAAATCTCAGTTCCTTCCACCAAGCTCGGAACAAGTGTGTGTCTACCCTCAGGAGTGCCAGGAAGCACTATCTCTCCTCACTCAAGAATGAACTCTCAAACCTGTCTCCTTCCTCCAAATCCTGGTGGCGTCTGGTCAAATCCGTTTCTGGTGTTTGTTCCCCCTCCATCCCCTCCCTTACCTCAAATGGCCACACAGTTGACATCGCACGTGACAAAGCCGAATGCCTCAACTCTGTGTTCGCCTCAAAATCCTTAGTCCCAAACCCATCTCTCTCTGTTCCCACCTTTCCCAGTCGAACCCAACTGCTCCTGGACTCTGTGTCCTTCTCTCCTGACAAGGTGGAGGAGTTTTTCTCAAACCTCGACTCTGATTCTGCAACTGGACCAGACGGCATCAGCCCACGGGTCCTAAAATCCTGCTCTGCCGCTCTATCTCACCCTCTCTCTGTTCTTTTCACCCTATCTTTTGCTCAAGGTCATCTGCCAGCATCCTGGAAATCAGCTAACATTACCGCTTTACACAAAAAAGGTGCAAAAACAGATCCTTGCAACTACAGACCAATCAGCCTGCTCCCAATTATCAGCAAAGTCATGGAATCCATCATTGCTTCGGATATGAAATCTTTCCTCTTCTCCAATGGCTTGATCTCTGATCATCAATTTGGTTTCAGATCAGGTCACTCTACTCTGGACATGCTGCTTCTGCTGTCTCAACAATGGATGGAGGTCCTCAATGCCAAACAGCAAATCAGAGCTGTCTCCCTTGACATATCAAGGGCCTTTGATACGGTCTGGCACCCAGCTCTGCTCACCAAACTCTCCTCCTATGGTATCCATGGAAATCTCCATGCATGGCTTGCGGACTTCCTCTCTGGTCGTAGTCAACGTGTGGCCCTGAATGGATTTCTCTCATCTCCCCTTCCTGTTCAGGCTGGAGTTCCCCAAGGAAGTGTGCTGGGCCCTGTGCTTTTTCTGGTCTTTATCAATGATCTCTCTGACTCTCTGGAAAATCCTCTCTATCTCTTTGCTGATGACTCCACTCTCTGCCGCTCCATTCCTCTTCCCTCAGATCGGCAGTCTGCAGCCTCCTCACTCTCTGAAGACCTGGACAAAATCACAGACTGGTCAAACAAGTGGAACATGTCTTTCAATCCTGACAAATCTCACTCTCTTTCGAATCCGAATCACTTACGAATCTTACGAATCACTTACGAATCTCTCCGAAAAGATCGACTGGACAACCCTCCCATCTACTTTCTCAACAATCCTCTCCAAGAAGTTCTGTCACTCAAGCTTTTGGGTCTCACTATCTGCCATGATCTTTCTTGGGAAAACCACATTTACAAGCTGGCCTCCAAAGCCAGTCGCCGACTGGGCATCCTCCGTCGTGCGAAGTCCTTCCTCGGCACACCTGAGCTCCTCACCACATACAAGGCTTTCATCCGCAGCTCAATGGAATACTGTTCTCCCCTATGGGCTGGTGCTCCTGCCTCACACCTGGCTCGGCTTCACGCTGTTGAATCCAAAGCTTTCAAAATCATTGGAATCTCCCGCGATGAAGCTATCTCTGAGGGCCTTTCACTCACTCACCGCAGGCAGGTAGGTGGCCTTTCTGTCTTCTACCGACTCCTCTCCGGCCTTGCTCCCCCAGCTCTCTCTGTGCTCTGTCCCCCAAATATTCCTACAGGTCGCACAAGATCTGCCAGCAACCCTCTGATGGTTAAACTGCCGAAATCTCGGCTCTCTGCTCACCTTCACTCTTTCATTCCTCTTTTCTCCCGCCTGTGGAACAAACTCCCACACTCCCTTCAATCCCTCTCCTCCCTCCAGGTCTTTAAAACAGCTGTTCACCACCATCTCTTATCTTCCCCCATCCATAACCTTGATCTTTTCTACCCCCACTAATTCACCCCAGATCCACCTTGTTTGAAATTCCAACTTCTTTCCTGGAAATCCTGGCAGTGTCCATATGTTTATACCTCTCCCACCCCCCCCCCCCCCTTCACATGCCTCCCCCCCTTCACATGCCTCCCCCCCAAAGCCCTCTCCCTCCCACAGATCTCTCGATGTCTCCATGTCTCTCGGTCCCTGCTCTCAAATGTTGTGTTTGTGTCCTTCCCCCTCTCTCCCCATCTTGTCTACCGCTCCCGATGTTATTTGTTTTATGTGTCTGCTTGTCTTTCTGTGTGATTAATGTTCGCTCTTTCACGAGCCTCGATCTTGTATCCCAAAAAAAAAAAAAAAAAAAAAAAAAAATGCATCACAGATAGTCAGAAGTATATGGTTCAGTTTGCTGATGCATCAAAAACGTTGGTCGAAGATTTGAACAGATTCATCCAAACACGGTCTGATACCAATGAAAACTTCAAGTTCTGGACTCAGTTCTTGCAAATGATGGATATTGTCCGTGATCTGTTGAGAGCTGATCGTGAAGGGATTTGGGAACTGCATCTTGACGCTGTCCAGCGTGCATTGAACCTGTTTGCGGCATTCGATTCGACCAATTACTTGCGTTGGTGTTCTCTCTACCTTGAAGACATGCGACTTCTACCTGAGACTGCACCATCAGTTCATGAACAATTTGCCAAAGGCAATTTTTCAATCAGAGAGATACCCGGCCGATTCACCGCTGTTGGAGGAGACCAGAAATTAGAGCAAAGCATTAACCTTTCATCTAAGTGCAGCGATGGAGTCATTGGACATGCAAAGCAAAAACAGTATGTCGCCCAGTGGGACCTAATATACCATGAAATGATGGCAGTTAAGAACCTACATCGGCAATACAGTGATGTGATTGACAGGACACATGAGACTTACAGCCACCACGAATCATCTCAAGCCACAACGAACCGCAAAGAAGGACATATTCAGGAGATGATGAGATTCATTGAAGAGAAGGGGTCCCCTCTGTCTCTAGACGCTTCCAAAACACTACAAAACTTTGTGACAAAAGAGGTTATGTCCGATGATTTAAAAACTGACATGCTCAATGCCTTTTCAAAAGGAAAAGAGATGTACCTGAAGTTCAGAAAGGAAAGGTTTGTCACCAAGACTGAACGAATAAGCAGTACCATTCACCGCACAAACTTGAAGACGATGAAAACTCTTCGAAAGAAGCCACAGAAGACTACCAAGACGACAGTGAAGGAGATGAACATCGCTGAGAGAAACATAGAAATAGCTCGGGAGCGTGGCCTCACCACTGATGATCTCTTAAAGTACGATGTTGTTCCCTCCCCAGTGTTGTTTGATGATGCAGGAATGATGACCAAACCAGCAAAGAGCCAGCTACTGAAGGAGTTGGAGACGCACCTAAAACCGGAAGAATTTACATATAGTCATCGGAAAGACGCATCATTTGTCGTTGACATCATGGCCACAATCCGAAAGGTTAATGTTACGAAACTCTCCAAATTCAATGACCTTCTATCAAATTTCATGTCATTTTCGGCCATATATCATCGGTTTGGGCGGACTGACTATGTCTTTGACATGTATTCTGATGACCCATCAGTGAAGGACAGCGAGAGGAAAAGGCGAAGTGACACTCTACCCATCGAATATACTTCAATAGAGCCATCAACACCACTACCTAAGGATATGAACACATTCTGGCCTTCCAACAACAACAAACTTCTCCTTGAAAAACTGATCTACAGCCATGTTCGTTCAAATATTGCAAATACCGGTCAGTACCCAACTGTACTCGGACAGGTGACCAGAGAGAACGAGGATTGGAAATGTATGAAAATGCACAACAGAGATGAGAGCGCACTGGTACACCTTCAATCCACATTTGAAGAGGCGGATCTTCGCATACTCCTTCATGTTTTGGACGCGCTCAAAGAAGGACACAAAATATGTGTTGTCATCTCCAATGATACTGATGTAGTTGTTGCCTTGCTCCACCACATGCCTGTCTTTCTCCAACATGACCTAGAGGAGCTGTGGGTACGAGCTGGAGTTGGAGATAGCACTCGGTATGTGCCCCTTCATACCTTGTTCGAGCGCATCGGATGTCAACTCTGTGCTGTTCTTCCTGCCGTACACAGTCTTACAGGATGTGATATCACTAGCAAAGTTGGGACCAAGAAAGCCGCCTTGAATGCCGAGCCAGAAAAGTTATTGAAGCACTTTGGAGGGTTGCCGACCCTTTCTCAGCCTTTGATCAAGAATGCAGAATCCTACTTGGTCAAAGTACTGAAACCAAAAAGCGATGCGAAGAAATTTTCGAACTTGCGTGCGGAGATCTTCCATCATGTCAAAGGGAGTTCTCATCACAACCTGCCACCAACCAGCCAAGGTCTCCTGCCACATATGAAGCGTAGCTTTTTCAATGCCTACAATATCATGCATGCTTTGGAGCTTCATCAAGATTCTGAAAATGTGATCGCACTTAAGCCAGAGGATTGTGGTTATACGCATGACAAGGAACAGCTGATACCTGAGACAACGTGGAAAACTCTAGAATCACATTGGACAGTTGTCTGTTCATGCACTAAGTGTGCCAGGTCAACATGCCCCTGTAGGACCGCCATAGTCAAATGTGTAAATTTTTGTCATTGCAAAAAGGCTTCCCCTGATGCCTGCAAGAATCCTGTCGCTTGATAAAGAGTACATGTATTGAAGTTGCACGGGTGGTAAATGGTGGTAATTGACAGCACGCGCTTCCTTGTTATGACAGTTATATTGGGTTTGTGGACATGTTATGATTTTAATTAATGAATCCTTAAGCTATGTAAGTGTAATAGTTTTGCTTAAGCTGAATTTTGAGCGAAATTTAGTCAACATCATTGCCAGGAGGTGTTTGGCGGCCATTTTGAAATTATGCAAATTAGGTATATTCAAAAGGGGTTGATTATGGTTCCAATGAATAGCTTGCTATCAAAAACCCATACATAGACACCAAAATCAGCCGAATATCACACTTACTTCTAAAGTTAGACCAATTTAACCAATTTTGGTTTATACCGCTTTTTGGGGTAGGGGTAACCTTTGTTAACATTTGACCCCACTGTCACTATACAATATAATGAATCATAAATATGATGCATGGAATTATTAAAGGGCTTCATAAGGAAGCTTCTGACAAATTTTGGTTGCTTTATCTATCTATAATTCCACTAATCTCTGTGTGTATGTTTGTTTGTACGTTTGTTTGTTTGTATGTCTGTGACCGCTGTTTCTCGACAACTACCGGTCCGATATACTTGAAACTTGCCAGGTATATTGCTGGGGACCCGAGGATGTGCCTTTTCAAGGTTTTAAATTAATCGCAGAAGTACTTACCGAGCTATGTCCAAAAAACGATTCAACCAATCAGAGAGCAGCGAGCTATCACGTGTGCCGAACGTGGCGAACACACTCTGCCTCGGATGGCACATTTGAGAGCGTATTCATTTATTTCCCGTCGGCAAACTATGTTGCCGTTAAACTATGTTTTAAAACTAATTATAAAACTAATAAAAACTAATTTGCGATTCATCGTAACTGCGATATACGACCTTCCGGACAGTGAGGACTGCACTTCCGGCATCCAATCACAGAACGCGTTATTGCGTAGGCGTGGCCGATGTGAGAGCGAGCTGATGCTGAGCCCAGCGCGTGCGCCATTACGGTACGTAATTCGATTTCTTCCGGAGAAAATAATAATTTCTCGATTTCTTATGCGCATTATTTCTCCCAATTCAGTCAGAGCGAAGGGCGGAAGCGAAGAGCGTTGTTTTTTTTGTTTACGGGCGTACGGGCGGGGTAGAGCGTACGGGTAGCGTTTTTTTTTTTTTTTGGCACATTTGAGAGCGTATTCATTTATTTCACGTTGGCAAACTATGTTGCCGCTATGTTGCCGTTAAACTATGTTTTAAAACTAATTAAAACTAATTTGCGATTCTTTCGCTTTCCTGCGCATTTGTGCACGCTATGGCGATTTCTTTACCAAACTCCGCTAGCCGTTAGCTTTGGACCAAACCATTTCATGTAAATAGAGGGGGGGGATTGTCACCGTACTCGCAAGCCGTTAGCTTTGGACCAAACCATTGCATGTAAATAGAGGGGGGGGGGATATACTTTTAGATATATATATAGTACGGGCATGCCCTAGTCTACATAATTGGGTGTATGAGAGGTGATCCGGAGTTTGAGCGCCTTTCAAACTGAAAGTGATTTTTGGAGAAAAAGAAGCTAAATGACGTGTTTTTTTCCGAAAAAAGACAGTTTATAGTATTGAACCATGCTAAAAATGTGTTAGTTATGTCTAAACATGATAAATAAATGTTACATTTGAATCTAAAGCTGCCTACTCTTGAATTATTCCATGAAAACTGAATTTTGCTATTTCGGCTATTGGCCTCAAGTCATAATCACGTATTGGGGTGTGCAGAAAAAACGTACTTGATCTGGGAGTGTTACCCAGATTTTTTCAAGGGTCTCAACATATAGAACAGGAAAATCAAAAGTTTTGCCGTAGAAGAGAGATGTACACAAGCAACCCCCCAGAGCCTATACTACCAGTGAATCCACCAAGGAATGGCTGAAAAGAATGAAATGGGGGGTTCTGGAATGGCCAAGTCAAAGCCCGGATCTAAATCCCATCGAGATGTTGTGGGGGGGATTTGAAACGAGCTGTGCATGCAAGAACACCTCAAGCATCGCACAGCTGAAAGAATTCTGCATGGAGAGGTGGGCACACATTTCCTCCCAGTCGATGTCAGAGACTGGTAGACAGTTATAAGAAACGCCTACTTGAGGTTGTTTCTGCCAAAGGGGGCAATACCACCTATTAGAGCCAAGGGTGTACTTACTTTTTCCACATGCGAAATTTGCATTTATGTTTATTTAAATTATACAATGGACGACAAAATGTAAATGTTTCATGATATTTGTTATATTATATCACCTTTATCTGTCAATATTTTTTGAAATGAAGATCAAATAGCTGTATGTTGAAATATGTTGAAAAAGTCAAAATTTTACATGGGGTGTATTTAGTTTTTCACGTGACTGTATATATATATATATACACACATATATATATATATATATATATATATATATAATTATATATATACAGTATATATATATATATATATTATATATATATATATAATATATATATATATTATATATATATTATATATATATATATATATATATATATATATATATATATATATATATATATATATATATATATATATATATATATATATATATATATATATATACATATATATATATTTACACAACTCGGTTATCCGAGGCGAAATCTTTTCAAGGTGTTTGGGAGCCAGAAAGAAGTCGCCTAGTTTTTGTGAAGGACACAATGGGATATTTATTGTCCATTACTTAGTGTTATCAGACAGGAGACCCAGATTGATGCCCATTCCAGGGAGGGACCACTGTGCAGGGGCGGATCCAGGAATTTCAAGACGGGGGGGCACATGAAACTGTAGCGCTGGGGGGGGGGGGGGGGATAAAGGGGGCGGGTCTGGGTGTCCTCCCCCAGGAAATTTAAAAAAATTGATCATCAGAAACGGCATTTCGTGCGTTCTTGGAAGTTTCTGCAGTTCCTTGTGTTCTTCCCTGGTCCAACAGTTCAGCAGATTCGCACCACCTGCACCCTCATCCTGGATCGAAAGGGGGGGGGGTGCGCACCCCCTGCACCCCCCCCCCCCTGGATCCGCCCCTGGCTGTGTGATGCACTGCCCGACCTGTGAAGCACGAATTTGATGGTTTATAGTCAGGTTGAGAATCCCACCTAGATTGGATGGGCAAAAGGTAAGTGAAATATCTCTACACCATCCTATCACACCTGCAAGTAGGCGTCACCTGGATGATGTACACGTTGCTGCCATCGTAAGACCAGGTGCCCAGCTTGATGCTGCAGTTTTGTTGATCAAATGGGAAGTGCGTGACAATAATCTCACAGTAGCTTTGGAATATGATCGGAGGACTCCACGTGATGCGACCCGTATACTCAAGCAGCATCTTTGTCATTTGTCGAACGGTGAAGTCCCCAATGGCGCTGCAAAGAAACACATACATACACAGTAGGTGTCACGTGGATTCAAATGACAATTCCTTTCCACAATCCCTGGTTTTCTCAATGAGAGAGGTAAGCTTGTCGAGTTATCAGTTACATGAGGGGGAGGGTGGGAGTGGGGGGTGTGGAGGGATAAAACGTGCGGAGTCCGCCGTGGGTGTTGTGTTCCTTTGCACCACTTATTTTATTCTTTTTTTGTATACAGAATCGAGGCTCGTGTAAGAGCTAACACATTGAATATGAAAACATGTACAGACACATAGAACATACAATTAAGGGAGCGGTAGATAAGGGGGGGAGAGAGGGAAGCACACAAGCACAACAACAGTAGAGAACAGGGACATCGGTAGATCTGTGGAAGGGGTAGAGCTGGGGAGAAGGGCTGGGTACACGGTATAAAGCAAATTAACACGATTAGGAATTTCACTACGAGGAATTTCAGGAAAAAAAGTTAGGGATTGAAAGAAGCGGGTTTGGGGTGTTTTAACTGGGGTAGAAAAGATCAAGGTTGTGGATGGGGGAAGATAAGAGATGGTGGTGAACAGCTGTTTTAAAGACCTGGAGGGTGGAGAGGGATTAAAGAGAGTGTGGGAGTTTGTTCCAGAGGTGGGAGAAAAGGGGAATGCAGAGTGAAGGTGAGCAGAGAGTCTTGATTTTGTTAGTTTCACCATAAGGGGGTTGCTGGCAGATTTTGTGCGTCCTGCAGGAATATTTGGGGGACAGAGCACAGAGAGAGCAGGGGGAGCAAGGCTGGAGAGGAGTCGGGAGAAGAAAGAAAGACCACTAACCTGCCTGTGGTGAGAGAGAGAGAAAGGCCCTCAAAATCAGCTTCATCGCAGAAGATACCAATGATTCTGAATGATTTGGTTTCATCCACGTGAAGCCGAGCTAGGGGTGAGGAAGGAGCACCGGCCCAGAGGGGAGTGCAGTATTCCATCATGCTGCGGATGAAAGCTTTGTATATGGCGAGGAGCCCAGGTGTGCCAAGGAAGGACTTCGCACTATGGAGGATGCCCAGTCGGTGACTGGCTTTGGAGGCCAGCATGGAAATGTGGTTTTCCCAAGAAAGATCATGGCAGATAGTGAGACCCAAAAGCTTGAGAGACAGAACTTCTTGGAGAGGATTGTTCAGAAAGTAAATGGAAGGGTTGTCCAGACGGTCTTTTTGGAGAGACAAAGTGAGAGTGTGAGATTTGTCAGGATTGAAAGACATGTTCCACTTGTTTGACCAGAATGTGATTTTGTCCAGGTCTGCAGAGAGTGAGGAGGCTGCAGACTGCCGATCTGAGGTTTGAGATATGGAGCGGCAGAGAGTGGAGTCATCAGCAAAGAGATAGAGAGGATTTTCCACAGAGTCGGAGAGATCATTAATGAAGACCAGAAAAAGCATAGGGCCGGGCCCAGAACACTGCCTTGGGGAACTCCAGCCAGAACAGGAGGAGGAGATGAGAGAAATCCATTCAGGGCCACACGTTGCCTCCGACCAGAGAGGAAGTCGGCAAGCCTTGCGTGGAGGTTTCCATGGATACCATAAGAGGAGAGTTTGGTGAGCAGAGCGGGGTGCCAGACCGTATCGAAGGCACGAGATATGTCAAGGGAGACAGCTCTGTTTTCCTGTTTGGCATTGAGGACCTCCATCCATTGTTGAGACAGCAGAAGCAGCATGTCCAGAGTAGAATGGCCTGGTCTGAATCCAAATTGATGATCCGAGACCAAGTCATTGGAGAAGAGGAAGGATTTGATGTCAGAAGCGATGATTGTTTCCATGACCTTGCTGATTATTGGGAGCAGGTTGATTGGTCTGTAGTTGCAAGGATCTGTTTTTGCACCTTTTTTGTGAAAAAGCGGTAATGTTTGCTGATTTCCAAGCAGATGGTAGATGACCTTGAGCAAAAGAGAGGGTGAAGAGAATAGAGAGAGGGTGAGATAGAGCGGAAGAGCAGGATTTTAGGACCTGTGGGTTGATGCCGTCTGGTCCAGTTGCAGAATCAGAGTCGAGGTTTGACAGAAACTTCTCCACCTTGTCAAGAGAGAAGGACACAGAGTCTGGCGGCAGCTGAGTTCGACTGGGTAAGGAGGATACAGAGAGAGAGAGGTTTGAGACACAAGATTTTGAGGCAAACACAGAGTTGAGGCATTCGGCCTTTTCACGTGCAGTGTCAGCTGTGAAGCCATTTGAGGTAAGGGAGGGGATGGAGGGGGAACAAACACCACAAACAGATTTGACCAGACGCCACCAGGATTTGGAGGAGAGAGACAGGTTTGAGAGTTCGTCTTGAGAGTAGAGAGATACTGCATCTTGGCTCTGCTGACGGTACACACTCACTTGTTCTGAGCTTTGTGAAAGGAACTGAGATTGCCTTCAGTTGGATTTGCCTTCCAGGAGGTGAAGGCATGTTGTTTCAGGGCAACTGCCTCACCACAAGATTCAGTGTACCATGGATGGGAGGAAGGGTATGACAACTGAAGACGAGATGGGATAAATCTGTGCATGAGAGAGAGCAGTTTGCTTTGGAAGAATTTCCAGGAAGAGTTGATGTCAGAGGCAGTGGAGATGGGAGACCAGTCCAGATTATTTATGTCTGCTTGAAGAATGTGCCAGTTGGCCTGAGTGAAATGCCAGACTCGTCGGCACTGAGGAGGCTCTGTGAGAATGGCCAGAGAGATGTCCACTTTAACAAGCAAATGATCAGAAGAACCAATCGGAGCAGAAGAAGAGCAGCAGACATTTGCCAAGAAGTTTGTCATAACCAAGTCGAGAAGAGAAGATGCTCCATTGACTGAGATCCAGGTCGGGAAATTGACAAATTGTGTCAGACCCAGTGAGTCGCAGAAGTCCTTTGCTGAGGTGCCATGGCTGGAGCAAGAGGTACCCACACACAGCCAGCTGGCATGATGACAGTTGAAGCACCGCTTATGAGGGAATAGAGAGTTGGGATGAGTGGATAGAAGTTGATCCATGTTGTCAGACAGTGAGATGTAAATGGAGTCTTCTCTGTTTGGAGGACGGTACAGAACACATATGAACAAAAGGTGGGAGCGGAGAGAAAGCCGTAGCCAGAGGTACTCCTGGGGGTGAGGTGGAGAGAGGGCAGTGCAGGGAGAGTTAGGAAGAGAGTTTTTTAATAAAGATAGCCACCCCACCTACAGGACGAGGCTCAGGTCTATCATACTGGAGGAGGGCGTAAACAGGGAGAGATATTAAGGAATCAGAGACATCTTGAAGGAGGAAAGCTTCTGTTAAGCAGATCACGTCTGGATTGTCAGAAGCAACCTGAATGGAGAGATCAATCAGGTTTGAGCGAAGGTCCCGGATGTTTGAGGTCCATACCGTTAGTGAGTAGAGAGGGGGAGCATCGGGTGCAGGACAGGGGAGGGGAGGGGTAGGGTCCGATGGAGGATGAGAGGGAGAGGTAGGGAGAGCAGTTGATAGTGTGTCAGAGATTACAGAAGAGTTACAAGAAAGGGAAGGATGAGGAGGACGAAAGGTTTGATGGTGATGGGATGAGGAACTGTGAGGTGTTGTTTGAGGGGGGCGCAGAGCAAAGTAGAAGGTTGGAGGAGGTGGAGGTATGAGATGGAAGGGAGAGGAAGTGGGGAGGAGGCAGCTTTGAGGAGGAGGGGGAGGGGGGAGAATTGGAGAAAGATGATAGGGAGGGAGAATAGAAGGGGGGGGGGGGGTTGGGTGTTTCACATTATAGATTTAAAATTAAAATATGACATTTTTGTTGACTTTGCTCATGCCCTCATTCCTATTTATATGCAGAGGTTGTCTGCCAATTTTGAGAAAGATCAGGTAATATTTAGAGGTTGCACAGTCTGCACACTTTTGAAATTTTACTCCAGTTCATTTAAGAAAAAGAAGAAGATTTTTTGCAAAATAAAAATTAATCAGACATCGAAAGAATTGTAAAACATTGAACATAACACAATGCAATGAATATAAGCAGTGTGTGCAATGCAGTGTGTGTGCAATGTGTGTGCAATGCAGTGTGTGTGCAATGCAATGAATATAAGCAGTGTGTGCAATGCAGTGTGTGTGCAATGCAATGAATATAAGCAGTGTGTGTGCAATGTGTGTGCAATGCAATGAATATAAGCAGTGTGTGCAATGCAGTGTGTGTGCAATGTGTGTGCAATGCAATGAATATAATCAGTGTGTGCAATGCAGTGTGTGTGCAATGCAATGAATATAAGCAGTGTGTGTACAATGCAATGAATATAAGCAGTGTGTGCAATGCAGTGTGTGTGCAATGTGTGTGCAATGCAATGAATATAATCAGTGTGTGCAATGCAGTGTGTGTGCAATGCAATGAATATAAGCAGTGTGTGTGCAATGTGTGTGCAATGCAATGAATATAAGCAGTGTGTGCAATGCAGTGTGTGTGCAATGTGTGTGCAATGCAACGAATATAATCAGTGTGTGCAATGCAGTGTGTGTGCAATGCAATGAATATAAGCAGTATGTGTGCAATGTGTGTGCAATGCAATGAATATAAGCAGTGTGTGCAATGCAGTGTGTGTGCAATGCAATGAATATAAGCAGTATGTGTGCAATGTGTGTGCAATGCAATGAATATAATCAGTGTGTGCAATGCAGTGTGTGTGCAATGCAATGAATATAAGCAGTGTGTGTGCAATGCAATGAATATAAGCAGTGTGTGCAATGCAGTGTGTGTGCAATGTGTGTGCAATGCAATGAATATAATCAGTGTGTGCAATGCAGTGTGTGTGCAATGCAATGAATATAAGCAGTGTGTGTGCAATGTGTGTGCAATGCAATGAATATAAGCAGTGTGTGCAATGCAGTGTGTGGGCAATGTGTGTGCAATGCAACGAATATAATCAGTGTGTGCAATGCAGTGTGTGTGCAATGCAATGAATATAAGCAGTATGTGTGCAATGTGTGTGCAATGCAATGAATATAAGCAGTGTGTGCAATGCAGTGTGTGTGCAATGCAATGAATATAATCAGTGTGTGCAATGCAGTGTGTGTGCGATGTGTGTGCAATGCAATGAATATAAGCAGTGTGTGCAATGCAGTGTGTGTGCAATGCAATGAATATAAGCAGTGTGTGCAATGCAGTGTGTGTGCAATGTGTGTGCAATGCAATGAATATAAGCAGTGTGTGCAATGCAGTGTGTGTGCAATGCAATGAATATAAGCAGTGTGTGCAATGCAGTGTGTGTGCAATGCAATGAATGAATGAATATAAGCAGTGCAGACTATAAGTGTGCAACCTCTAAATATTATTCAATTTGTCTAAAATTTGGCATACGGGTCAATTAGATGAATAGAACCAAGGGGACGAGAAAAGTGACACGAAAATAGCAACTTCGGAAAATTGAAACACCCTAAGGGGGGGGGGGGTTGGGGGAAGTTTTGAATAGGAGGGGTGAGGGGGGAGTTTTGAAGGGGAGGGACAAGGGGGAGAATTGAAAGGGAAGACATATTGGAAGTCCATCGTTAGGACATATTGGAAGGAACATGATGGACACAAATTGCTGTGAGCGCAGCAGATTGAAAATATCAGAAAGATGATCCATACGGAACTCGTGAGCTGATGGACTTGGTACCTTGATGGGTTAGTGAATTTGTACAAACATTGAGTGAATGAATATGAATGAAATGACGAATGAGGTCATTTTTCCCCGCTATATTTTCCAGCGGGGGTTAGCCTTGCGGGCCCCATGACAATCATGGTTCCCTGTTTGAGGCAATGTTTTTATGGCCGGATGCCCTTCCTGACGCCACCTTCCTGACGCCAACCCTTAGTCGCCTCGTACGATGCGCAGGGACATGGTGTACGTATTCTAACCGGGGTACACACCGTGATCATTCATCCCAGCAAGCTGGTACTCAATTTGCCGACCTCGGAAGGATGACAGGCTGAGTCAACCCCCCTGGCGTTAATTCGGCGATCGACCGGGATTCGAACTCGGGATCGTAGGATCCCAAGCCGGCACCCTAACCGCAAAGCCAACACCAGGCTTGTCCAGACAAACGTGTCAACACCAGACAAACATTCAGATCCCTTTATTCACCATCGTCACTCTTCTTCATTATAGAGTACATCGTTTACAGAAATAGTAAATAACATAAACGTTGGAATTTCAAGGGAATTAGGCGATCGAGATGATTCGATTGCTTACTTGTTGTAGAGCACAAGGTTCGGCTTCCAAACAGCCGTTGAGGGAATGTGGATCTGTTTGATTCCTCCATAATTTTCAGGATTCCATTTGAGATTGACATCGACCCATTCCTGTTAAACAAGGAAACAGATATAAGAGAGATCAGAAAGACAAACAAACCCATGTGCCCACGGTACATCATCACCAATACGTTATGGTCATAATCTGTGAACAGACAAAAGTGAAGACAGACAAGAACACTCATCGTTAAGTCACCTGTCCCATCTGCTTGAATAAGTAACTGGACTTGAAAGGTCGGACATTTGGCTTAGTTGTTTCACTTTTTAATAACCTGGACACCATGACCTCAAGCTCAGCTAGTCCTGTGTGCGAGGATGTTGGGTTGTTTTCTCACCAATAGCGAGGCACATGGAAGAACAGAGTTTTAAATCTATAATAGTAAATGGCGGTGTCAGTGTGTCTCCCCCATAACTCCAAAACCATGAAACCTAGCGGCCCAAAACTTTGCATGCATAATAAGGGACTCTTAAGGGAGTACAGGAATTAAAACTGAGTGTTTGGGAAAATTGAAACACCCCTTTTTAAAGATAATTAACAACAGGCGTGTGCTCAAGAACCTGCTTTTGCAAGCCATGGCGATACAGGAGACAGCTCTTGTTTTATGTATGCATTTTTTTTTTGCAAAAGATCGCATTTTTTACCTTTTTCTTGGTAGACCTATAAAAATATACAGTCACGTGAAAAAGTAAGTACACCCTATGTAAAGTTTTGACTTTTTCAACATATTTCAACATAGAGCTATTTGATCTTCATTTCAACAACATTGAAAGATAAAGGTGATATAATATAACAAATATCATGAAACATTTACATTTTGTAGTCCATTGTATAATTTAAATAAACATAAATGCAAATTTCGCATGTGGAAAAAGTAAGTACACCCTTGGCTCTAATAGGTGGTATTGCCCCCTTTGGCAGAAACAACCTCAAATAGGCGTTTCTTATAACTGTCTACCAGTCTCTGACATCGACTGGGAGAAATTTTTGCCCACTTCTCCATGCAGAATTCTTTCAGCTGTGCGATGTTTGAGGGGTTTCTTGCATGCACAGCTCGTTTCAAATCCTCCCGCAACATCTCAATGGGATTTAGATCCGGGCTTTGACTTGGCCATTCCAGAACCCTCCATTTCTTTCTTTTCAGCCATTCCTTAGTGGATTTACTGGTATGTTTAGGGTCATTGTCATGTTGCAACGTCCACCTTCGGTTGAGCTTCAACTCTCCGACAGATGGCCTCACATTATCCTCAAGCACCCTCTTTTACAATGAAGAATTCATAGTGGATTCTATGATGGTGAGCTGCCCAGGCCCTGATGCAGCAAAGCTGCCCCAAACCATAATATTTCCACCACCATGCTTTACAGTTGGTATCAGGTTCTTGTGGTCAAATGCTGTCATTGGTTTTCGCCAAACATATCTTCTGGTACTGTGGCCAAATAGCTCTACCTTTGAGTCATCTGTCCAGAGCACATTGTTCTATAAGTGCTGGTCTTTGCGTCGGTGTTCATTGGCAAACTTTAGTGTTGCCCTGATGTTCTTTCTGGACAGCAAAGGTTTCCTCCTGGCACATCTCCCATGTAGATCAAATTTGTGCAGCCTCTTTCTAATGGTAGACTCGTGCACTTTGACATCAACAGTGGCAAGAGCTACCTGTAGGTCCCGTGATGACATTCTGGGGTTCTTAGAGACTTCTTTCAGCATCTTGCGGTCTGCTCTAGGGCTGAACTTGCTGGGGCGGCCTGGCCTGAACAAGTTGGCAGTTGTTTGGAATCTTCTCCACTTGTGGATGATCTTCCGGACAGTCGAATGATTGATTTATTTTTGAAATTGTTTGGAGATCTTTTTAAATCCCTTCCCAGACTCGTAGGCATCTATAACCTTCTTTCTGAAGGCCTCAGAGAGCTATTTTGATCTAGGTATGTGGATGCCGCACACTTCAACAACAAAGAGCAAACCAAACTAAATGTCTGAGGTTTAAATGAGACAGGTTCCTCCAAGTTCCTTTCTAACGATGTTCTAATCATTTGCCCCTGAGTTGGTGCACCTGGTTCTAATTTTAGGTATTTGAAGTAGTGATAAATGTCGGGGTGTACTTACTTTTTCCACATGCGAAATTTGCATTTATGTTTATTTAAATTATACAATGGACTACAAAATGTAAATGTTTCATGATATTTGTTGTATTATATCACCTTTATCTTTCAATATTGTTGAAATGAAGAACAAATAGCTGTATGTTGAAATATGTTGAAAAAGTCAAAACTTTACATGGGGTGTACTTACTTTTTCACGTGACTGTACCTATTAAAAAAAACCTTCCAACGATGAATCGAACCTCTTGATTGGAACTCCGCTATGTTGAGATTGAGCTACGGAGGCAAAGGCTGGCATTTTCGGTGCTCTCTGTGGTGAATTAAATTTCATTAATTTCCGACTTGAATTTCACTTTTAAAGAAGTAAAGGTAAATCTTTGTGGTTGCCATTTTGTGTTTGGTGTACTTCATCTGTGCCGTCCACCCGGAGACACCTGGAGATGTCCATAGATGCCCAGAAAGCAAAGTAATGAAGGAGCTGGGGCTCCCACGTCGATCGGAAGAATGGACGCGACAAAAAGCTGGAATTCATCCGAGTTGCTTTAATCAAACCAAACACTCAGGCACTCTGAAAAGCCCGTTTATCGGGCAGCAATATATACACAAAGAATTAAGTTAAGCACCCCTACACAACGAATTAAGGTAAGCACCCCCTAATATATATTCTTTGTGTATATGTATACATTGGCATATATTCTAAGGTATGTGAGATCAAATAATGATTGGTATGACATTAGCAATTATCCATTGATGAAATTGAGTGATCAAAGTGAAAAAAAGTGATTGGTTGAGTCAGTGATCCGATCACGTGGGTCCTACACACGTTATTGACGCAAAGATCGCTAGAGGTCTTCTCAGAACAATGACTGTACGTTAGAAAACATAAACGTCATCCACACTGTCCGTGATGGACCTATAGCTCCATACTTAAATTGAGGTGAAAATATGCCTAAAATTCCCAAAAAATTTCACCTTAAATTATTCAGAATAAAATATTGAAAACGGCATGATTGTTATGTTTTTATGTGACCATAATATCACTTCTCCAGAAAATATAGCAATATCATGGGTATATTACACTGTTTTGACGACAACAAACTTGTAATGTGCGAGGTTGTAAAAAAACGGGGGGGGGTGCTTAACTTAATTCTTTGTGTATATATACATATTATCCCGGAGCGTTTGCCCAGGAAAGGCGAGAGGGGGCGTGGCCCAGCGTCCTGGCTGCGGCCTGGCAAGTTGAGGGCGAGCCTGCCCGGGCATGCCCGGGCGTCCCGACCGAGGCCTGGCAAGTTGCGCGCGGGCCTGCCCGGGCGTCCTGGACGAGCCCGGCATGGTGATCGCTCCGCGTCCTTGATAGGTGCAAGGCGATTGTGAAAACCCAGCGGTAGCCGCTACACACGTCCCCCCAGAATCGACTTGCACCGGCAGGGTCAATTTGAGGGGGGTCCTGATGACCCGGCCGAAGCGACCCCTGGCGGGTCGTGGGAGGGGGTCCGGTGTGGTGGTGGGCGGTCGAGTGGGGGGCACCGTGGACGGGGGGCGGCCTCGCCGCGGCGGAAGGGCCACCCGTGGTGGGTGGTCGACGTCCACGTGCGCCAGCTTGAGGCGGCCCACCGCAATCCGGTCCGACCTGCCGCCGATGTCGATGATGAACGACTTGTCGTCCCGTCGCAGCACCCGGAAGGGCGTCGTACGGCGGCCGGAGTGGCCCCCGATGTGCGTCGTGACGCACAAAAACATACTCCGCTGTGCGAAGTGCTGGGGGGACGTAGGACTGGGGGTCACCGTGGTGGGATGTTGGCACGGGGGCAAACCGTCGGGCGGCCTCCTGGAGGTCCGAGCGCTGGTGAGCTGCGGACCAGGGACTGGTAGCGTCGGGCACGAATTCGCCCGGGACGCGTAGCGCCTGGCCATAGACAAGCTCGGCGGTGGATGCCTGGAGGTCCTCCTTGGGGGCCGTGCAGAGGCCCAAAAGGACCCACGGCAGCCGGTCGGCCCAACCGCCGTCTTGAAGGCCGGCCATGAGCGCGGCCTTCATGGAGCGGTGGAATCGCTCGCACAACCCGTTTGCTTGGGGGTGGTAGGCCGTAGTACGGTGGAGCTTGACCCCCAGGTTGCGGGCGACCGCGCCCCACAGCTCGGAGGTGAACTGTGGTCCGCGGTCTGACGAGATGTCCACCGGTGCGCCGAAGTGGGCGACCCAGGTGGCGATGAAAGCCTGCGCCACGTCGGCGGTGGTGGTGGAGACAAGGGGAACGGCCTCCGGCCACCTGGTGGTCCTGTCCACCATGGTGAGCAGGTGTGTGAACCCCCGTGACGGGGGGAGGGGGCCCACCAGATCCACGTTGACGTGGTCGAAACGTCGTTCGGGCACGGTGAAAGGTGCCAGCGGGGCCTGGGTGTGTCGGTGGACCTTGGCCCGTTGGCAGGCCGTGCAGGTGCTGGTCCAATCGCGGACGTCCCGACGAAGGCCGTGCCAGACGAATCGCGCCGACACCAGCTTCTGGGAAGCTTTCCGGCCCGGGTGGGAAAGGCCGTGGAGGGAGGCGAAGATGCGGCGTTGCCAGGTGACGGGCACGATGGGGCGAGGCTGGCCTTGGGAGACGTCGCAGAGCAGGACAGTGTCCGCGAAGGGGATGTCGGCCAGGCGGAGGCCCGTGTCCGCCGCCCGGAGGGCTTGCACCATGGTGTCGGTGGTTTGGTTCGCCGCCATAAGCGCAAAGGCCACGCCCAGGTGGACCAGGTTCGCGCTGGCCCGGGAAAGACAGTCGGCCACGGCGTTGTTTTTGCCGGCGACGTGCCGGATGTCCGTGGTAAACTCCGACACGGCGGAGAGGTGGCGCTGTTGGCGGGCCGACCACGGCTCCGTGACCTTGGCCATGGCGTAAACCAACGGCTTGTGGTCGACGAACGCCGTGAAAGGTCGGCCCTCCAGGAGGTGGCGGAAATGGCGGATGGCCAGGTGTAGACCGAGGAGCTCCCGGTCAAACGTGCTGTATTTGAGCTCGTTCGGCCGGAGCTGCCGGCTGAAAAAAGCGAGTGGCTGCCAAACCCCGTTCACCCATTGCTCATGTACCACTTTTCCACTTTTCGCTTTTCCACTTTTCCACTTTTCGCACTTTTCGCACCACTTTTCGCACTTGTGTTAGTGTTGAAAAACCACTTTTCGCACTTGTGTTGGTGCAGGAAACCACTTTTGCACTTGTATTAGTGTGGAAAAAACACTTTTTGCCGCGTAGTCGGAGGCATCCGTGGTGAGGGCGATGGGAGCGTTGAGCACCGGGTGAGCGAGCAGTGTTGCGTCGGCGAGGGCCCGCTTTGAGCTTTGGAAGGCCGCATCCATTGCTGCGGACCAGGCGATGTCGTGCTTGGCCGGCTTGCCCCGGAGGGCTTCGTAGAGGGGCCGCATGAGTTGAGCAGCGCGGGGCACGAAGCGGTGATAAAAATTCACCATTCCCAGGAATTCCTGCAGGGCCTTTATGGTGCGGGGACGCGGGAACGTGGTGATGGCCTCGACCTTGGTTGGCAGCGGCACGGCCCCGTTCTTGGTGATGTGGTGGCCCAAAAAATCAACGGCCGTCGTGCCGAAGTGGCATTTGGCCGGGTTGACGATGAGGCCGTGCTCGCTGAGGCGCCCGAACAGTGTTCGGAGGTGGAGGAGGTGCTCGGCCCGGGACGTGCTGGCGACAAGGATGTCGTCCAGGTAAACGAAAAGGAACGGCAGGTCACGCAGCACGCCGTCCATCAAGCGCTGGAACGCATGAGCCGCGTTCTTGAGACCAAACGGCATCCGCAAGAATTCGAATAAGCCGAACGGCGTGATGACTGCCATTTTAGGGACGTCGGCCATCCTGACAGGTACCTGGTGATATCCCCGTATGAGATCAATTTTCGAAAAAATGACCCGTCCCGCCAGACGGGCGGAGAAGTCTTGGATATGCGGGATCGGGTACCTGTCGGGGGTGGTAGCGTCATTGAGACGGCCGTAGTCGCCACACGGGCGCCATCCACCCCCCGGCTTTGGCACGATGTGCAGTGGCGAGGCCCACGCGCTATCGGAGCGCCGCACGATGCCGAGGTGCTACAACGCGTCGAATTCGGCCTTCGCCACGGTGAGCTTGGCTGGGTCGAGGCGGCGGGCCCTGGCGTAGACCGGCGGGCCCGTGGTTGGTATGTGGTGCTCGATCCCATGCCATACTGCGACGGCCGAAAACGTCGGCCGCGTGAGGGCCGGGAACTCCATGAGCAGGCGAGCAAACTCGTTCGCCGCCGGGACGGCGCATGCCAGCTCGGTCGGCGCGGAGCTGCTCAATGTGCATACCAGGGAGCTGAAGGTTTCGGCATTGATTAAACGACGCCGTTGGACGTCCACCAGCAGTCCGTGTGCGCAGAGGAAGTCGGCGCCTAGCAGAGCCATGGGCACGTTTGCGGTTACAAACGTCCAAGCAAAGCGTTGGCCGCCGAAGCAGAGGGTGACGTTGCGCGGGCCGAAGGTGCGGATGGTCGATCCGTTGGCCGCAACCAAGGAGGGGCCGCAAACCGCGGATTGCCTGTCCTGGTCAGAGGCGGGTATGACGCTCAGTTGGGCGCCGGTGTCGCACAGGAAGCGCCGTCCGGATGCTTTATCCGTGATGAACAGTAAGTTGCCCGTGTGGCCGGCACTCATGGCTGGTAATGAACGCCGGCCCGGCCGTTTCCCGGCCTGCCGAAGGTGCACGGGGGTCGGCATGTCCGGGCCTTCTGTCCGAACCTGGCATGATAGTAACACCACGCTTGGTCAGGTGGAGGCCCCGGTCGTCGTGCTGGAGGTGGTCGGCTCGGTGTAGCGGCCGCCAATTGCGTCGGCAGTTCAGTCGTCGACCGTGCCGGGTGCTCGGGTGCCATGGGTGTTGCGTCGGACGGCGGTGGGTCCCATGTCGCCGCTGCGATGCGTTGTCCTGCGGCGGAGATCTTGTCGGCTTCTCTGGCAAGGGCCCGGGGATCTGTGATCGTCGTGCTTGCCAGGGCGAGGCGTACCGGGTTAGGCAGCTGACGGAGGAACAGCTCCCGGATCAGGAATGCCGGAGAGTGCTCGCCGAGCAGTGAAAGCATGTAGTCCATTCGCTCGGAAGGGCGCGTGTCGCCGAGCTCGGGCAGGTCGAGCAGGCGCCGTGCGCGTTCCGCCGATGGGAGGGCGAAAGCGTCGAGGAGAAGCTTCTTAATCGCGCCGTATTTGTCAGCGGCTGGCGGGCTCTCGAGGAGGCTCAGGGCGCGGGCCGCGGTGGCCGAACCGAGCGCTGTTACCACATGGTGGAAGTGGGTGTCGTCGGCCGTGATGCCTCGCAGGGCGAACAGGGAATCCGCCTGTGCGAACCAAACCGCCGCGTGAGCCTCCCAGAAGGTAGGCAGTTTAAGGGCGACTGCCGTGTCCATGTCGGTAGGTCACCAATGAAGGAGCTGGGGCTCCCACGTCGATCGGAAGAATGGACGCGACAAAAAGCTGGAATTCATCCGAGTTGCTTTAATCAAACCAAACACTCAGGCACTCTGAAAAGCCCGTTTATCGGGCAGCAATATATATACATATTATCCCGGAGCATTTGCCCAGGAAAGGCGAGAGGGGGCGTGGCCCAGCGTCCTGGCTGCGGCCTGGCAAGTTGAGGGCGAGCCTGCCCAGGCGTCCTGGATGAGCCCGGCATGGTGATCGCTCTGCGTCCTTGATAGGTGCAAGGCGATTGTGAAAACCCAGCGGTAGCCACTACAGTAATACTTTTTTTAGCAGTCAAAACGGCTGATAAACTCAATTCTGCAGTTTTTTTTGTTTTTTTTTGTCTCAGGTTAAAAGATTCTAGAGCTTATCACATTTTAGTTGTAAAACGTGTGCGGAATTAAAATAAAGGCACAAACACTGTGTTGAGATGTCCGTAGACGTCTAGAGAAAAAATGGACATATCTCCCGTGATGAAATGGTATCCCCCGCACTGAATTTGTATATCCCGCGATGAAATGGTATCTCCCGTGAGGAAATGGTATCTCCTGAGATGAAATGGTGTCTCCCGCGATGAACTGGTATCTACTGTGATGAAATGTTATCTCCCACGATGAAATGGTATCTTCCACGATGAAATGGTATCTCCCGAGATGAAATGGTATCTCCCACGATGAATTGGTATCTCCCACGATGAAATGGTATCTCTCGAGATGAAATGGTATATCCCGCAATGAAATGGTATCTCCTGCGATGAAATGGAATCTCCCGCGATGAAATGGTATCTCCCGCGATGAATTGCTATCTTCCGCGATGAAATAGTATCTCCCACCATGAAATGGTATCTCCCACGATGAAATTATATCTCCCACGATGAAATGATATCTCCCACGATGAAATGGTATCTCCCGAGATGAAATGGTATCTCCCGAGATGAAATGGTGTCTCCCGCGATGAAATGGTGTCTCCTGTGATGAATTTGTATCTCCCACGATGAAATGGTATCTCCCGAGATGAAATGGTATCTCCCGAGATGAAATGGTGTCTCCCTCGATGAAATGGTATCTCTTGTGATGAATTGGTATCTCCCACGATGAAATGGTATCTTCCCACGAAGAAATGGTAGCTCCCACGATGAAATGGAATCTCCTGCGATGAAATGGTATCTCGCGCGATGAAATGGAATCTTCCACGATGAAATGATATCTCGCGCAATGAAATTGAATCTCCCGCGATGAAATGGTATCTCGCGCGATGAAATGGAATCTCTCACGATGAAATAGAATCTCCCGCAATGAAATGGTATCTCGCGCGATGAAATGGAATCTCCCGCGATGAAATGGTATCTCTTGTGATGAAATGGTATCGCTTGTGATGAAATGGTATGTCGCGCGATGAAATGGAATCTTCCACGATGAAATGGAATCTCCCACGATGAAATGGTATCTCACCCGATGAAATGGAATCTTCCACGATGAAATGGAATCTCCCACGATTAAATGGAATCTCCCACGATTAAATGATATCTCGCGCGATGAAATTGAATCTCCCGCGATGAAATGGTATCTCGCGCGATGAAATGGAATCTCCCGCGATGAAATGGTGTCTCGCGCGATGAAATGGAATCTTCCACAATGAAATGGAATCTCCCACAATGAAATGGAATCTCCCGCGATGAAATGGTATCTCGCGCGATGAAATGGAATCTTCCACAATGAAATGGAATCTCCCACGATGAAATGATATCTCCCGCGTTGAATTGCTATCTTTCGCGATGAAATGGTATCTCCCACGATGAAATGGAATCCCCCACGATGAAATAATATCTCCCACGATGAAATGGTATCTCCCGAGATGAAATGGTATCTCCCACGATGAATTGGTATCTCCCGAGATGAAATGGTATCTCCCACGATGAAATGATATCTCCTGTGATGAAATGGTATCTCCCGAGATGAAGTGGTGTCTCCCGCGATGAAATGGTATCTCCCGTGATGAAATGGTATCTCCCGAGATGAAGTGGTGTCTCCCGCGATGAAATGGTATCTCCCGTGATGAAATGGTATCTCCCGTGATGAATTGGTATCTCCCGAGATTAAATGGTCTCTCCCACGATGAAATGATATCTCCTGTGATGAAATGGTATCTCCCGAGATGAAGTGGTGTCTCCCGCGATGAAATGGTATCTCCCGTGATGAAATGGTATCTCCCGTGATGAATTGGTATCTCCCGAGATGAAATGGTATCTCCCACGATGAAACGATATCTCCCACGATGAAATAGTATCTCCCAAGATGAAATGGTACCTCCCGAGATGAAATGGTATCTCCCGCGATGAAATGGATTCTCCCACGATGAAATGGTATCTTCCGCGATGAAATGGTATCTCCCACGATGAAATGGTATCTTCCATGATGAAATGGTATCTCCCGAGATGAAATGGTCTCTCCCGTGATGAAATGATATCTCCTGTGATGAAATGGTATCTCCCGAGATGAAGTGGTGTCTCCCGAGATGAAGTGGTGTCTCCCATGTTGAAATTGAATCTCCCGCGATGAAATGGTATCTCCCATGAAGAAGTGGTATCTCCCGAGATGAAATGGTATCTCCCGAGACGAAATGGTGTCTCCCGCGATGAAATGATATCTCCTGTGATGAATTGGTATCTCCCACGATGAAATGATATCTCCCACGATGAAATGGTATCTTCAACGATGAAATGATATCTCCCGCGATGAAATTGAATCTCCCGCGATGAAATGGTATCTCCCATGACGAAGTGGTATCTCCCGAGATGAAATGGTATCTCCCGAGACGAAATGGTGTCTCCCGCGATGAAATGATATCTCCTGTGATGAATTGGTATCTCCCACGATGAAATGATATCTCCCACGATGAAATGGTATCTTCAACGATGAAATGATATCTCCCGAGATGAAATGGTATCTCCCGCGATGAAATGGAATCTCATTTGATGAAATGGTATCTCCCGTGATGAATTGGTATCTCCCACTATGAAATGATATCTCCCACGATGAAATGGTATCTCCCACGATGAAATGGAATCTCCCGCGATGAAATGGTATCTCCCATGACGAAGTGTTATCTCCCGAGATGAAATGGTATCTCCCGAGATGAAATGGTATCTCCCGAGACGAAATGGTGTCTCCCGCGATGAAATGATATCTCCTGTGATGAATTGGTATCTCCCACGATGAAATGATATCTCCCACGATGAAATGGTATCTTCAACGATGAAATGATATCTCCCGCGATGAAATGGTATCCTCAACGATGAAATGATATCTCCCGAAATGAAATGGTATCTCCCGCGATGAAATGGTATCTCCTTTGATGAAATGGTATCTCCCGTGATGAATTGGTATCTCCCACTATGAAATGATATCTCCCACGATGAAATGGTATCTCCCGCGATGAAATGGTATTTCCCGCGATGAAATGGTTTCTCCCGTGATGAAATGGTATCTCCCGTGATGAAATGGTATCTCCCGCGATGAAATGGTATCTCCCGCGATGAAATGGTATCTCCCGCGATGAAATGGTATCTCCCGAGATAAAATGGTATCTCCCGCGATGAAATGGTATCTCCCGCGATGGAATGGTATCTCCCACAATGAAATGGTTTCTCCCACGATGAAATGGTATCTCCCACGATGAAATTGTATCTCCCACGATGAAATGATATCTCCCACGATGAAATCATATCTCCCACGATGAAATGGTATCTCAGATGATGAAATGGAATGTCCCATGATGAAATGGAATCTCCCGCGTTGAAATGGAATCTCCCACGATGAAATAATATCTCCCACGATGAAATGATATCTCCCACGATGAAATGGAATATCCCGCGATGAAATGGAATCTCCCACGATGAAATGGAATCTCCCACAATGAAATAATATCTCCCACGATGAAATGGAATCTCCCACGATGAAATGATATCGCCCACGATGAAATGATATCTCCCACGATGAAATGGAATATCCCACGATGAAATGGTATCTCTCGCGATGAAATGGTATCTCCCGTGATGAAATGGAATCTCAAGTGATGAAATGGGATCTCCCGCGATGAAATGGAATCTCCCGAGATGAAATGGTATCTCCCGAGATGAAATGGTATATCCTGTGATGAAATGGAATCTCCCGAGATGAAATGGAATCTCCCGTGATGAAATGGAATCTCCCGCGATGAAATGGAATCTCCCGAGATGAAATGGTGTCTCCTGTGATGAATGGGTATCTCCCACGATGAAATGGTATCTCCCGAGATGAAATGGTATCTTTCAAGATGAAATGATGTCTCCCGCGATGAAATGGTATCTCTTTTGATGAATTGGTATCTCCCACGATAAAATGGTATCTCCCGCGATGAAATGGTAGCTCCCACGATGAAATGGATTCTCCCGCGATGAAATCGTATCTCCCGCGATGAAAGGGAATCTCCCACGATGAAATGGAATCTCCCGGGATGAAAGGGATTCTCCCACGATGAAATGGAATCCCCCACGATGAAATAATATCTCCCACGATGAAATGGTATCTCCCGAGATGAAATGGTATCTCCCACGATGAATTGGTATCTCCAGAGAGGAAATGGTCTCTCCCGCGATGAAATGATCTCTCCTGTGATGAAATGGTATCTCCCGAGATGAAGTGGTGTCTCCCGCGATGAAATGGTATCTCCCACGATGAAATGGAACCCCCACGATGAAATAATATCTCCCACGATGAAATGGTATCTCCCGAGATGCAATGGTATCTCCCACGATGAATTGGTATCTCCAGAGATGAAATGGTCTCTCCCACGATGAAATGATCTCTCCTGTGATGAAATGGTATCTCCCGAGATGAAGTGGTGTCTCCCGCGATGAAATGGTATCTCCTGTGATGAAATGGTATCTCCCGCGATGAAATAGTATCTCCCACGATGAAATGGTATCTCCCGAGATGAAATGGTATCTCGCGAGATGAAATGGTATCTTTCAAGATGAAATGGTATCTCTCGTGATGAATTGGTATCTCCCACGATAAAATGGTATCTCCCACGATGAAATGGAATCTCCCAAGATGAAAGGATATCTCCCGCGATGAACTGCTATCTTTCACGATGAAATGGTATCTCCCACGATGAAACGGAATCCCCCACGATGAAATAATATCTCCCACGATGAAATGGTATCTCCCGAGATGAAATGGTATCTCCCACGATGGATTGGTATCTCCAGAGATGAAATGGTCTCTCCCGCGATGAAATGATCTCTCATGTGATGAAATGGTATCTCCTGTGATGAAATGGTATCTCCCGCGATGAAATAGTATCTCCCAAGATGAAATGGTGTCTCCCGAGATGAAATGGTATCTCCCGAGATGAAATGGTATCTCCCGAGATGAAATGGTATTTCCCACGATGAAACGGTATTTCCTGCGATGAAATGGTATCTCCCACGATGAAATGGAATCTCCCGCGATGAAATGGTATCTCCCGCAATGACATGGTATCTCCCGCGATGAAATGGTATCTTCCGCGATGAAATGGAATCTCCACGATGAAATGATATCTCCCATGATGAAATGGAATCTCCCATGATGAAATGGAATCTCCCACGATGAAATGGAATCTCCCACGATGAATTTGTATCTCCCGAGATGAAATGGTATCTCCCGAGATGAAATGCTATCTCCTAAATGAAATGATATCTCCGCGATGAAATAGTATCTCCCAAGATGAAATGGTATCTCCCGAGATGAAATGGTATCTCCCGAGATGAAATGGTATCTCCCGAGATGAAATGGTATCTCCCGAGATGAAATGGTATCTCCCACGATGAAATGGTATTTCCCGCTATGAAATGGTATCTCCCACGATGAAATGGAATCTCCCGAGATGAAATGGAATCTCCCAAGATGAAATGGTATCTCCCGAGATGAAATGGTATCTCCCGAGATGAAATGGTATCTCCCACGATGAAATGGTATTTCCCGCGATGAAGTGGTATCTCCCACGATGAAATGGTATTTCCCGCGATGAAGTGGTATCTCCCGAGATGAAATGGTATCTCCCACGATGAAATGGTATTTCCCGCTATGAAATGGTATCTCCCACGATGAAATGGAATCTCCCGAGATGAAATGGAATCTCCCAAGATGAAATGGTATCTCCCGAGATGAAATGGTATCTCCCGAGATGAAATGGTATCTCCCACGATGAAATGGTATTTCCCGCGATGAAGTGGTATCTCCCACGATGAAATGGTATTTCCCGCGATGAAGTGGTATCTCCCGAGATGAAATGGTATCTCCCGCGATGAAATGGTATCTCCCACGATGAAATGGAATCTCCCGAGATGAATTGGTATCTCCCACTATGAAATGATATCTCCCGTGATTAAATGCTATCTCCCGCGATGAAATGGAATCTCCCGAGATGAAATGGTATCTCCCGAGATGAAATGGTATATCCTGTGATGAAATGGAATCTCCCGTGATGAAATGGAATCTCCCGCGATGAAATGGAATCTCCCGAGATGAAATGGTGTCTCCTGTGATGAATGGGTATCTCCCACGATGAAATGGTATCTCCCGAGATGAAATGGTATCTTTCAAGATGAAATGGTGTCTCCCGCGATGAAATGGTATCTCTTGTGATGAATTGGTATCTCCCACGATAAAATGGTATCTCCCGCGAAGAAATGGTATCTCCCACGATGAAATGGTATCTCCCGAGATGAAATGGTATCTTTCAAGATGAAATGGTGTCTCCCGCGATGAAATGGTATCTCTTGTGATGAATTGGTATCTCCCACGATAAAATGGTATCTCCCGCGATGAAATGGTAGCTCCCACGATGAAATGGAATCTCCCGCGATGAAATGGTATCTTCCGCGATGAAATGGAATCTCCACGATGAAATGATATCTCCCGGGATGAAATGGTATCTCCCATGATGAAATGGAATCTCCCACGATGAATTTGTATCTCCCGAGATGAAATGGTCTCTCCCGTGATGAAATGACATCTCCTGTGATGAAATGGCATCTCCCGAGATGAAGTGGTGTCTCCCGCGATGAAATGGTATCTCCCGAGATGAAATGCTATCTCCCACAATGAAATGATATCTCCGCGATGAAATAGTATCTCCCAAGATGAAATGGTATCTCCCAAGATGAAATGGTATCTCCCGAGATGAAATGGTATCTCCCGAGATGAAATGGTATCTCCCGAGATGAAATGGTATCTCCCGAGATGAAATGGTATCTCCCACGATGAAATGGTATTTCCCGCGATGAAATGGTATCTCCCACGATGAAATGGTATCTCCCGAGATGAAATGGAATCTCCCAAGATGAAATGGTATCTCCCGAGATGAAATGGAATCTCCCGAGATGAAATGGTATCTCCCACGATGAAATGGTATTTCCTGCGATGAAGTGGTATCTCCCACGATGAAATGGAATCTCCCGCGATGAAATGGTATCTCCCGCGATGAAATGGTATCTCCCACGATGAAATGGAATCTCCCGAGATGAATTGGTATCTCCCACTATGAAATGATATCTCCCGCGATTAAATGCTATCTCCCGCGATGAAATGGAATCTCCCGAGATGAAATGGTATCTCCCGAGATGAAATGGTACATCCTGTGATGAAATGGAATCTCCCACGATGAAATGGTATCTCCCGCGATGAAATGGTATCTCCCGCGATGAAATCGAATCTCCCAAGATGAAATGGAATCTCCCGCGATGAAATGGAATCTCCCGAGATGAAATGGTATATCCTGTGATGAAATGGAATCTCCCGAGATGAAATGGAATCTCCCGTGATGAAATGGAATCTCCCGCGATGAAATGGAATCTCCCGAGATGAAATGGTGTCTCCTGTGATGAATGGGTATCTCCCACGATGAAATGGTATCTCCCGCGATGAAATGGTATCTCCCACGATGAAATGGTATCTCCCGAGATGAAATGGTATCTTTCAAGATGAAATGGTGTCTCCCGCGATGAAATGGTATCTCTTGTGATGAATTGGTATCTCCCACGATAAAATGGTATCTCCCGCGATGAAATGGTAGCTCCCACGATGAAATGGAATCTCCCACGATGAAATCGTATCTCCCGCGATGAAAGGGAATCTCCCACGATGAAATGGAATCTCCCGCGATGAAAGGGATTCTCCCACGATGAAATGGAATCCCCCACGTTGAAATAATATCTCCCACGATGAAATGGTATCTCCCGAGATGAAATGGTATCTCCCACGATGAATTGGTATCTCCAGAGATGAAATGGTCTCTCCCGCGATGAAATGATCTCTCCTGTGATGAAATGGTATCTCCCGAGATGAAGTGGTGTCTCCCGCGATGAAATGGTATCTCCCACGATGAAATGGAATCCCCCATGATGAAATAATATCTCCCACGATGAAATGGTATCTCCCGAGATGAAATGGTATCTCCCACGATGAATTGGTATCTCCAGAGATGAAATGGTCTCTCCCACGATGAAATGATCTCTCCTCTGATGAAATGGTATCTCCCGAGATGAAGTGGTGTCTCCCGCGATGAAATGGTATCTCCTGTGATGAAATGGTATCTCCCGCGATGAAATAGTATCTCCCACGATGAAATGGTATATCCCGAGATGAAATGGTATCTTTCAAGATGAAATGGTGTCTCCCGCGATGAAATGGTATCTCTTGTGATGAATTGGTATCTCCCACGATAAAATGGTATCTCCCGCGATGAAATGGAATCTCCCACGATGAAATGGAATCTCCCACGATGAAATGATATCTCCCGCGATGAATTGCTATCTTTCACGACGAAATGGTATCTCCCGCGATGAAAGGGATTCTCCCACGATGAAATGGAATCCCCCACGATGAAATAATATCTCCCACGATGAAATGGTATCTCCCGAGATGAAATGGTATCTCCCACGATGAATTGGTATCTCCAGAGATGAAATGGTATCTCCCGCGATGAAATAATATCTCCCACGATGAAATGGTATCTCCCGAGATGAAATGGTATCTCCCACGATGAAATGGTCTCTCCCGCGATGAAATGATCTCTCCTGTGATGAAATGGTATCTCCCGAGATGAAGTGGTGTCTCCCGCGATGAAATGGTATCTCCCACGATGAAATGGAATCCCCCACGATAAAATAATATCTCCCACGATGAAATGGTATCTCCCGAGATGAAATGGTATCTCCCACGATGAATTGGTATCTCCAGAGATGAAATGGTCTCTCCCACGATGAAATGATCTCTCCTGTGATGAAATGGTATCTCCTGTGATGAAATGGTATCTCCCGCGATGAAATAGTATCTCCCAAGATGAAATGGTGTCTCCCGAGATGAAATGGTATCTCCCGAGATGAAATGGTATTTCCTGCGATGAAATGGTATCTCTTACGATGAAATGGAATCTCCCGCGATGAAATGGTATCTCCCGCGATGACATGGTATCTCCCATGATGAAATGGAATCTCCCACGATGAATTTGTATCTCCCGAGATGAAATGGTCTCTCCCGTGATGAAATGACATCTCCTGTGATGAAATGGCATCTCCCGAGATGAAGTGGTTTCTCCCGCGATGAAATGGTATCTCCCGAGATGAAATGGAATCTCCCGAGATGAAATGGAATCTCCCGCGATGAAATGGAATCTCCCGAGATGAAATGGTATCTCCCGAGATGAAATGGAATCTCCCGAGATGAAATGGAATCTCCCGAGATGAAATGGAATTCTCCCGCGAAGAAATGGAATCTCCCGCGATGAAATGGAATCTCCCGCGATGAAATGGTATCTCCCGCGATGAAATGGAATCTCCCGCGGTGAAATGGAATCTCCCGAGATGAAATGGAATTCTCCCGAGATGAAATGGAATCTCCCGCGATGAAATGGAATCTCTCACGATGAAATGGAATCTCCCGCGATGAAATGGTATCTCCAGCGATGACATGGTATCTCCCGCGATGGAATGGTATCTTCCGTGATGAAATGGAATCTCCACGATGAAATGATATCTCCCGGGATGAAATGGTATCTCCCATGATGAAATGGAATCTCCCACGATGAATTTGTATCTCCCGAGATGAAATGGTCTCTCCCGTGATGAAATGACATCTCCTGTGATGAAATGGCATCTCCCGAGATGAAGTGGTGTCTCCCGCGATGAAATGGTATCTCCCGAGATGAAATGCTATCTCCCACAATGAAATGATATCTCCGCGATGAAATAGTATCTCCCAAGATGAAATGGTATCTCCCGAGATGAAATGGTATCTCCCGAGATGAAATGGAATCTCCCGATATGAAATGGAATCTCCCAAGATGAAATGGTATCTCCCGAGATGAAATGGAATCTCCCGAGATGAAATGGTATCTCCCACGATGAAATGGTATTTCCCGCGATGAAGTGGTATCTCCCACGATGAAATGGAATCTCCCGCGATGAAATGGTATCTCCCGCGATGAAATGGTATCTCCCACGATGAAATGGAATCTCCCGAGATGAATTGGTATCTCCCACTATGAAATGATATCTCCCGCGATTAAATGCTATCTCCCGCGATGAAATGGAATCTCCCGAGATGAAATGGTATCTCCCGAGATGAAATGGTACATCCTGTGATGAAATGGAATCTCCCACGATGAAGTGGTATCTCCCGCGATGAAATGGTATCTCCCGCGATGAAATGGAATCTCCCGAGATGAAATGGAATCTCCCGCGATGAAATGGAATCTCCCGAGATGAAATGGTATCTCCCGAGATGAAATGGAATCTCCCGAGATGAAATGGAATCTCCCGAGATGAAATGGAATTCTCCCGCGAAGAAATGGAATCTCCCGCGATGAAATGGAATCTCCCGCGATGAAATGGTATCTCCCGCGATGAAATGGAATCTCCCGCGGTGAAATGGAATCTCCCGAGATGAAATGGAATTCTCCCGAGATGAAATGGAATCTCCCGCGATGAAATGGAATCTCCCGCGATGAAATGGAATCTCCCGCGATGAAATGGTATCTCCCGCGATGAAATGGAATCTCCCGCGATGAAATGGAATCTTCCACAATGAAATGGATTCTCCCACGATGAAATGATATCTCCCGCATTGAATTGCTATCTTTCGCGATGAAATGGAATCCCCCACGCTGAAATAATATCTCCCACGATGAAATGGTATCTCCCGAGATGAAATGGTATCTCCCACGATGAATTGGTATCTCCCGAGATGAAATGGTATCTCCCGAGATTAAATAGTCTCTCCCGCGATGAAATGATATCTACTGTGATGAAATGGTATCTCCCGAGATGAAGTGGTGTCTCCCGCGATGAAATGGTATCTCCTGTGATGAAATGGTATCTCCCGTGATGAATTGGTATCTCCCGAGATGAAATGGTATCTCCCACGATGAAACGATATCTCCCGCGATGAAATAGTATCTCCCAAGATGAAATGGTATCTCCCGAGATGAAATGGTATCTCCCGCGATGAAATGGAATCTCCCGCGATGAAATGGTATCTTCCGCGACGAAATGGTATCTCCCACGATGAAATGGTATCTTCCATGATGAAATGGTATCTCCCGAGATGAAATGGTCTCTCCCGCGATGAAATGATATCTCCCATGATGAAATGGTATCTCCTGAGATGAAGTGGTGTATCCCACGATGAAATGGTATCTTCCATGATGAAATGGTATCTCCCGAGATGAAATGGTCTCTCCCGCGATGAAATGGTATCTCCCGAGATGAAGTGGTGTCTCCCATGTTGAAAGTGAATCTCCCGCGATGAAATGGTATCTCCCATGACGAAGTGGTATCTCCCGAGATGAAATAGTATCTCCCGAGACGAAATGGTGTCTCCCGCGATGAAATGATATCTCCTGTGATGAATTGGTATCTCCCACGATGAAATGATATCTCCCATGATGAAATGGTATCTTCAACGATGAAATGATATCTCCCGCGATGAAATGGTATCTTCAACGATGAAATGATATCTCCCAACATGAAATGGTATCTACCGTGATGAAATGGTATCTCCTTTGATGAAATGGTATCTCCCGTGATGAGTTGGTATCTCCCACTATGAAATGATATCTCCCACGTTGAAATGGTATCTCCCGCGATGAAATGGAATCTCCCGCGATGAAATGGTATCTCCCATGACGAAGTGGTATCTCCCGAGATGAAATGGTAATTCCCGAGACGAAATGGTGTCTCCCGCGATGAAATGATATCTCCTGTGATGAATTGGTATCTCCCACGATGAAATGATATCTCCCACGATGAAATGGTATCTTCAACGATGAAATGATATCTCCCGAGATGAAATGGTATCTCCCGAGATGAAATGGTATCTCCCGCGATTAAATGGTATCTCCTTTGATGAAATGGTATCTCCCGTGATGAATTGGTATCTCCCACTATGAAATGATATCTCCCACGATGAAATGGTATCTCCCGCGATGAAATGGTATCTCCCGCGATGAAATGGTTTATCCCGTGATGAAATGGTATCTCCCGTGATGAAATGGTATCTCCCGCGATGAAATGGTATCTCCCGCGATGAAATGGTATCTCCCGAGATAAAATGGTATCTCCCGCGATGAAATGGTATCTCCCGCGATGGAATGGTATCTCCCACAATGAAATGGTTTCTCCCACGATGAAATGGTATCTCCCACGATGAAATTGTATCTCCCACGATGAAATGATATCTCCCACGATGAAATGATATCTCCCACGATGAAATGGTATCTCAGATGATGAAATGGTATGTCCCACGATGAAATGGAATCTCCCACGATGAAATGATATCACCCACGATGAAATGATATCTCCCACGATGAAATGGAATATCCCGCGATGAAATGGAATATCCCACGATGAAATGGAATCTCCCACGATGAAATGATATCGCCCACGATGAAATGATATCTCCCACGATGAAATGGAATATCCCACGATGAAATGGTATCTCTCGCGATGAAATGGTATCTCCCGTGATGAAATGGAATCTCAAGTGATGAAATGGGATCTCCCGCGATGAAATGGAATCTCCCGAGATGAAATGGTATCTCCCGAGATGAAATGGTATATCCTGTGATGAAATGGAATCTCCCGAGATGAAATGGAATCTCCCGTGATGAAATGGAATCTCCCGCAATGAAATGGAATCTCCCGAGATGAAATGGTGTCTCCTGTGATGAATGGGTATCTCCCACGATGAAATGGTATCTCCCGAGATGAAATGGTATCTTTCAAGATGAAATGGTGTCTCCCGCGATGAAATGGTATCTCTTGTGATGAATTGGTATCTCCCACGATAAAATGGTATCTCCCGCGATGAAATGGTAGCTCCCACGATGAAACGGAATCTCCCGCGATGAAATCGTATCTCCCGCGATGAAAGGGAATCTCCCACGATGAAATGGAATCTCCCGGGATGAAAGGGATTCTCCCACGATGAAATGGAATCCCCCACGATGAAATAATATCTCCCACGATGAAATGGTATCTCCCGAGATGAAATGGTATCTCCCACGATGAATTGGTATCTCCAGAGATGAAATGGTCTCTCCCGCGATGAAATGATCTCTCCTGTGATGAAATGGTATCTCCCGAGATGAAGTGGTGTCTCCCGCGATGAAATGGTATCTCCCAGGATGAAATGTAATCCCCCACGATGAAATAATATCTCCCACGATGAAATGGTATCTCCCGAGATGAAATGGTATCTCCCACGATGAATTGGTATCTCCAGAGATTAAATGGTCTCTCCTATGATGAAATGATCTCTCCTGTGATGAAATGGTATCTCCCGAGATGAAGTGGTGTCTCCCGCGATGAAATGGTATCTCCTGTGATGAAATGGTATCTCCTGCGATGAAATAGTATCTCCCACGATGAAATGGTATCTTCAACGATGAAATGATATCTCCCAACATGAAATGGTATCTACCGCGATGAAATGGTATCTCCTTTGATGAAATGGTATCTCCCGTGATGAATTGGTATCTCCCACTATGAAATGATATCTCCCACGTTGAAATGGTATCTCCCGCGATGAAATGGAATCTCCCGCGATGAAATGGTATCTCCCATGACGAAGTGGTATCTCCCGAGATGAAATGGTAATTCCCGAGACGAAATGGTGTCTCCCGCGATGAAATGATATCTCCTGTGATGAATTGGTATCTCCCACGATGAAATGATATCTCCCACGATGAAATGGTATCTTCAACGATGAAATGATATCTCTTGCGATGAAATGGTATCTTCAACGATGAAATGATATCTCCCGAGATGAAATGGTATCTCCCGAGATGAAATGGTATCTCCCGCGATGAAATGGTATCTCCTTTGATGAAATGGTATCTCCCGTGATGAATTGGTATCTCCCACTATGAAATGATATCTCCCACGATGAAATGGTATCTCCCGCGATGAAATGGTATCTCCCGCGATGAAATGGTTTCTCCCGTGATGAAATGGTATCTCCCGCGATGAAATGGTATCTCCCGCGATGAAATGGTATCTCCCGCGATGAAATGGTATCTCCCGAGATAAAATGGTATCTCCCGCGATGAAATGGTATCTCCCGCGATGGAATGGTATCTCCCACAATGAAATGGTTTCTCCCACGATGAAATGGTATCTCCCACGACGAAATTGTATCTCCCACGATGAAATGATATCTCCCACGATGAAATGATATCTCCCACGATGAAATGGTATCTCAGATGATGAAATGGTATGTCCCACGATGAAATGGAATCTCCCGAGATGAATTGGTATCTCCCACTATGAAATGATATCTCCCGCGATTAAATGCTATCTCCCGCGATGAAATGGAATCTCCCGAGATGAAAAGGTATCTCCCGAGATGAAATGGTACATCCTGTGATGAAATGGAATCTTCCACGATGAAATGGTATCTCCCGCGATGAAATGGTATCTCCCGAGATGAAATGGAATCTCCCGCGATGAAATGGAATCTCCCAAGATGAAATGGTATCTCCCGAGATGAAATGGAATCTCCCGAGATGAAATGGAATCTCCCGAGATGAAATGGAATCTCCCGCGAAGAAATGGAATCTCCCGCGATGAAATGGAATCTCCCGCGATGAAATGGTATCTCCCGCGATGAAATGGAATCTCCCGCGGTGAAATGGAATCTCCCGAGATGAAATGGAATTCTCCCGAGATGAAATGGAATCTCCCGCGATGAAATGGAATCTCCCGCGATGAAATGGAATCTCCCGCGATGAAATGGTATCTCCCGCGATGAAATGGAATCTCCCACGACGAAATGTAATCTCCCGAGATGAAATGGAATCTCCCGAGATGAAATGGAATCTCCCGAGATGAAATGGTATCTCCCGCGATGAAATGGTATCTCCCGTGATGAAATGGAATCTCCCGCGATGAAATGGTATCTCCCGCGATAAAATGGAATCTCCCGCGATGAAATGGTATCTCCCGAGATGAAATGGAATCTCCCGAGATGAAATGGAATCTCCCGAGATGAAATGGAATCTCCCGCGATGAAATGGAATCTCCCGCGATGAAATGGAATCTCCCGCGATGAAATGGAATCTCCCGCGATGAAATGGAGTCTCCCGAGATGAAATGGAATCTCCCGCGATTAAATGGAATCTCCCGCGATGAAATGGAATCTCCCGAGATGAAATTGTATCTCCCGAGATGAAATGGAATCTCCCGAGATGAAATGGAATCTCCCGAGATGAAATGGAATCTCCCGCGATGAAATGGATTCTCCCACGATGAAATGGAATCTCCCGCGATGAAATGGAATCTCCCGAGATGAAATGGTATCTCCCGAGATGAAATGGAATCTCCCGAGATGAAATGGAATCTCCCGAGATGAAATGGAATCTTCCCTGATGAAATGGAATCTCCCGCGATGAAATGGTATCTCCCGCGATGAAATGGTATCTCCCGAGATGAAATGGAATCTCCCGCGATGAAATGGAATCTCCCAGGATGAAATGGTATCTCCCGAGATGAAATGGTATATCCTGTGATGAAATAGAATCTCCCACGATGAAATGGTATCTCCCGCGATGAAATGGTATATCCCGCGATGAAATGGAATCTCCCGAGATGAAATGGAATCTCCCGCGATGAAATGGTATCTCCCGAGATGAAATGGAATCTCCCGCGATGAAATGGAAACTCCCAGGATGAAATGGTATCTCCCGAGATGAAATGGTATATCCTGTGATGAAATAGAATCTCCCACGATGAAATGGTATCTCCCGCGATGAAATGGTATATCCCGCGATGAAATGGAATCTCCCGAGATGAAATGGAATCTCCCGGGATGAAATGGAATCTCCCGAGATGAAATGGTATCTCCCGAGATGAAATGGTATATCCTGTGATGAAATGGAATCTCCCACGATGAAATGGATTCTCCCGCGATGAAATGGTATCTCCCGCGATGAAATGGAATCTCCCGCGATTAAATTATATCTCCCACGATGAAATGGTATCTCCCGCGATGAAATGGTATCTCCCGCGATGAAATTGAATCTCTCGCGATGAAATTGAATCTCCCACGATGAAGCTGATTCTAAGGGCCTTTCACTCTCTCAACGCAGGCAGGTAGGTGGTCTTTCTCTCTTCTACCGACTCCTCTCCTGCATTGCTCCCCCAGCTCTCTCTGGGCTCTGTCCCCCAAATATTCCTTCAGGACGCACAAGATCTGCCAGCAACCCTCTTCTGGTGAAACTGCCAAAATCAAGACTCTCTGCTCACCTTCACTCTTTCATTCCTCTTTACTCCCACCTCTGGAACAAACTCCCACACTCTCTTCAATCCCACTCCTCCCTCCAGGTCTTTAAAACAGCTGTTCACCACCATCTCTTATCTTCCCCCATGCAAACATTGATCTTTTCTACCCCCGTTAATACACCCCAAATCCACCTTTTTCAAATTCTGTTTTTCTTTCCTGAAAGTCCTAGCGGTTTCCATCTTGTTTTATACCGTGTACCCCTCCGCCCTCCCCCCTCTGCAGATCTCCCGGTGTCCCTGTTCTCTACTGTTGTTGTGCTCCCTTCTCTCCCCCCTCTTGTCTCCCGCTCCCTTTATTATATGTTCCATGTGTTAGCTCGTACATGAGTCTTGACTTGGTATACAAAAAAATCACTATTTTTAGCATTCATAACTGCTGCTAAGCTCATTTCTGCCATTTAAATTGTGAAATTCTGCTCAGGTTAAGAGTCTCTGCGTGTCATGACAAATCATTATCTTTGCTAACTCCCCTCCCCCTCACCTTTTCTATCCCACACACCCCTCTCTCTCCCCCGCCAAATGAAGTGCAGCACTCTCCTCCCACACCACTCTCTTTCTCTCTCTCCCTCCAACCCCCTCCTCGCTACCCTCCATCCAGGAGTTTATAGCGACATGTGGTGTGGCGTAGCTCCCTCCGTCCTCCTCCCCCCACTTCTGCTCTCTCCCCTCCTTGATCATCCCTCCTGTTACGTATTACCTCCCCAAACTCCGGTTCGACTCCGGCCCCTCAGAGTCTGGAGCAGGAACACGGCAGAAAGATTTGTTATTTAGAGTGTTCGAATAAACCATGGTAAAACCACACCAATGCAATTGTAGACCAAAAGAAGTTATTTTATTAAGAACTCTCACGTACACAATAATAACACTAATAAAGAAAGTACAATGGAAATGTCACTTGCATCAAATGAACAATACATATGATGGTACCATCATTCCCCAATGCTCTCAAAGCAATGGACTCACGATACGCCAAACGTGAGTGGAACGTAACACTCCCCAAAGTCTGTGCATGGATCCCCACGCTGGTTGAAGGTCGAAGTCGTGCAGAACGGCAAAACAACAGGCAGGTATCGGCGTGGCGGAAGACGAGGAGTTACGGGGTGAGAGGTCGATATGGGAATTGAGCCGATATAAACTAACGGCAATCAACACAATGATGTTGATATGGGGATCCCAATGACAAAACACAAAGCACCAGGCAGACAGCCTCTTCAAGGACAAAATGCCTGATCGGCCTGTAATGGAGGCTCTTGCTTTCCTCCAACAGTAACTCACATTTGGTGAGAAAATCTGACATGCAGGTTTAATTGCAATCGCAATATATGACGATGTCACGCAATCCATTTCACGGGAAGCCTCAACTCATTCACGACCAATATCAAAAACGTCCGCTCGCAGCCTCGATGCGACTCACTGCTGTCTCCTCCTCATGGCCGTTCTCGTCCCCCTTCTGCTCTCTCCCCTCCTTCCTCACTCACCCATGCATCCTTGCTTCCACCTCCCTCCTCTCTATCCCCCCCCTCCCCTCTTCTCCCACACTTTCTCTCTCTCTCCCCCCACTTTGCACAGCTGTTGCTCGTTTGGCACATACGTGTGATTGTAGTTGCTGCTACCCAGTTTCTGACGGCACTAAGTGTGGAGCCTTTTGTTGCTTTTCCTCTTTTCCCGCTGCTTTTTCCTCTCCTATTGTCTAACTGTTGGTGTTGTCTTTCTATCGTCTTGTCCTATCTTTGAGCGAGAGAGGGAGAGACAGCGCGGTAGGGTATTATTATCGTTATTATTTATTATCGTGTTTTTATATTACTGGTACCTATTTGTTTGTTTTCTCTTGTATTACCGGTGTTGATATTAATCACCTTACGTGGTTACTTACCTCCTTGTGTTTTGCCTCCTCATTATCAGTTTCGAGGTTTTAGTTCTAATCAGAACGATAACTATCTTAGTTTTATTTTACTTGATTTTGAAACACGGCTAGTAGTAGTAGTGATACTCGTCGCGGTACTGGAGATCATGTTGCTGATGCGGGGTTATCACGTAAGCACGGCTTGTGCTTCTTCCCGCCCGAAGGTTTATTCATGGACGATATTCTCCTCAAAGTCGGAGAACAGGTAGGAGTAGAAAACATTCGTGCCGCTTCTAAAATGAGCCACAAGATCGTGGTTTTTTGTTTCACAAACATTGACATTGTTGTTCATAACGGTTTGTTCCTGGGAGATGATGAGACGTTCGTTCCGGTGTCGTCGAAAATACGAGCAGCAACCGGTATGAACTGGTCGCGCATCAGATTGTAGACCCCCAGCTCTTACCCGAGCCTTTTTTTTTTCTTTTTTTTTTGTATACTGAATCGAGGCTCATGAAAGAGCTAACATTTATTTTACAAACAAATCAACCAGACAAACAAAATATATAAAAAGAGGGAGCGGAAGACAAGATGGGGAGAGAAGGGGAAGCACACAAACATAACATTTGAGAGCAGGGAGATGTGTGGGAGGGAGAGGGCTTGGGGGGAGGAGGCGTTGGAAGGGGGGTGGGAGAAGTATAAAACACAAGGACACCAAGGACTTCCAGGACAGAAGTTGGTATTTCAAAAAAGTGGACTTGGGGTGAAATTAGCGGGGGTAGAAAAGATCAAGGTTTTGGATGGGGGAAGATAAGAGATGGTGGTGAACAGCTGTTTTAAAGACCTGGAGGGTGGAGTGGGATTGAAGAGAGTGAGGGAGTTTGTTCCAGAGGCGGGAGAAAAGAGGAATGAAGGAGTGAAGGTGAGCAGAGAGTCTTGATTTTGGCAGTTTAACCATAAGAGGGTTGCAGGCAGATCTTGTGCGACCTGTAGGAATATTTGGGGGACAGAGCCCAGAGAGAGCTGGGGGGGGCAAGGCCAGAGAGGAGTCGGTAGAAGACGGAAAGACCACCAACCTGCCTGCGGTGAGTGAGTGAAAGGCCCTTGGAGTTAGCTTCATCGCGGGAGATTCCAATGATTCTGAACGCTTTGGTTTCAACAGCGTGAAGACGAGCTAGGTGTGAGGCAGGAGCACCAGCCCAGAGGGGAGAGCAGTATTCCATTGAGCTGCAGATGAAAGCCTTGTATGTGGTGAGGAGCTCAGGTGTGCCAAGGAAGGACTTCACACGACGGAGGATGCCCAGTCGGCGACTGGCTTTGGAGGCCAGATTTGAAATGTGGTTTTCCCAGGAAAGATCCTGGCAGATAGTGAGACCCAAAAGCTTGAGTGACAGAACATCTTGGAGAGGATTATTCAGAAAGTGGATGGGAGGGTTGTCCAGTCGGTCTTTTCGGAGAGACATCGTAAGAGTGTGAGATTTGTCAGGATTGAAAGACATGTTCGTTCCACTTGTTTGCCCAGTCTGTGATTTTGTCCAGGTCTGCAGAGAGTGAGGAGGCTGCAGACTGCCGATCTGAGGGATGAGGAATGGAGCAACAGAGAGTAGAGTCATCAGCAAAGAGATGGAGAGGATTTTCAAAAGAGTCAGAGAGATCATTGATGAAGACCAGAAAAAGCACAGGCCCAGAACACTGCCTTGGGGAACTCCAGCCTGAACAGGAAGAGGAGATGAGAGAAACCCATTCAGAGCCACACGTTGACTACGACAAGAGAGGAAGTCCGCTAGCCATGTGTGGAGATTTCCATGGATACCAAAGGAGGAGAGTTTGGTGAGCAGAGCGGGGTGCCAGACCATATCGAAGGCACGTGATATGTCAAGGGAGACAGCTCTAATTTCCTGTTTGGCATTGAGGACCTCCATCCATTGTTGAGAAAGCAGAAGCAGCATGTCCAGAGTAGAGTGACCAGGTCTGAAACCAAATTGATGATCAGAGATCAAGCCATTGGAGAAGATGAAAGATTTCCAATCTGAAGCAATGATGGATTCCATGACTTTGCTGATAATTGGGAGAAGGCTGATTGGTCTGTAGTTGCTAGGATCTGTTTTTGCACCTTTTTTGTGTAAAGCGGTGATGTTGGCTGATTTCCAAGCAGATGGCAGATGACCTTGAGCAAAAGAGAGGGTGAAGAAAACAGAGAGAGGGAGTGAAAGAGCAGAAGAACAGGATTTTAGGACCCGTGGGCTGATGCCGTCAGGTCCAGTTGCAGAATCAGAGTTGAGGGTTGACAGAAACTTTTCCACCTTGTCAGGAGGAAAGGACACAGAGTCCAGGAGCAGCTGGGTACGACTGGGTACGGTGGGTACAGAGAGGGATGGGTTTGGGACACAAGATTTAGAGGCAAACACAGAGTTGAGGCATTTAGCTTTTTCACGTGCGGAGTCAGCCGTGTAGCCGTTTGAGGTGAGGGAGGGGATGGAGGGGGAACAACAGCAGAAACAGATTTGACCAGGCACCACCAGGATTTGGAAGAGGGAGACAGATAAGAGAGTTCGGGCTTGAGAACGGAGAGATATTGTTTCCTGGCTCTCCTGAGGGTGGGCACACACTTGTTTCCGGCTTTGTGAAAGGAAATGAGATTTCCTTCTGTTGGATTTGCTTTCCAGGAGACGAAAGCAAGTTGTTTCTGGACAAAAGCCTCACCACAAGATTCCGTGTACCATGGACAGGAGGAAGGGTATGACAACTGAAGCCAAGATGGGATAAATCTGTGCATGAGAGAGAGCAATTTACTTTGGAAGAATTCCCAGGATGAGTTGATGTCAGAGGCGGTAGAGATGGGAGACCAGTCCAGATGATTGATGGCTGCTTGAAGACTGTGCCAGTTGGCCTGAGTGAAATGCCAGACTTGTCGACGCTGAGGAGGCTCTCTGAGAATGGTCAGAGAGATGTCCACTTTAACAAGCACATGATCAGATGAGCCGATTGGAGCAGAAGAAGAGCAGCAGACATTTTCAGGGAAGTTAGTCATAACCAAGTCCAGAAGAGAAGATGCTCCGTTGACTGAGATCCGGGTCGGGAAATTGACAGATTTTGTCAGTCCCAGTGAGTCGCAGAAGTCCTTTGCTGAGGAGCCATGGCTGGTGAGAGAGGTACCCACACCCAGCCAACTGGCATGGTGACAATTGAAATCACCACATATGAGGAAGAGAGAGTTGGGATGGGTAGATAGAAGTTGGTCCATATTGTCCCCACATATTGTCCCCATATATTGTCCCCACAGTCCATATTGTCCACTTGTCCCCACATTGCAATGGGGGAAATTATGTTCCTCCTAAAGGGAAAAGTAAAAGTGTTCCGTGTCCTTGTGTGAATGATGACGAACTGCATCAAGACCCAATCGGAAAAATAGGAGGAAACCCGATCGTACCTCCAGTGCCCCCTATTTTTGAGCATAAAGAAAACATTCCAACCCCACCGTACACCTGTGCCGGCTGTTTTACATAACATACCTGAGCACACTGGCAAAAGTGACAGAGAACCCCAACCTGTTAAACCTGTTATGGTTTTCCCCGTTTATCCCCCACTACCCGAGATTCCTTTAATTCTGCTACCCCCTCCTGCTCCTATTAATACGGAGCAGGATGACACCTTCACACCACAAGTTACCTCAGAGCCCCAAGAACCAGCAATTGAAAGTTTCCCGGGCAGTGGTTCCGACATGTCCGAGGGGAAATCTTACAAAATTGAGGAGTTCCCTACAACAAATGAATCCAATGTCTAACCTATCGAAATAATGAAATTCCTCAATCACACTTTTAGAAAGAGAAAGGTAGACATTAAAGATCACTTTTCTGACCTGCACGGGTTTATCGACACAGCAAGGAACATCATCCGACAGACTAGTGACCATTTCACACAAGCCCAATGTAGCAGGCTAAAAAAGTACATTGTGAGAGCAAAAGATGAACTCAAAAAATGAGTTTTGAAAGCTTAAATATAAATGGTGGCGTGCGTGAGTCAGGTGCGCAAACTCCAAGTGAACCCTTGCACAACAGAACAAGAGAAAATGACCACAGTGTGGACACCAGCTGCGACGTGTACAAGCATGAGGATACCCATTGGAATATGCGTATTAATATGTATGCGCATGCGCTATTCGAAAAGGCACCCCAACAACAAGAACAACGAGGTCCTCTCATAGAGCTGCTCGTCGCAGCTAAAAAATGACACGAACTTTTCTTACGAGAGACCCACACTACTCCAGAATCCCATGCAGAATGGAACCCGATGGTGAAAACGACCAGTTTTGTTTAGCGATTCCAATTCCCAAACTGCGGGAGTGGCTTTTCTTTTGAACCCCCATTTCCGTCCATCAAAACTTTCCTTTAAAAACATAATCCCAGGGCACTTAGCCTCCCTGGAATTTGTTATTAATAACATAAATTTTACTTTGTTGAACGTTTATACCCCTTCAAATAGCACGGAGCGGCAACGCTTCTATGCGAGATTAGGGTCTTATATGAGGCAAATAGACCTGCACAGGTGTATTATAATGGCAGGTGATTTTAACTGCACTCTGCAACCAAACCTAGACAGGAACGGTGCGGAACCACATCCCGGACCAGCTAAATTATTAGCGGGGATAATAAGGGATTTTAAGCTTCAGGAACTTTGGCGTCAACATAATCCGACGACGTATCAATTTACCTGGAGCAAGATCACAAACAACCAGGTATCCCTAGCTAGGCTTGACGGGATCAATATAAATTCACCATTTTTCAATTTCACTAGAATTTTACTCTCTGGTTTTTCAGATCATCATTTAATTACTGTGAATCACCGGCGGAGTTTGGGGGGCAGCAGGGGGGGGGGCACAAGGGGGGGGGGGCAATGGCCCCACCTGTTTTTTTCCAGTAGTTTACAATTAATATAAAAACATCCCATATTTAAACGTGAGTAACAGCGAAACGGAACCCAAGTGCGTGGATTTCTTCCACCAGCCACTGCAGATATCGCGGTATTTGCATGGAGTGACGTGATTGGCTGCATCCTATTTCAAATTAGTTTAACAACTTTGTGATTTTTCACAAATGAAGGATTTTCACAAATGAAGCCACTTCGGAACGAAGCTTTTCTGCAATGAGACGTATTAGAAACTTGTGCTCAACATGGGCGAAGATAGATTGTCTTCACTGACTCTTCTTCGCCCTAGAAAACGGTTTAACTGTGAAGCTGATTCCGGAGGACATTGCGGACGTTTACGCTAACAGAAGGGAAAAACTGTTGTACCTACTTTAGTCATTAAGGTAAGAACAGTATTTATATTAAGACAATGTTTATGTATGTGAATCACCAGGGAGACATGATTCATAATGTACTCGATTTCTTTTTTATTTATTTAAGAATTTGTTGTTATGCTAATAGTAATATTGGTGGTAGCTGGTAAACATGTCAAACTAGACATCTGAAAATGCAAATAACGTCCACATCCGTTTGTATGCAGACGTCATCCTCCTCTTCTTCTGCCTTCCGTTTCTAGCTTTTAATTGGTGAACCAATTATGAGACCCAATATGCAAATTCTTAATATTTCAGGTCGATCAGATGAAAATTCACAATTTTATGTGATACTGACCTTTGACCTTTTGATCAAAATTATTCATTTGTCTTCTCCTTATCTTACTATAATTCACCAAATGTCCGTCCATCCGTCCGTTCGAAGGTACCGCAAAAACGGCTGAACCGATCGCAACGATATTTTGGGTGGGTAATCCTGGGACCCCCTGGAGCAAAATAGGCTATATTGTTTTTCCAATTTTTCCAATTTTCCAGTTTTTCCAAACACGATGGAATAATATTTACCGATATGAACAGTGATGTGGCTTTTATTGAAATTCTACAAATACTGTTTAGATTTTGATGAGGATTACGAACCTGCATTGAATCCGGAAGTGGACAGATGACGGCAATGCGCGGGTTTGATAATATCCCAATACAATCATCATTCAATCGCAATGTTAAATCGTTAAACGTTAATCGTGTTAATGGTTTTGTTAAAGTATCAATTGATGATTGGAATTGAGTGAATACAATTACGATTTTGAATTCGTAATTGTATTCACCCAACCGTACGGAACTTCACATCAGGATTTAAATATTTGTTTATGTCACGAATGTTGTTAAAAGTTTATTTTTTATATTAATGTTATTTAATTTGTGATTGGAGTTATGCTGTTTGGAATGAAAAAAGATATCGAGTTCAAGTGAATGACGAAATGCCGTGATGTTTTCTACTTTCGAAACGTGAATTCACGGATCGCCATATGCAGATTCGCCATTGCCTGGGTATGGAACAAACATACCCGTTTGTTTGCGAACGGGTATGTTTTTCATGGAAGTCCTTCACGAACTTGCTGTCCATGTCTGATGTGCGACTGAAGGTGCTACAGGAATGTGGAATTTATTTGTTTCATGCTTTAGCATTCGCCGTTTCTGCATTGTCTGTTTGCTTCTGGGTGTACCTCACTAGTTCTCATAATATAGCTTTGTTGAAAATTTGATGACAAAACTTAAACGGTAAAAAAAGGTTAAGCCCCGGACACACACACACACACACACACACACACACACACACACACACACACACACACACACACACACACACACATATACACACACACATACACATACACACACACACACACACACACATACACACACACACACACACACACACATATACACACATGCGTGCACACACACACACACACACACACACACACACACACACACACACATATACACACACACATCTTTAATCGGTTTGGTTTTGGACCTTTTATTTTATCATGTATACATATGTGTTAGTCAAACATATGTGCCGGTGTGTGCCCCGGTTTAGAATAGGTACACCGTATCCCTGCTTGTCGTAAGAGGCGACTAAAGGGTTGGTGTCAGGAAGGGCATCCGGCCATAAAAAAAACATTACCTCAAAAAGGGAACCATGATCATTGTCATGGGGCCCACAAAGCTAACCCCCGCTCCAGCAGGGAAAATGGCCTTAAAAAACGGATTTTTTAAAAACGTATCTGCCCTGCTAAACATAACTAATGAGCTTGTGCCCCCTTTTTGTATTAAAAGAGGTGTTAGGCAGGGCTGCCCACTTCCACGTGCTTTATACACCCTTTCCCTTGAACCCCTCTTGAACACTCTTCGTTAGTCTTTGTCTGGTTTCACTGTTGGAGGTTTAAACCACACTATAAAGACCATTGCCTACGCTGATGATGTGTGTGTTTGTATCAAAACTCTGATGACATTGCTAAGATGATGCAAGCTTTAGCACGTTTTAGCAGAGCCTCGTCAGCAAAAATCACCTGGGAAAAAACAGAGGCACTGTGGCTTGAACCCCTTACCCACCCCTCTTTCCCCCCATTCTCCCCACGTCCCCCCTCACCCCCATCTCTCCCTGCAAATATCACTTGGAGAAGAGATGGAATCAAGTTTTTGGGAGTTTTTCTTGGTCCTGGAGATTTCATCAGGCATAACTGGGAAGGTTTGCCTGAACGCATTGAACTTCCTTTAATAAAATGGAAAGGCCTACTCTGCCAATTGTCTTACCGTGGCCGAGGACTGGTCAAAAACAACCTGGTTACCTCCATTCTGTGGCACAAGGTTTTGGCTCTGCAACCACCTGCTGGGTTAATCGACGGAATACAGAAGAGCGTCACTCATTTCTTATGGTCTGGTAGGCATTGGCTACGACCGGAAACATTGAATTTGCCGATATTTGAGGGTGGTCAAGGACTTGTCAACGTAAAATGCCGAATCATGGCTTTTCATCTACGCACGATATGGTCCTTTTTGCATGAGCCTGTTGTGCCTTGGAGGCAACTTGCATGCTGTGTTTTGTGCCTTGGAGGCAACTTGCATGCTGTGTTTTGTGCCTTGGAGGCAACTTGCATGCTGTGTTTTGTGCCTTGGAGGCAACTTGCATGCTGTGTTTTGTGCCTTGGAGGCAACTTGCATGCTGTATTTTGTGCCTTGGAGGCAACTTGCATGCTGTGTTTTGTGCCTTGGAGGCAACTTGCATGCTGTGTTTTGTGCCTTGGAGGCAACTTGCATGCTGTATTTTGTGCCTTGGAGGCAACTTGCATGCTGTGTTTTGTGCCTTGGAGGCAACTTGCATGCTGTGTTTTGTGCCTTGGAGGCAACTTGCATGCTGTGTTTTGTGCCTTGGAGGCAACTTGCATGCTGTGTTTTGTGCCTTGGAGGCAACTTGCATGCTGTGTTTTGTGCCTTGGAGGCAACTTGCATGCTGTGTTTTGTGCCTTGGAGGCAACTTGCATGCTGTGTTTTGTGCCTTGGAGGCAACTTGCATGCTGTGTTTTGTGCCTTGGAGGCAACTTGCATGCTGTATTTTGTGCCTTGGAGGCAACTTGCATGCTGTGTTTTGTGCCTTGGAGGCAACTTGCATGCTGTGTTTTGTGCCTTGGAGGCAACTTGCATGCTGTGTTTTGTGCCTTGGAGGCAACTTGCATGCTGTGTTTTGTGCCTTGGAGGCAACTTGCATGCTGTGTTTTGTGCCTTGGAGGCAACTTGCATGCTGTGTTTTGTGCCTTGGAGGCAACTTGCATGCTGTATTTTGTGCCTTGGAGGCAACTTGCATGCTGTGTTTTGTGCCTTGGAGGCAACTTGCATGCTGTGTTTTGTGCCTTGGAGGCAACTTGCATGCTGTGTTTTGTGCCTTGGAGGCAACTTGCATGCTGTGTTTTGTGCCTTGGAGGCAACTTGCATGCTGTGTTTTGTGCCTTGGAGGCAACTTGCATGCTGTGTTTTGTGCCTTGGAGGCAACTTGCATGCTGTGTTTTGTGCCTTGGAGGCAACTTGCATGCTGTGTTTTGTGCCTTGGAGGCAACTTGCATGCTGTGTTTTGTGCCTTGGAGGCAACTTGCATGCTGTGTTTTGTGCCTTGGAGGCAACTTGCATGCTGTGTTTTGTGCCTTGGAGGCAACTTGCATGCTGTGTTTTGTGCCTTGGAGGCAACTTGCATGCTGTGTTTTGTGCCTTGGAGGCAACTTGCATGCTGTGTTTTGTGCCTTGGAGGCAACTTGCATGCTGTGTTTTGTGCCTTGGAGGCAACTTGCATGCTGTGTTTTGCGTCAAGTTGAGAATTTCGGTCATGCTAAGGAGCTCTTCCTAATGGACCTGACCAAGTTTGATTTCTCTTCACTCCCTTCTTTCTACCAATGTTTGTTAAATGTATGGCAAGCTTTGACAAGCCATCGCGATCGAACTACGTCCGAGAGATCCATGTTTTTTAACGAGCCACTGTTTTACAACTCACTTTTTGAAGGTTTTGATAACAGCAGGGCCTTCATTCAAAAGTTTGTGGCTACATCAATCACTAAAGTGTGCCACCGTAAAAATAATGCCAATGATAAGTGGCTAAGTGTTGTTGCTATTGCCTCAGCGACTGGCGTCAGATCATCTCGCCAACTAGACAGATGTCTAAGGGTGGTGCTTCGTGCCTGCGGTACCTCCCAACCTTGGTTGCTTCGTGCCTGCGGTACCTCCCAACCTTGGTTGGTTCGTCCTGTACCTCCCAACCTTGGTTGCTTCATGCCTGCGGTACCTCCCAACCTTGGTTGCTTCGTACCTGCGGTACCTCCCAACCTTGGTTGGTTCGTCCTGTACCTCCCAACCTTGATTGCTTCATGCCTGCGGTACCTCCCAACCTTGGTTGCTTCGTGCCTGCGGTACCTCCCAACCTCGGTTGGTTCGTCCTGTACCCCCCAACCTTGGTTGGTTCGTCCTGTACCTCCCAACCTTGCTTGGTTGGTTCGTCCTGTACCTCCCAACCTTGGTTGGTTCGTCCTGTACTTCCCAACCTTGGTTGGTTCGTCCTGTACCTCCCAACCTTGCTTGTTTGGTTCGTCCTGTACCTCCCAACCTTGGTTGGTTCGTCCTGTACCTCCCAACCTTGGTTGGTTCGTCCTGTACCTCCCAACCTTGCTTGGTTGGTTCGTCCTGTACCTCCCAACCTTGCTTGGTTGGTTCGTCCTGTACTTCCCAACCTTGGTTGGTTCGTCCTGCACCTCCCAACCTTGGTTGGTTGGTTCGTCCTGTACTTCCCAACCTTGGTTGGTTCGTCCTGTACCTCCCAACCTTGGTTGGTTCGTGCCTGCGGTACCTCCCAACCTTGGTTGCTTCGTGCCTGCAGTACCTCCCAACCTTGGTTGGTTTGTCCTGTACCTCCCAACCTTGGTTGCTTCGTGCCTGCGGTACCTCCCAACCTTGGTTGGTTCGTCCTGTACCTCCCAACCTTGCTTGGTTGGTTCGTCCTGTACCTCCCAACCTTGCTTGGTTGGTTCGTCCTGTACTTCCCAACCTTGGTTGGTTCGTCCTGTACCTCCCAACCTTGGTTGGTTCGTGCCTGCGGTACCTCCCAACCTTGGTTGCTTCGTGCCTGCAGTACCTCCCAACCTTGGTTGGTTCGTCCTGTACCTCCCAACCTTGGTTGCTTCGTGCCTGCGGTACCTCCCAACCTTGGTTGATTCGTGCCTGCGGTACCTCCCAACCTTGGTTGCTTCGTGCCTGCAGTACCTCCCAACCTTGGTTGGTTCGTCCTGTACCTCACAACCTTGGTTGCTTCGTGCCTGCGGTACCTCCCAACCTTGGTTGCTTCGTGCCTGCGGTACCTCCCAACCTTGGTTGCTTCGTGCCTGCAGTACCTCCCAACCTTGGTTGGTTCGTCCTGTACCTCCCAACCTTGGTTGCTTCGTGCCTGCGGTACCTCCCAACCTTGGTTGGTTCGTGCCTGCGGTACCTCCCAACCTTGGTTGCTTCGTGCCTGCGGTACCTCCCAACCTTGGTTGCTTCGTGCCTGCGGTACCTCCCAACCTTGGTTGGTTCGTCCTGTACCTCCCAACCTTGGTTGCTTCGTGCCTGCGGTACCTCCCAACCTTGGTTGCTTCGTGCCTGCGGTACCTCCCAACCTTGGTTGCTTCGTGCCTGCGGTACCTCCCAACCTTGGTTGGTTCGTCCTGTACCTCCCAACCTTGGTTGGTTCGTCCTGTACCTCCCAACCTCCCAGAGTGAAACCTTGTCCCATGAATGATCAGTGTCCCTTTTGTGGACAGAGTGAAACCTTGTCCCGTGAGTGATCACTGTCCCTTTTGTGGACAGAGTGAAACCTTGTCCCATGAGTGATCACTGTCCCTTTTGTGGACAGAGTGAAACCTTGTCCCGTGAGTGATCACTGTCCCTTTTGTGGACAGAGTGAAACCTTGTCCCGTGAGTGATTTGGTCCAAGTCGGCCCTTTAACATCCAAGCACCAATTGTTGTAAACTTTTTCATTTACCAAACAAAATTGGCAATTTACAAAACGAGGAAATCAAAGATAAAGAATGATTTGTGCAGTGCAGATGCTGTGGCGATGTTCAGAGCACTTTGTGCAAGCCGCGGGTAAAACCTGATTTTCACTGTTACTCTCCTTCCATCCACCTGGAACCCTGAGGGAATGTGCTGTGTAAATGATGATTTTGTAAAATATCTGATGTCCGCTTGGTGCTTCCTCTCTCGTCTTCACTAGATATCCCTTTGTGCTTCTTTTTGGTACCTTAACGTTTTGTTGCTTTTGGTTTCCCCGATGGTAAAATGTGTATGTAACTCGTTTGTTTAGTTTGTTTTGACTCCAAGGAATCTTTATTTTATACTTTTGTAATAAAAGGACAGAAAAATGAAGTCTCTCCCTTCCCCTCGACCCCCTCCTCCCTTCCCCCTCTCTCCCTTCCCCTCTCTCCTTTTCCCTCGACCCCCCTCCTCTCTCCCCCCTCTCTCCCTTTCCCTCGACCCCCTCCTCCCTCCCCCCTCTCTCCCTTCCCCTCTCTCCCTTCCCCTCGACCCCCTCCTCCCTCCCCCCTCTCTCCCTTCCCCTCTCTCCCTTTCCCTCGACCCCCTCCTCCCTCCCCCCTCTCTCCCTTCCCCTCTCTCCTTTTCCCTCGACCCCCCTCCTCTCTCCCCCCTCTCTCCCTTTCCCTCGACCCCCTCCTCCCTCCCCCCTCTCTCCCTTTCCCTCGACCCCCTCCTCCCTTCCCCTCTCTCCCTTCCCCTCGACCCCCTCCTCCCTCCCCCCTCTCTCCCTTCCCCTCTCTCCTTTTCCCTCGACCCCCCTCCTCTCTCCCCCCTCTCTCCCTTTCCCTCGACCCCCTCCTCCCTCCCCCCTCTCTCCCTTCCCCTCTCTCCCTTCCCCTCGACCCCCTCCTCCCTCCCCCCTCTCTCCCTTCCCCTCTCTCCCTTTCCCTCGACCCCCTCCTCCCTCCCTCCTCTCTCCCTTCCCCTCTCTCCCTTTCCCTCGACCCCCTCCTCCCTGCCCCCTCTCTCCCTTCCCTTCTCTCCCCCCCCTCCCCCTTCCCTTCTCTCCCCCCACCCTCCCCCTCTCATAAGGATTCCCGTTAGCGAAGCGATGGCTGGTATTTACTCATATTAAAATAAAGTCGAGTGACAAAGAATCAACTTTCAGTCATTGATATTAAATGAATGAAATAAACTCAAAACATAATGGTCACGTGGAAATGTAAAAATAATAATTTGAACTATTAAGGAACTTGAATGCAGGAGGATGTGATTTGGCCCATCACACGTGTGCTACATCCACAGCACATACATGCAGTGTGACAGTTCATAAAGTTAAATTCACTCGTGGGGAGGAGGCAAAGGGGGATAGAGGGGTGGAGGGGGATAGAGGGGTGAAGGGGGATAGAGGGGTGAAGGGGGATAGAGGGGTGAAGGGGGATAGAGGGGTGGAGGAATAGAGGGTGAAGGGGGATAGAGGGGTGGAGGAATAGAGGGTGAAGGGGGATAGAGGGGTGAAGGGGGATAGAGGGGTAAAGGGGGATAGAGGGGTGAAGGGGGATAGAGGGGTGAAGGGGGATAGAGGGGTGGAGGGGGATAAAAGGGTGAAGGGGGATAGAGGGGTGAAGGGGGATAGAGGGGTGAAGGGGGATAGAGGGGTGAAGGGGGATAGAGGGGTGAAGGGGGATAGAGGGGTGGAGGAATAGAGGGTGAAGGGGGATAGAGGGGTGGAGGAATAGAGGGTGTAGGGGGATAGAGGGGTGGAGGAATAGAGGGTGAAGGGGGATAGAGGGGTGGAGGAATAGAGGGTGAAGGGGGATAGAGGGGTGAAGGGGGATAGAGGGGTAAAGGGGGATAGAGGGGTGAAGGGGGATAGAGGGGTGGAGGAATAGAGGGTGAAGGGGGATAGAGGGGTGAAGGGGGATAGAGGGGTGAAGGCGGATAGAGGGGTGAAGGGGGATAGAGGGGTGGGGATGCAAACAGAGCGGTCAGAGCGATGAAAGCACAGACATCAAATTGATGACAAGATTACGAGTCTCATATGCGTCCATTGCCTTTTCATCATCTCGGAACAGATTGTCATTGTATTTCGGGAAATCATTATGACTGGATCAACAAATTAGGGACGAAGAATAGGAATATTAAATAAATAATTACATAACTATCTTTACTGAATTTCTCAACCTGCATTCCTGGTTCAATCCTCACCTGGCGGAGCCGAATATTCATTTCAACAATCTGATTAACTTCATCCTGAATGAAGAGAGAGATTTATTGGGATCAATACACATACATCATCATCATCATCATCATCATCATCAGCATCGTCGTCATCATCATCATCATCATCATCATCATTATCATCACCATCATCATCAGCATCATCATCATCATCATCACCATCATCATTATCATCATCATCAGCATCATCATCATCCTCATCATCATCATTGATTTCCTGATGACGTCCAACTTGCATTATGACATGTTGCATTATGTATGACCTTTGCTTGTTGAGAAGGAGGCACCAAATCTTGTCAAGATGAAGATGTTTTCACAATTTTTTCAAAGAACAAGGGTTACCTGATCAATGCAGGATCGTCAAATGAACCCACCTATGGACTTACATTTCCACTGGAATACTTGAGTCTCTTGAACTTCTAGGCCTCCCAATGACCTCTGAAGTGCTGCCCATGCACCAAAGCTGGCATACAATTTACCAGCCAGGTCAGATATCCTCCATCATTCCAAGTCATCCCTTGAAAAATCAGAACTGTTGCTCACTGTTTACATGTTCACCAAATATCCTGAATGGAGAACATGTCTCACCTATGGGCTGGCACCCCAGCATCACACATCTCCAAACTGGATTCTGTACAATCTAAATCTCTCATCATTATTGGAATCTGTAATGACGAGGCTGAATCTGCACAATCTAAACCTCTCATCATTATTGGAATCTCTAATGACGAGGCTTAATCTGCACAATCTAAATCTCTCATCATTATTGGAATCTCTAATGACGAGGCTTAATCTGCACAATCTAAATCTCTCATCATTATTGGAATCTCTAATGACGAGGCTTAATCTGCACAATCTAAATCTCTCATCATTATTGGAATCTCTAATGACGAGGCTTAATCTGCACAATCTAAACCTCTCATCATTATTGGAATCTCTAATGACGAGGCTTAATCTGCACAATCTAAATCTCTCATCATTATTGGAATCTCTAATGACGAGGCTGAATCTGCACAATCTAAATCTCTCATTATTATTGGAATCTCTAATGACGAGGCTTAATCTGCACAATCTAAATCTCTCATCATTATTGGAATCTCTAATGACGAGGCTTAATCTGCACAATCTAAATCTCTCATTATTATTGGAATCTCTAATGACGAGGCTTAATCTGCACAATCTAAATCTCTCATCATTATTGGAATCTCTAATGACGAGGCTTAATCTGCACAATCTAAATCTCTCATCATTATTGGAATCTCTAATGACAAGGCTGAATCTGCACAATCTAAACCTCTCATCATTATTGGAATCTCTAATGACGAGGCTTAATCTGCACAATCTAAATCTCTCATCATTATTGGAATCTGTAATGACGAGGCTTAATCTGCACAATCTAAATCTCTCATCATTATTGGAATCTGTAATGACGAGGCTGAATCTGCACAATCTAAACCTCTCATCATTATTGGAATCTCTAATGACAAGGCTTAATCTGCACAATCTAAACCTCTCATCATTATTGGAATCTCTAATGACAAGGCTGAATCTGCACAATCTAAACCTCTCATCATTATTGGAATCTCTAATGACGAGGCTTAATCTGCACAATCTAAACCTCTTATCATTATTGGAATCTCTAATGACGAGGCTTAATCTGCACAATCTAAATCTCTCATTATTATTGGAATCTCTAATGACGAGGCTGAATCTGCACAATCTAAATCTCTCATCATTATTGGAATCTCTAATGACGAGGCTTAATCTGCACAATCTAAACCTCTTATCATTATTGGAATCTCTAATGACGAGGCTTAATCTGCACAATCTAAATCTCTCATTATTATTGGAATCTCTAATGACGAGGCTGAATCTGCACAATCTAAATCTCTCATCATTATTGGAATCTCTAATGACAAGGCTGAATCTGCACAATCTAAACCTCTCATCATTATTGGAATCTCTAATGACGAGGCTGAATCTGCACAATCTAAACCTCTCATCATTATTGGAATCTCTAATGACAAGGCTTAATCTGCACAATCTAAACCTCTCATCATTATTGGAATCTCGAATGACAAGGCTGAATCTACACAATCTAAACCTCTCATCATTATTGGAATCTCTAATGACAAGGCTGAATCTGCACAATCTAAACCTCTCATCATTATTGGAATCTCTAATGACAAGGCTTAATCTGCACAATCTAAACCTCTCATCATTATTGGAATCTCTAATGACAAGGCTGAATCTGCACAATCTAAACCTCTCATCATTATTGGAATCTCTAATGACGAGGCTTAATCTGCACAATCTAAACCTCTTATCATTATTGGAATCTCTAATGACGAGGCTTAATCTGCACAATCTAAATCTCTCATTATTATTGGAATCTCTAATGACGAGGCTGAATCTGCACAATCTAAATCTCTCATCATTATTGGAATCTCTAATGACGAGGCTTAATCTGCACAATCTAAACCTCTTATCATTATTGGAATCTCTAATGACGAGGCTTAATCTGCACAATCTAAATCTCTCATTATTATTGGAATCTCTAATGACGAGGCTGAATCTGCACAATCTAAATCTCTCATCATTATTGGAATCTCTAATGACAAGGCTGAATCTGCACAATCTAAACCTCTCATCATTATTGGAATCTCTAATGACGAGGCTTAATCTGCACAATCTAAATCTCTCATCATTATTGGAATCTCTAATGACAAGGCTTAATCTGCACAATCTAAACCTCTCATCATTATTGGAATCTGTAATGACAAGGCTGAATCTGCACAATCTAAACCTCTCATCATTATTGGAATCTCTAATGACGAGGCTGAATCTGTACAATCTAAACCTCTCATCATTATTGGAATCTGTAATGACAAGGCTTAATCTGCACAATCTAAACCTCTCATCATTATTGGAATCTCTAATGACGAGGCTGAATCTGTACAATCTAAACCTCTCATCATTATTGGAATCTGTAATGACAAGGCTGAATCTGCACAATCTAAACCTCTCATCATTATTGGAATCTCTAATGACGAGGCTGAATCTGCACAATCTAAACCTCTCATCATTATTGGAATCTGTAATGACAAGGCTTAATCTGCACAATCTAAACCTCTCATCATTATTGGAATCTCTAATGACAAGGCTTAATCTGCACAATCTAAACCTCTCATCATTATTGGAATCTCTAATGACAAGGCTGAATCTGCACAATCTAAACCTCTCATCATTATTGGAATCTGTAATGACAAGGCTGAATCTGTACAATCTAAACCTCTCATCATTATTGGAATCTCTAATGACAAGGCTTAATCTGCACAATCTAAACCTCTCATCATTATTGGAATCTCTAATGACAAGGCTTAATCTGCACAATCTAAACCTCTCATCATTATTGGAATCTGTAATGACAAGGCTGAATCTACACAATCTAAACCTCTCATCATTATTGGAATCTCTAATGACAAGGCTGAATCTGCACAATCTAAACCTCTCATCATTATTGGAATCTCTAATGACAAGGCTGAATCTGCACAATCTAAACCTCTCATCATTATTGGAATCTGTAATGACAAGGCATGAATCTGTACAATCTAAACCTCTCATCATTATTGGAATCTCTAATGACAAGGCTTAATCTGCACAATCTAAACCTCTCATCATTATTGGAATCTCTAATGACAAGGCTTAATCTGCACAATCTAAACCTCTCATCATTATTGGAATCTGTAATGACAAGGCTGAATCTACACAATCTAAACCTCTCATCATTATTGGAATCTCTAATGACGAGGCTGAATCTGCGCAATCTAAACCTCTCATCATTATTGGAATCTCTAATGACAAGGCTGAATCTGCACAATCTAAACCTCTCATCATTATTGGAATCTCTAATGACAAGGCTGAATCTACACAATCTAAACCTCTCATCATTATTGGAATCTCTAATGACAAGGCTGAATCTGCACAATCTAAACCTCTCATCATTATTGGAATCTCTAATGACGAGGCTGAATCTACACAATCTAAACCTCTCATCATTATTGGAATCTCTAATGACAAGGCTGAATCTGCACAATCTAAACCTCTCATCATTATTGGAATCTCGAATGACGAGGCTTAATCTGCACAATCTAAACCTCTCATCATTATTGGAATCTCTAATGACGAGGCTGAATCTGCACAATCTAAACCTCTCATCATTATTGGAATCTCTAATGACAAGGCTGAATCTGCACAATCTAAACCTCTCATCATTATTGGAATCTCTAATGACGAGGCTGAATCTACACAATCTAAACCTCTCATCATTATTGGAATCTCTAATGACAAGGCTGAATCTGCACAATCTAAACCTCTCATCATTATTGGAATCTCGAATGACGAGGCTTAATCTGCACAATCTAAACCTCTCATCATTATTGGAATCTCTAATGACGAGGCTGAATCTGCACAATCTAAACCTCTCATCATTATTGGAATCTCGAATGACAAGGCTGAATCTACACAATCTAAATCTCTCATTATTATTGGAATCTCTAATGACAAGGCTTAATCTGCACAATCTAAACCTCTCATCATTATTGGAATCTCTAATGACAAGGCTGAATCTGCACAATCTAAACCTCTCATCATTATTGGAATCTCTAATGACAAGGCTGAATCTACACAATCTAAACCTCTCATCATTATTGGAATCTCTAATGACAAGGCTGAATCTGCACAATCTAAACCTCTCATTATTATTGGAATCTCTAATGACAAGGCTTAATCTACACAATCTAAATCTCTCATTATTATTGGAATCTCTAATGACAAGGCTGAATCTGCACAATCTAAACCTCTCATCATTATTGGAATCTCTAATGACAAGGCTGAATCTACACAATCTAAACCTCTCATCATTATTGGAATCTCTAATGACAAGGCTGAATCTGCACAATCTAAACCTCTCATCATTATTGGAATCTCTAATGACAAGGCTGAATCTACACAATCTAAACCTCTCATCATTATTGGAATCTCTAATGACAAGGCTGAATCTGCACAATCTAAACCTCTCATCATTATTGGAATCTCTAATGACAAGGCTGAATCTACACAATCTAAACCTCTCATCATTATTGGAATCTCTAATGACAAGGCTGAATCTGCACAATCTAAACCTCTCATCATTATTGGAATCTCTAATGACAAGGCTGAATCTGCACAATCTAAACCTCTCATCATTATTGGAATCTCTAATGACAAGGCTGAATCTACACAATCTAAACCTCTCATCATTATTGGAATCTCTAATGACGAGGCTGAATCTGCACAATCTAAACCTCTCATCATTATTGGAATCTCGAATGACGAGGCTTAATCTGCACAATCTAAATCTCTCATCATTATTGGAATCTCTAATGACGAGGCTTAATCTGCACAATCTAAATCTCTCATTATTATTGGAATCTCTAATGACGAGGCTGAATCTGCACAATCTAAATCTCTCATCATTATTGGAATCTCTAATGACGAGGCTGAATCTGCACAATCTAAACCTCTCATCATTATTGGAATCTCTAATGACAAGGCTGAATCTGCACAATCTAAATCTCTCATCATTATTGGAATCTCTAATGACAAGGCTGAATCTGCACAATCTAAACCTCTCATCATTATTGGAATCTCTAATGACAAGGCTTAATCTGCACAATCTAAATCTCTCATCATTATTGGAATCTCTAATGACAAGGCTTAATCTGCACAATCTAAACCTCTCATTATTATTGGAATCTGTAATGACAAGGCTGAATCTGCACAATCTAAACCTCTCATCATTATTGGAATCTCTAATGACGAGGCTTAATCTGTACAATCTAAACCTTTCATCATTATTGGAATCTGTAATGACAAGGCTTAATCTGCACAATCTAAACCTCTCATCATTATTGGAATCTCTAATGACAAGGCTTAATCTGCACAATCTAAACCTCTCATCATTATTGGAATCTGTAATGACAAGGCTGAATCTACACAATCTAAACCTCTCATCATTATTGGAATCTCTAATGACAAGGCTGAATCTGCACAATCTAAACCTCTCATCATTATTGGAATCTCTAATGACAAGGCTGAATCTGCACAATCTAAACCTCTCATCATTATTGGAATCTCTAATGACGAGGCTTAATCTGCACAATCTAAATCTCTCATCATTATTGGAATCTCTAATGACAAGGCTGAATCTACACAATCTAAACCTCTCATCATTATTGGAATCTCTAATGACGAGGCTTAATCTGCACAATCTAAATCTCTCATCATTATTGGAATCTCTAATGACAAGGCTGAATCTACACAATCTAAACCTCTCATCATTATTGGAATCTCTAATGACGAGGCTTAATCTGCACAATCTAAATCTCTCATCATTATTGGAATCTCTAATGACAAGGCTGAATCTGCACAATCTAAATCTCTCATCATTATTGGAATCTCTAATGACAAGGCTGAATCTGCACAATCTAAACCTCTCATCATTATTGGAATCTCTAATGACAAGGCTGAATCTGCACAATCTAAACCTCTCATCATTATTGGAATCTCTAATGACGAGGCTTAATCTGCACAATCTAAACCTCTCATCATTATTGGAATCTCTAATGACAAGGCTGAATCTACACAATCTAAACCTCTCATCATTATTGGAATCTCTAATGACGAGGCTTAATCTGCACAATCTAAACCTCTCATCATTATTGGAATCTCTAATGACAAGGCTGAATCTACACAATCTAAATCTCTCATTATTATTGGAATCTCTAATGACAAGGCTGAATCTGCACAATCTAAACCTCTCATTATTATTGGAATCTCTAATGACGAGGCTTAATCTGCACAATCTAAATCTCTCATCATTATTGGAATCTCTAATGACGAGGCTTAATCTGCACAATCTAAATCTCTCATCATTATTGGAATCTCTAATGACGAGGCTTAATCTGCACAATCTAAATCTCTCATCATTATTGGAATCTCTAATGACGAGGCTGAATCTACACAATCTAAACCTCTCATCATTATTGGAATCTCTAATGACGAGGCTGAATCTACACAATCTAAATCTCTCATCATTATTGGAATCTCTAATGACGAGGCTTAATCTGCACAATCTAAATCTCTCATCATTATTGGAATCTCTAATGACGAGGCTGAATCTACACAATCTAAACCTCTCATCATTATTGGAATCTCTAATGACGAGGCTGAATCTACACAATCTAAACCTCTCATCATTATTGGAATCTCTAATGACGAGGCTTAATCTGCACAATCTAAATCTCTCATCATTATTGGAATCTCTAATGACGAGGCTTAATCTGCACAATCTAAACCTCTCATCATTATTGGAATCTCTAATGACAAGGCTGAATCTGCACAATCTAAATCTCTCATCATTATTGGAATCTCTAATGACAAGGCTGAATCTGCACAATCTAAACCTCTCATCATTATTGGAATCTCTAATGACAAGGCTTAATCTGCACAATCTAAATCTCTCATCATTATTGGAATCTCTAATGACAAGGCTTAATCTGCACAATCTAAACCTCTCATTATTATTGGAATCTCTAATGACGAGGCTGAATCTGCACAATCTAAACCTCTCATCATTATTGGAATCTCTAATGACGAGGCTTAATCTGTACAATCTAAACCTTTCATCATTATTGGAATCTGTAATGACAAGGCTTAATCTGCACAATCTAAACCTCTCATCATTATTGGAATCTCTAATGACGAGGCTGAATCTACACAATCTAAACCTCTCATCATTATTGGAATCTCTAATGACGAGGCTTAATCTGCACAATCTAAACCTCTCATCATTATTGGAATCTCTAATGACGAGGCTTAATCTGCACAATCTAAATCTCTCATCATTATTGGAATCTCTAATGACGAGGCTTAATCTGCACAATCTAAACCTCTCATCATTATTGGAATCTCTAATGACGAGGCTGAATCTGCACAATCTAAATCTCTCATCATTATTGGAATCTCTAATGACAAGGCTTAATCTGCACAATCTAAACCTCTCATCATTATTGGAATCTCTAATGACGAGGCTTAATCTGCACAATCTAAATCTCTCATCATTATTGGAATCTCTAATGACAAGTCTGAATCTGCACAATCTAAACCTCTCATCATTATTGGAATCTCTAATGACAAGGCTGAATCTGCACAATCTAAATCTCTCATCATTATTGGAATCTCTAATGACAAGGCTTAATCTGCACAATCTAAATCTCTCATCATTATTGGAATCTCTAATGACGAGGCTGAATCTGCACAATCTAAACCTCTCATCATTATTGGAATCTCTAATGACAAGGCTGAATCTGCACAATCTAAACCTCTCAACATTATTGGAATCTCTAATGACAAGGCTGAATCTGCACAATCTAAATCTCTCATCATTATTGGAATCTCTAATGACAAGGCTTAATCTGCACAATCTAAACCTCTCATCATTATTGGAATCTCTAATGACAAGGCTGAATCTGCACAATCTAAACCTCTCATCATTATTGGAATCTCTAATGATGAGGCTTAATCTGCACAATCTAAACCTCTCATCATTATTGGAATCTCTAATGACAAGGCTGAATCTGCACAATCTAAATCTCTCATCATTATTGGAATCTCTAATGACAAGGCTGAATCTGCACAATCTAAACCTCTCATCATTATTGGAATCTCTAATGACAAGGCTGAATCTGCACAATCTAAATCTCTCATCATTATTGGAATCTCTAATGACAAGGCTGAATCTGCACAATCTAAACCTCTCATCATTATTGGAATCTCTAATGACGAGGCTGAATCTGCACAATCGAAATCTCTCATCATTATTGGAATCTCTAATGACGAGGCTGAATCTGCACAATCTAAACCTCTCATCATTATTGGAATCTCTAATGACAAGGCTGAATCTGCACAATCTAAATCTCTCATCATTATTGGAATCTCTAATGACAAGGCTGAATCTGCACAATCTAAACCTCTCATCATTATTGGAATCTCTAATGACAAGGCTTAATCTGTACAATCTAAACCTCTCATCATTATTGGAATCTCTAATGACAAGGCTGAATCTGCACAATCTAAATCTCTCATCATTATTGGAATCTCTAATGACAAGGCTGAATCTGCACAATCTAAACCTCTCATCATAATTGGAATCTCTAATGACAAGGCTGAATCTGCACAATCTAAACCTCTCATCATTATTGGAATCTCTAATGACAAGGCTTAATCTGTACAATCTAAACCTCTCATCATTATTGGAATCTCTAATGACAAGGCTGAATCTGCACAATCTAAATCTCTCATCATTATTGGAATCTCTAATGACAAGGCTGAATCTGCACAATCTAAACCTCTCATCATAATTGGAATCTCTAATGACAAGGCTGAATCTGCACAATCTAAACCTCTCATCATTATTGGAATCTCTAATGACGAGGCTGAATCTGCACAATCTAAATCTCTCATCATTATTGGAATCTCTAATGACAAGGCTGAATCTGCACAATCTAAACCTCTCATCATAATTGGAATCTCTAATGACAAGGCTGAATCTGCACAATCTAAACCTCTCATCATTATTGGAATCTCTAATGACAAGGCTTAATCTGTACAATCTAAACCTCTCATCATTATTGGAATCTCTAATGACAAGGCTGAATCTGCACAATCTAAATCTCTCATCATTATTGGAATCTCTAATGACAAGGCTGAATCTGCACAATCTAAATCTCTCATCATTATTGGAATCTCTAATGACGAGGCTGAATCTGCACAATCTAAATCTCTCATCATTATTGGAATCTCTAATGACGAGGCTGAATCTGCACAATCTAAACCTCTCATCATTATTGGAATCTCTAATGACAAGGCTGAATCTGCACAATCTAAATCTCTCATCATTATTGGAATCTCTAATGACAAGGCTGAATCTGCACAATCTAAATCTCTCATCATTATTGGAATCTCTAATGACGAGGCTGAATCTGCACAATCTAAACCTCTCATCATTATTGGAATCTCTAATGACGAGGCTGAATCTGCACAATCTAAACCTCTCATCATTATTGGAATCTCTAATGACAAGGCTGAATCTGCACAATCTAAACTTCTCATCATTATTGGAATCTCTAATGACAAGGCTTAATCTGCACAATCTAAACCTCCCAACATTATTGGAATCTCTAATGACAAGGCTGAATCTGCACAATCTAAACCTCTCATCATTATTGGAATCTCTAATGACGAGGCTGAATCTGCACAATCTAAATCTCTCATCATTATTGGAATCTCTAATGACAAGGCTGAATCTGCACAATCTAAACTTCTCATCATTATTGGAATCTCTAATGACAAGGCTTAATCTGCACAATCTAAACCTCTCATCATTATTGGAATCTCTAATGACAAGGCTGAATCTGCACAATCTAAATCTCTCATCATTATTGGAATCTCTAATGACGAGGCTGAATCTGCACAATCTAAACCTCCCAACATTATTGGAATCTCTAATGACAAGGCTGAATCTGCACAATCTAAACTTCTCATCATTATTGGAATCTCTAATGACAAGGCTGAATCTGCACAATCTAAACCTCTCATCATTATTGGAATCTCTAATGACAAGGCTGAATCTGCACAATCTAAACTTCTCATCATTATTGGAATCTCTAATGACAAGGCTGAATCTGCACAATCTAAACCTCTCATCATTATTGGAATCTCTAATGACAAGGCTGAATCTGCACAATCTAAATCTCTCATCATTATTGGAATCTCTAATGACAAGGCTGAATCTGCACAATCTAAACCTCCCAACATTATTGGAATCTCTAATGACAAGGCTGAATCTGCACAATCTAAACCTCTCATCATTATTGGAATCTCTAATGACAAGGCTTAATCTACACAATCTAAACCTCTCATCATTATTGGAATCTCTAATGACAAGGCTGAATCTGCACAATCTAAACCTCTCATCATTATTGGAATCTCTAATGACGAGGCTGAATCTGCACAATCTAAACCTCTCATCATTATTGGAATCTCTAATGACAAGGCTGAATCTGCACAATCTAAATCTCTCATCATTATTGGAATCTCTAATGACGAGGCTGAATCTGCACAATCTAAACCTCTCATCATTATTGGAATCTCTAATGACGAGGCTAAATCTGCACAATCTAAACCTCTCATCATTATTGGAATCTCTAATGACAAGGCTGAATCTGCACAATCTAAATCTCTCATCATTATTGGAATCTCTAATGACAAGGCTGAATCTGCACAATCTAAACCTCCCAACATTATTGGAATCTCTAATGACAAGGCTGAATCTGCACAATCTAAACCTCTCATCATTATTGGAATCTCTAATGACAAGGCTGAATCTGCACAATCTAAATCTCTCATCATTATTGGAATCTCTAATGACAAGGCTGAATCTGCACAATCTAAACCTCTCATCATTATTGGAATCTCTAATGACGAGGCTGAATCTGCACAATCTAAACCTCTCATCATTATTGGAATCTCTAATGACAAGGCTGAATCTGCACAATCTAAACCTCTCATCATTATTGGAATCTCTAATGACGAGGCTGAATCTGCACAATCTAAACCTCTCATCATTATTGGAATCTCTAATGACAAGGCTGAATCTGCACAATCTAAACCTCTCATCATTATTGGAATCTCTAATGACAAGGCTGAATCTGCACAATCTAAATCTCTCATCATTATTGGAATCTCTAATGACGAGGCTGAATCTGCACAATCTAAACCTCTCATCATTATTGGAATCTCTAATGACGAGGCTGAATCTGCACAATCTAAATCTCTCATCATTATTGGAATCTCTAATGACAAGGCTGAATCTGCACAATCTAAACCTCTCATCATTATTGGAATCTCTAATGACAAGGCTGAATCTGCACAATCTAAATCTCTCATCATTATTGGAATCTCTAATGACAAGGCTGAATCTGCACAATCTAAATCTCTCATCATTATTGGAATCTCTAATGACAAGGCTGAATCTGCACAATCTAAATCTCTCATCATTATTGGAATCTCTAATGACAAGGCTGAATCTGCACAATCTAAACCTCTCATCATTATTGGAATCTCTAATGACAAGGCTGAATCTGCACAATCTAAATCTCTCATCATTATTGGAATCTCTAATGACAAGGCTGAATCTACACAATCTAAACCTCTCATCATTATTGGAATCTCTAATGACAAGGCTGAATCTACACAATCTAAACCTCTCATTATTATTGGAATCTCTAATGACAAGGCTTAATCTACACAATCTAAATCTCTCATTATTATTGGAATCTCTAATGACAAGGCTGAATCTACACAATCTAAACCTCTCATCATTATTGGAATCTCTAATGACAAGGCTGAATCTACACAATCTAAACCTCTCATCATTATTGGAATCTCTAATGACAAGGCTGAATCTACACAATCTAAACCTCTCATTATTATTGGAATCTCTAATGACAAGGCTTAATCTGTACAATCTAAACCTCTCATCATTATTGGAATCTCGAATGACAAGGCTGAATCTGCACAATCTAAATCTCTCATCATTATTGGAATCTCTAATGACAAGGCTGAATCTACACAATCTAAACCTCTCATCATTATTGGAATCTCTAATGACAAGGCTGAATCTACACAATCTAAACCTCTCATCATTATTGGAATCTCTAATGACAAGGCTTAATCTACACAATCTAAATCTCTCATTATTATTGGAATCTCTAATGACAAGGCTGAATCTACACAATCTAAACCTCTCATCATTATTGGAATCTCTAATGACAAGGCTGAATCTACACAATCTAAACCTCTCATCATTATTGGAATCTCTAATGACAAGGCTGAATCTACACAATCTAAACCTCTCATTATTATTGGAATCTCTAATGACAAGGCTTAATCTACACAATCTAAACCTCTCATCATTATTGGAATCTCTAATGACAAGGCTTAATCTGCACAATCTAAACCTCTCATTATTATTGGAATCTCTAATGACGAGGCTGAATCTGCACAATCTAAATCTCTCATCATTATTGGAATCTCTAATGACAAGGCTTAATCTACACAATCTAAACCTCTCATTATTATTGGAATCTCTAATGACAAGGCTTAATCTACACAATCTAAATCTCTCATTATTATTGGAATCTCTAATGACAAGGCTGAATCTACACAATCTAAACCTCTCATCATTATTGGAATCTCTAATGACAAGGCTGAATCTACACAATCTAAACCTCTCATCATTATTGGAATCTCTAATGACAAGGCTGAATCTACACAATCTAAACCTCTCATTATTATTGGAATCTCTAATGACAAGGCTTAATCTACACAATCTAAATCTCTCATTATTATTGGAATCTCTAATGACAAGGCTGAATCTACACAATCTAAACCTCTCATCATTATTGGAATCTCTAATGACAAGGCTGAATCTACACAATCTAAACCTCTCATCATTATTGGAATCTCTAATGACAAGGCTGAATCTACACAATCTAAACCTCTCATTATTATTGGAATCTCTAATGACAAGGCTTAATCTACACAATCTAAACCTCTCATCATTATTGGAATCTCTAATGACAAGGCTTAATCTGCACAATCTAAACCTCTCATTATTATTGGAATCTCTAATGACGAGGCTGAATCTGCACAATCTAAATCTCTCATCATTATTGGAATCTCTAATGACAAGGCTGAATCTGCACAATCTAAATCTCTCATCATTATTGGAATCTCTAATGACAAGGCTTAATCTGCACAATCTAAACCTCTCATTATTATTGGAATCTCTAATGACAAGGCTGAATCTACACAATCTAAACCTCTCATCATTATTGGAATCTCTAATGACAAGGCTGAATCTACACAATCTAAACCTCTCATCATTATTGGAATCTCTAATGACAAGGCTGAATCTACACAATCTAAACCTCTCATTATTATTGGAATCTCTAATGACAAGGCTTAATCTACACAATCTAAACCTCTCATCATTATTGGAATCTCTAATGACAAGGCTTAATCTGCACAATCTAAACCTCTCATTATTATTGGAATCTCTAATGACGAGGCTGAATCTGCACAATCTAAATCTCTCATCATTATTGGAATCTCTAATGACAAGGCTGAATCTGCACAATCTAAATCTCTCATCATTATTGGAATCTCTAATGACAAGGCTTAATCTGCACAATCTAAACCTCTCATTATTATTGGAATCTCTAATGACGAGGCTGAATCTGCACAATCTAAACCTCTCATTATTATTGGAATCTCGAATGACAAGGCTGAATCTGCACAATCTAAATCTCTCATCATTATTGGAATCTCTAATGACGAGGCTTAATCTACACAATCTAAACCTCTCATCATTATTGGAATCTCTAATGACGAGGCTTAATCTACACAATCTAAACCTCTCATTATTATTGGAATCTGTAATGACAAGGCTGAATCTGCACAATCTAAACCTCTCATCATTATTGGAATCTCTAATGACGAGGCTTAATCTGCACAATCTAAACCTCTCATCATTATTGGAATCTCTAATGACAAGGCTTAATCTGCACAATCTAAACCTCTCATCATTATTGGAATCTCTAATGACGAGGCTGAATCTGCACAATCTAAACCTCTCATCATTATTGGAATCTCTAATGACGAGGCTTAATCTACACAATCTAAACCTCTCATTATTATTGGAATCTCTAATGACAAGGCTTAATCTGCACAATCTAAATCTCTCATCATTATTGGAATCTCTAATGACAAGGCTTAATCTGCACAATCTAAACCTCTCATCATTATTGGAATCTCTAATGACAAGGCTTAATCTGCACAATCTAAACCTCTCATCATTATTGGAATCTCTAATGACAAGGCTTAATCTGCACAATCTAAACCTCTCATCATTATTGGAATCTCTAATGACAAGGCTTAATCTGCACAATCTAAACCTCTCATCATTATTGGAATCTCTAATGACGAGGCTGAATCTGCACAATCTAAATCTCTCATCATTATTGGAATCTCTAATGACAAGGCTGAATCTACACAATCTAAACCTCTCATCATTATTGGAATCTCTAATGACAAGGCTGAATCTGCACAATCTAAATCTCTCATCATTATTGGAATCTCTAATGACAAGGCTGAATCTACACAATCTAAACCTCTCATCATTATTGGAATCTCTAATGACAAGGCTGAATCTACACAATCTAAACCTCTCATTATTATTGGAATCTCTAATGACAAGGCTTAATCTACACAATCTAAATCTCTCATTATTATTGGAATCTCTAATGACAAGGCTGAATCTACACAATCTAAACCTCTCATCATTATTGGAATCTCTAATGACAAGGCTGAATCGACACAATCTAAACCTCTCATCATTATTGGAATCTCTAATGACAAGGCTGAATCTACACAATCTAAACCTCTCATTATTATTGGAATCTCTAATGACAAGGCTTAATCTACACAATCTAAACCTCTCATCATTATTGGAATCTCTAATGACAAGGCTTAATCTGCACAATCTAAACCTCTCATTATTATTGGAATCTCTAATGACGAGGCTGAATCTGCACAATCTAAATCTCTCATCATTATTGGAATCTCTAATGACAAGGCTGAATCTGCACAATCTAAATCTCTCATCATTATTGGAATCTCTAATGACGAGGCTTAATCTGCACAATCTAAACCTCTCATCATTATTGGAATCTCTAATGACGAGGCTGAATCTGCACAATCTAAACCTCTCATCATTATTGGAATCTCTAATGACAAGGCTGAATCTGCACAATCTAAATCTCTCATCATTATTGGAATCTCTAATGACAAGGCTTAATCTGCACAATCTAAATCTCTCATCATTATTGGAATCTCTAATGACAAGGCTTAATCTGCACAATCTAAATCTCTCATCATTATTGGAATCTCTAATGACAAGGCTTAATCTGCACAATCTAAACCTCTCATCATTATTGGAATCTCTAATGACAAGGCTTAATCTGCACAATCTAAATCTCTCATCATTATTGGAATCTCTAATGACAAGGCTTAATCTGCACAATCTAAACCTCTCATCATTATTGGAATCTCTAATGACAAGGCTTAATCTGCACAATCTAAATCTCTCATCATTATTGGAATCTCTAATGACAAGGCTTAATCTGCACAATCTAAACCTCTCATTATTATTGGAATCTGTAATGACAAGGCTGAATCTGCACAATCTAAACCTCTCATCATTATTGGAATCTCTAATGACGAGGCTTAATCTGTACAATCTAAACCTCTCATCATTATTGGAATCTCTAATGACGAGGCTGAATCTGCACAATCTAAACCTCTCATCATTATTGGAATCTCTAATGACGAGGCTTAATCTACACAATCTAAACCTCTCATTATTATTGGAATCTCTAATGACAAGGCTGAATCTGCACAATCTAAATCTCTCATTATTATTGGAATCTCTAATGACAAGGCTTAATCTACACAATCTAAACCTCTCATCATTATTGGAATCTCTAATGACAAGGCTTAATCTACACAATCTAAACCTCTCATTATTATTGGAATCTCTAATGACGAGGCTTAATCTACACAATCTAAACCTCTCATTATTATTGGAATCTCTAATGACAAGGCTGAATCTGCACAATCTAAATCTCTCATTATTATTGGAATCTCTAATGACAAGGCTGAATCTGCACAATCTAAATCTCTCATTATTATTGGAATCTCTAATGACAAGGCTGAATCTGCACAATCTAAATCTCTCATCATTATTGGAATCTCTAATGACAAGGCTGAATCTGCACAATCTAAACCTCTCATTATTATTGGAATCTCTAATGACGAGGCTGAATCTGCACAATCTAAATCTCTCATTATTATTGGAATCTCTAATGACGAGGCTGAATCTGCACAATCTAAATCTCTCATCATTATTGGAATCTCTAATGACAAGGCTGAATCTGCACAATCTAAACCTCTCATCATTATTGGAATCTCTAATGACAAGGCTTAATCTGCACAATCTAAATCTCTCATCATTATTGGAATCTCTAATGACGAGGCTGAATCTGCACAATCTAAATCTCTCATCATTATTGGAATCTCTAATGACAAGGCTGAATCTGCACAATCTAAACCTCTCATTATTATTGGAATCTCTAATGACGAGGCTGAATCTGCACAATCTAAACCTCTCATTATTATTGGAATCTCTAATGACAAGGCTGAATCTGCACAATCTAAATCTCTCATTATTATTGGAATCTCTAATGACGAGGCTGAATCTGCACAATCTAAATCTCTCATCATTATTGGAATCTCTAATGACAAGGCTGAATCTGCACAATCTAAACCTCTCATTATTATTGGAATCTCTAATGACGAGGCTGAATCTGCACAATCTAAATCTCTCATCATTATTGGAATCTCTAATGACAAGGCTGAATCTGCACAATCTAAATCTCTCATTATTATTGGAATCTCTAATGACAAGGCTGAATCTGCACAATCTAAACCTCTCATTATTATTGGAATCTCTAATGACGAGGCTGAATCTGCACAATCTAAATCTCTCATCATTATTGGAATCTCTAATGACAAGGCTGAATCTGCACAATCTAAATCTCTCATTATTATTGGAATCTCTAATGACAAGGCTGAATCTGCACAATCTAAACCTCTCATTATTATTGGAATCTCTAATGACGAGGCTGAATCTGCACAATCTAAATCTCTCATCATTATTGGAATCTCTAATGACAAGGCTGAATCTGCACAATCTAAACCTCTCATCATTATTGGAATCTCTAATGACAAGGCTGAATCTGCACAATCTAAACCTCTCATTATTATTGGAATCTCTAATGACAAGGCTTAATCTACACAATCTAAACCTCTCATCATTATTGGAATCTCCAATGACAAGGCTGAATCTGCACAATCTAAACCTCTCATTATTATTGGAATCTCTAATGACAAGGCTGAATCTGCACAATCTAAATCTCTCATTATTATTGGAATCTCTAATGACAAGGCTGAATCTGCACAATCTAAATCTCTCATTATTATTGGAATCTCTAATGACAAGGCTGAATCTGCACAATCTAAACCTCTCATCATTATTGGAATCTCTAATGACGAGGCTGAATCTGCACAATCTAAACCTCTCATTATTATTGGAATCTCTAATGACGAGGCTGAATCTGCACAATCTAAACCTCTCATTATTATTGGAATCTCTAATGACGAGGCTGAATCTGCACAATCTAAATCTCTCATCATTATTGGAATCTCTAATGACAAGGCTGAATCTGCACAATCTAAACCTCTCATCATTATTGGAATCTCTAATGACAAGGCTGAATCTACACAATCTAAATCTCTCATCATTATTGGAATCTCTAATGACAAGGCTGAATCTACACAATCTAAACCTCTCATCATTATTGGAATCTCTAATGACAAGGCTGAATCTGCACAATCTAAATCTCTCATTATTATTGGAATCTCTAATGACAAGGCTTAATCTGCACAATCTAAACCTCTCATCATTATTGGAATCTCTAATGACAAGGCTGAATCTGCACAATCTAAACCTCTCATCATTATTGGAATCTCTAATGACAAGGCTGAATCTGCACAATCTAAACCTCTCATCATTATTGGAATCTCTAATGACGAGGCTGAATCTACACAATCTAAACCTCTCATCATTATTGGAATCTCCAATGACAAGGCTGAATCTGCACAATCTAAACCTCTCATCATTATTGGAATCTCTAATGACAAGGCTGAATCTACACAATCTAAATCTCTCATCATTATTGGAATCTCTAATGACAAGGCTTAATCTGCACAATCTAAACCTCTCATCATTATTGGAATCTCTAATGACGAGGCTGAATCTGCACAATCTAAACCTCTCATCATTATTGGAATCTTTAATGACGAGGCTGAATCTGCACAATCTAAACCTCTCATCATTATTGGAATCTCTAATGACAAGGCTTAATCTGCACAATCTAAACCTCTCATCATTATTGGAATCTCTAATGACAAGGCTGAATCTACACAATCTAAATCTCTCATCATTATTGGAATCTCTAATGACAAGGCTGAATCTGCACAATCTAAACCTCTCATCATTATTGGAATCTCTAATGACAAGGCTGAATCTACACAATCTAAACCTCTCATCATTATTGGAATCTCTAATGACAAGGCTGAATCTACACAATCTAAATCTCTCATCATTATTGGAATCTCTAATGACGAGGCTGAATCTGCACAATCTAAACCTCTCATCATTATTGGAATCTTTAATGACGAGGCTGAATCTGCACAATCTAAACCTCTCATCATTATTGGAATCTCTAATGACAAGGCTGAATCTACACAATCTAAATCTCTCATCATTATTGGAATCTCTAATGACGAGGCTGAATCTGCACAATCTAAACCTCTCATTATTATTGGAATCTCTAATGACGAGGCTGAATCTGCACAATCTAAACCTCTCATCATTATTGGAATCTCTAATGACAAGGCTGAATCTACACAATCTAAACCTCTCATCATTATTGGAATCTCTAATGACAAGGCTGAATCTACACAATCTAAACCTCTCATCATTATTGGAATCTCTAATGACAAGGCTGAATCTGCACAATCTAAACCTCTCATCATTATTGGAATCTCTAATGACAAGACTGAATCTGCACAATCTAAACCTCTCATCATTATTGGAATCTCTAATGACAAGGCTGAATCTGCACAATCTAAACCTCTCATCATTATTGGAATCTCTAATGACAAGGCTGAATCTGCACAATCTAAACCTCTCATCATTATTGGAATCTCTAATGACGAGGCTGAATCTGCACAATCTAAACCTCTCATCATTATTGGAATCTCTAATGACAAGGCTGAATCTACACAATCTAAACCTCTCATCATTATTGGAATCTCTAATGACAAGGCTGAATCTGCACAATCTAAACCTCTCATCATTATTGGAATCTCTAATGACAAGGCTGAATCTACACAATCTAAACCTCTCATCATTATTGGAATCTCTAATGACAAGGCTGAATCTGCACAATCTAAACCTCTCATCATTATTGGAATCTCTAATGACAAGGCTGAATCTGCACAATCTAAACCTCTCATCATTATTGGAATCTCTAATGACGAGGCTGAATCTGCACAATCTAAACCTCTCATCATTATTGGAATCTCTAATGACAAGGCTGAATCTGCACAATCTAAACCTCTCAACATTATTGGAATCTCTAATGACAAGGCTGAATCTGCACAATCTAAACCTCTCATCATTATTGGAATCTCTAATGACAAGACTGAATCTGCACAATCTAAACCTCTCATCATTATTGGAATCTCTAATGACAAGGCTGAATCTGCACAATCTAAACCTCTCATCATTATTGGAATCTCTAATGACGAGGCTGAATCTGCACAATCTAAATCTCTCATCATTATTGGAATCTCTAATGACAAGGCTGAATCTGCACAATCTAAACCTCTCATCATTATTGGAATCTCTAATGACAAGGCTTAATCTGCACAATCTAAACCTCTCATCATTATTGGAATCTCTAATGACAAGGCTTAATCTGCACAATCTAAACCTCTCATCATTATTGGAATCTCTAATGACAAGGCTTAATCTGCACAATCTAAACCTCTCATCATTATTGGAATCTCTAATGACAAGGCTGAATCTGCACAATCTAAACCTCTCATCATTATTGGAATCTCTAATGACAAGGCTTAATCTGCACAATCTAAACCTCTCATCATTATTGGAATCTCTAATGACAAGGCTTAATCTGCACAATCTAAACCTCTCATCATTATTGGAATCTCTAATGACAAGGCTGAATCTACACAATCTAAACCTCTCATCATTATTGGAATCTCTAATGACAAGGCTGAATCTGCACAATCTAAACCTCTCATCATTATTGGAATCTCTAATGACAAGGCTGAATCTGCACAATCTAAACCTCTCATCATTATTGGAATCTCTAATGACAAGGCTGAATCTGCACAATCTAAACCTCTCATCATTATTGGAATCTCTAATGACAAGGCTTAATCTGCACAATCTAAACCTCTCATCATTATTGGAATCTCTAATGACAAGGCTTAATCTGCACAATCTAAATCTCTCATCATTATTGGAATCTCTAATGACAAGGCTTAATCTGCACAATCTAAACCTCTCAACATTATTGGAATCTCTAATGACAAGGCTTAATCTGCACAATCTAAATCTCTCAACATTATTGGAATCTCTAATGACAAGGCTGAATCTGCACAATCTAAACCTCTCATCATTATTGGAATCTCTAATGACAAGGCTGAATCTGCACAATCTAAATCTCTCATCATTATTGGAATCTCTAATGACGAGGCTGAATCTGCACAATCTAAATCTCTCATCATTATTGGAATCTCTAATGACAAGGCTTAATCTGCACAATCTAAACCTCTCATCATTATTGGAATCTCTAATGACAAGGCTGAATCTGCACAATCTAAACCTCTCATCATTATTGGAATCTCTAATGACAAGGCTTAATCTGCACAATCTAAACCTCTCATCATTATTGGAATCTCTAATGACAAGGCTTAATCTGCACAATCTAAACCTCTCATCATTATTGGAATCTCTAATGACAAGGCTTAATCTGCACAATCTAAACCTCTCATCATTATTGGAATCTCTAATGACAAGGCTGAATCTGCACAATCTAAATCTCTCATCATTATTGGAATCTCTAATGACAAGGCTTAATCTGCACAATCTAAACCTCTCATCATTATTGGAATCTCTAATGACAAGGCTTAATCTGCACAATCTAAACCTCTCATCATTATTGGAATCTCTAATGACAAGGCTGAATCTGCACAATCTAAACCTCTCATCATTATTGGAATCTCTAATGACAAGGCTTAATCTGCACAATCTAAATCTCTCATCATTATTGGAATCTCTAATGACAAGGCTTAATCTGCACAATCTAAACCTCTCATCATTATTGGAATCTCTAATGACAAGGCTTAATCTGCACAATCTAAACCTCTCATTATTATTGGAATCTCTAATGACGAGGCTGAATCTGCACAATCTAAACCTCTCATCATTATTGGAATCTCTAATGACAAGGCTGAATCTGCACAATCTAAACCTCTCATCATTATTGGAATCTCTAATGACGAGGCTTAATCTGCACAATCTAAACCTCTCATCATTATTGGAATCTCTAATGACAAGGCTTAATCTGCACAATCTAAACCTCTCATCATTATTGGAATCTCTAATGACAAGGCTTAATCTGCACAATCTAAACCTCTCATCATTATTGGAATCTCTAATGACAAGGCTTAATCTGCACAATCTAAACCTCTCATCATTATTGGAATCTCTAATGACAAGGCTTAATCTGCACAATCTAAACCTCTCATAATTATTGGAATCTCTAATGACAAGGCTGAATCTGCACAATCTAAATCTCTCATCATTATTGGAATCTCTAATGACGAGGCTGAATCTGCACAATCTAAATCTCTCAACATTATTGGAATCTCTAATGACGAGGCTGAATCTGCACAATCTAAATCTCTCAACATTATTGGAATCTCTAATGACAAGGCTGAATCTGCACAATCTAAACCTCTCATCATTATTGGAATCTCTAATGACAAGGCTTAATCTGCACAATCTAAATCTCTCAACATTATTGGAATCTCTAATGACGAGGCTGAATCTGCACAATCTAAACCTCTCATCATTATTGGAATCTCTAATGACAAGGCTTAATCTGCACAATCTAAACCTCTCATCATTATTGGAATCTCTAATGACAAGGCTGAATCTGCACAATCTAAATCTCTCATCATTATTGGAATCTCTAATGACAAGGCTGAATCTACACAATCTAAACCTCTCATCATTATTGGAATCTCTAATGACAAGGCTGAATCTGCACAATCTAAACCTCTCATCATTATTGGAATCTCTAATGACAAGGCTTAATCTGCACAATCTAAACCTCTCATCATTATTGGAATCTCTAATGACAAGGCTGAATCTGCACAATCTAAACCTCTCATTATTATTGGAATCTCTAATGACAAGGCTGAATCTGCACAATCTAAACCTCTCATCATTATTGGAATCTCTAATGACAAGACTGAATCTACACAATCTAAACCTCTCATCATTATTGGAATCTCGAATGACAAGGCTGAATCTGCACAATCTAAACCTCTCATCATTATTGGAATCTCTAATGACAAGGCTGAATCTGTACAATCTAAACCTCTCATCATTATTGGAATCTCTAATGACAAGGCTTAATCTGCACAATCTAAATCTCTCAACATTATTGGAATCTCTAATGACAAGGCTGAATCTGCACAATCTAAACCTCTCATCATTATTGGAATCTCTAATGACAAGGCTGAATCTGTACAATCTAAACCTCTCATCATTATTGGAATCTCTAATGACAAGGCTGAATCTACACAATCTAAATCTCTCAACATTATTGGAATCTCTAATGACAAGGCTGAATCTGCACAATCTAAACCTCTCATCATTATTGGAATCTCTAATGACAAGACTGAATCTACACAATCTAAACCTCTCATCATTATTGGAATCTCGAATGACAAGGCTGAATCTACACAATCTAAACCTCTCATCATTATTGGAATCTCTAATGACAAGGCTGAATCTGCACAATCTAAACCTCTCATCATTATTGGAATCTCTAATGACAAGGCTTAATCTGCACAATCTAAACCTCTCATTATTATTGGAATCTCTAATGACAAGACTGAATCTGCACAATCTAAACCTCTCATCATTATTGGAATCTCTAATGACAAGGCTGAATCTGCACAATCTAAACCTCTCATCATTATTGGAATCTCTAATGACAAGGCTGAATCTGCACAATCTAAACCTCTCATCATTATTGGAATCTCTAATGACAAGGCTTAATCTGCACAATCTAAACCTCTCATCATTATTGGAATCTCTAATGACAAGGCTGAATCTGCACAATCTAAACCTCTCATTATTATTGGAATCTCTAATGACAAGGCTGAATCTGCACAATCTAAACCTCTCATCATTATTGGAATCTCTAATGACAAGGCTGAATCTGCACAATCTAAACCTCTCATTATTATTGGAATCTCTAATGACAAGGCTTAATCTGCACAATCTAAACCTCTCATCATTATTGGAATCTCTAATGACAAGGCTGAATCTGCACAATCTAAACCTCTCATTATTATTGGAATCTCTAATGACAAGGCTTAATCTACACAATCTAAACCTCTCATCATTATTGGAATCTCCAATGACAAGGCTGAATCTGCACAATCTAAACCTCTCATTATTATTGGAATCTCTAATGACAAGGCTGAATCTGCACAATCTAAACCTCTCATCATTATTGGAATCTCTAATGACAAGGCTTAATCTGCACAATCTAAACCTCTCATCATTATTGGAATCTCTAATGACAAGGCTGAATCTGCACAATCTAAACCTCTCATTATTATTGGAATCTCTAATGACAAGGCTGAATCTGCACAATCTAAACCTCTCATCATTATTGGAATCTCTAATGACAAGGCTGAATCTGCACAATCTAAACCTCTCATTATTATTGGAATCTCTAATGACAAGGCTTAATCTGCACAATCTAAACCTCTCATCATTATTGGAATCTCTAATGACAAGGCTGAATCTGCACAATCTAAACCTCTCATTATTATTGGAATCTCTAATGACAAGGCTTAATCTACACAATCTAAACCTCTCATCATTATTGGAATCTCCAATGACAAGGCTGAATCTGCACAATCTAAACCTCTCATTATTATTGGAATCTCTAATGACAAGGCTGAATCTGCACAATCTAAATCTCTCATTATTATTGGAATCTCTAATGACAAGGCTGAATCTGCACAATCTAAATCTCTCATTATTATTGGAATCTCTAATGACAAGGCTGAATCTGCACAATCTAAATCTCTCATTATTATTGGAATCTCTAATGACAAGGCTGAATCTGCACAATCTAAATCTCTCATCATTATTGGAATCTCTAATGACAAGGCTGAATCTGTACAATCTAAACCTCTCATCATTATTGGAATCTCGAATGACAAGGCTTAATCTGCACAATCTAAACCTCTCATCATTATTGGAATCTCTAATGACAAGGCTGAATCTGCACAATCTAAATCTCTCATCATTATTGGAATCTCGAATGACAAGGCTTAATCTGCACAATCTAAACCTCTCATCATTATTGGAATCTCTAATGACAAGGCTTAATCTGCACAATCTAAACCTCTCATCATTATTGGAATCTCTAATGACAAGGCTTAATCTGCACAATCTAAACCTCTCATCATTATTGGAATCTCTAATGACGAGGCTTAATCTGCACAATCTAAACCTCTCATCATTATTGGAATCTCTAATGACAAGGCTGAATCTGCACAATCTAAATCTCTCATCATTATTGGAATCTCGAATGACAAGGCTGAATCTGCACAATCTAAATCTCTCATCATTATTGGAATCTCGAATGACAAGGCTGAATCTACACAATCTAAACCTCTCATCATTATTGGAATCTCTAATGACGAGGCTTAATCTGCACAATCTAAACCTCTCATCATTATTGGAATCTCTAATGACAAGGCTGAATCTGCACAATCTAAATCTCTCATCATTATTGGAATCTCTAATGACAAGGCTGAATCTGCACAATCTAAATCTCTCATCATTATTGGAATCTCGAATGACAAGGCTGAATCTGCACAATCTAAACCTCTCATCATTATTGGAATCTCTAATGACAAGGCTGAATCTGCACAATCTAAACCTCTCATCATTATTGGAATCTCTAATGACAAGGCTGAATCTGCACAATCGAAATCTCTCATCATTATTGGAATCTTTGATTCTTTATTATCTGCGGAATGTTTCTCAAAACCAGGATCCAAGAGGAACAAGGATTCTTTATTTATCTGCGGAATGTTTCTCAACATCAGGGACAAAGAGGAACAAGGATTCTATATTTATCTGCGGAATGTTTCTCAACATCAGGGACCAAGAGGAACAAGGATTCTTTATTTATCTGCGGAATGTTTCTCAAAACCAGGATCCAAGAGGAACAAGGATTCTTTATTTATCTGCGGAATGTTTCTCAAAACCAGGATCCAAGAGGAACAAGGATTCTTTATTTATCTGCGGAATGTTTCTCAACATCAGGGACAAAGAGGAACAAGGATTATTTATTTATCTGTGGAATGTTTCTCAAAATCAGGGACCAAGAGGAACAAGGATTCTATATTTATCTGCGGAATGTTTCTCAACATCAGCGTCCAAGAGGAACAAGGATTATTTATTTATCTGCGGAATGTTTCTCAACATCAGGGACAAAGAGGAACAAGGATTCCTTATTTATCTGCGGAATGTTTCTCAAAATCAGGGACCAAGAGGAACAAGGATTCCTTATTTATCTGCGGAATGTTTCTCAACATCAGGGTCAAAGAGGAACAAGGATTATTTATTTATCTGCGGAATGTTTCTCAACATCAGGGTCAAAGAGGAACAAGGATTCCTTATTTATCTGCGGAATGTTTCTCAAAATCAGGGACCAAGAGGAACAAGGATTCCTTATTTATCTGCGGAATGTTTCTCAACATCAGGGTCAAAGAGGAACAAGGATTATTTATTTATCTGTGGAATGTTTCTCAAAATCAGGGACAAAGAGGAACAAGGATTCCTTATTTATCTGCGGAATGTTTCTCAAAATCAGGGACCAAGAGGAACAAGGATTCCTTATTTATCTGCGGAATGTTTCTCAACATCAGGGTCAAAGAGGAACAAGGATTATTTATTTATCTGTGGAATGTTTCTCAAAATCAGGGACAAAGAGGAACAAGGATTCCTTATTTATCTGCGGAATGTTTCTCAACATCAGGGACAAAGAGGAACAAGGATTCTTTATTTATCTGCGGAATGTTTCTCAAAACCAGGATCCAAGAGGCACAAGGATTATTTATTTATCTGTGGAATGTTTCTCAACATCAGGGACCTTGAGGAACAAGGATTCTTTATTTATCTGTGGAATGTTTCTCAAAGCCAGGGTCCAAGAGGAACAAGGATTCTTTATTTATCTGTGGAATGTTTCTCAAAATCAGGGACCAAGAGGAACAAGGATTCTATATTTATCTGCGGAATGTTTCTCAACATCAGGGTCAAAGAGGAACAAGGATTCCTTATTTATCTGCGGAATGTTTCTCAACATCAGGGACAAAGAGGAACAAGGATTCCTTATTTATCTGCGAAATGTTTCTCAACATCAGGGTCAAAGAGGAACAAGGATTCCTTATTTATCTGCGGAATGTTTCTCAACATCAGGGTCCAAGAGGAACAAGGATTCCTTATTTATCTGTGGAATGTTTCTCAACATCAGGGTCCAAGAGGAACAAGGATTCCTTATTTATCTGCGGAATCTTTCTCAACATCAGGGTCCAAGAGGAACAAGGATTCTATATTTATCTGCGGAATGTTTCTCAACATCAGGGACAAAGAGGAACAAGGATTCCTTATTTATCTGCGGAATGTTTCTCAACATCAGGGTCCAAGAGGAACAAGGATTCTATATTTATCTGTGGAATGTTTCTCAACATCAGGGTCCAAGAGGAACAAGGATTCTATATTTATCTGCGGAATGTTTCTCAACATCAGGGTCAAAGAGGAACAAGGATTCCTTATTTATCTGCGGAATGTTTCTCAAAATCAGGGACCAAGAGGAACAAGGATTCTATATTTATCTGCGGAATGTTTCTCAACATCAGGGTCAAAGAGGAACAAGGATTCCTTATTTATCTGCGGAATGTTTCTCAAAATCAGGGACCAAGAGGAACAAGGATTCTATATTTATCTGCGGAATGTTTCTCAACATCAGGGTCCAAGAGGAACAAGGATTATTTATTTATCTGTGGAATGTTTCTCAAAACCAGGGTCCTTGAGGAACAAGGATTCTATATTTATCTGTGGAATGTTTCTCAAAACCAGGATCCAAGAGGAACAAGGATTCCTTATTTATCTGCGGAATGTTTCTCAAAATCAGGGACCAAGAGGAACAAGGATTCTATATTTATCTGCGGAATGTTTCTCAACATCAGGGACAAAGAGGAACAAGGATTCTTTATTTATCTGCGGAATGTTTCTCAACATCAGGGACAAAGAGGAACAAGGATTCTATATTTATCTGCGGACTGTTTCTCAAAACCAGGATCCAAGAGGAACAAGGATTATTTATTTATCTGTGGAATGTTTCTCAACATCAGGGACCTTGAGGAACAAGGATTCTTTATTTATCTGTGGAATGTTTCTCAAAATCAGGTACCAAGAGGAACAAGGATTCTATATTTATCTGCAGAATGTTTCTCAACATCAGGGACAAAGAGGAACAAGGATTCTTTATTTATCTGCGGAATGTTTCTCAAAACCAGGATCCAAGAGGAACAAGGATTATTTATTTATCTGTGGAATGTTTCTCAACATCAGGGACCAAGAGGAACAAGGATTCTATATTTATCTGCGGAATGTTTCTCAACATCAGGGTCAAAGAGGAACAAGGATTCCTTATTTATCTGCGGAATGTTTCTCAACATCAGGGACCAAGAGGAACAAGGATTCTATATTTATCTGCGGAATGTTTCTCAACATCAGGGACCAAGAGGAACAAGGATTCTATATTTATCTGCGGAATGTTTCTCAACATCAGGGTCAAAGAGGAACAAGGATTCTTTATTTATCTGCGGAATGTTTCTCAACATCAGGGACAAAGAGGAACAAGGATTCTTTATTTATCTGCGGAATGTTTCTCAAAACCAGGATCCAAGAGGAACAAGGATTCTATATTTATCTGCGGAATGTTTCTCAACATCAGGGACAAAGAGGAACAAGGATTCTTTATTTATCTGCGGAATGTTTCTCAAAACAAGGATCCAAGAGGAACAAGGATTCTATATTTATCTGCGGAATATTTCTCAACATCAGGGACAAAGAGGAACAAGGATTCTTTATTTATCTGCGGAATGTTTCTCAACATCAGGGACAAAGAGGAACAAGGATTCCTTATTTATCTGCGGAATGTTTCTCAACATCAGGGACAAAGAGGAACAAGGATTCCTTATTTATCTGCAGAATGTTTCTCAACATCAGGGACAAAGAGGAACAAGGATTCCTTATTTATCTGCGGAATGTTTCTCAACATCAGGGACAAAGAGGAACAAGGATTCTTTATTTATCTGCGGAATGTTTCTCAACATCAGGGACAAAGAGGAACAAGGATTCTATATTTATCTGCGGAATGTTTCTCAAAACCAGGATCCAAGAGGAACAAGGATTATTTATTTATCTGTGGAATGTTTCTCAACATCAGGGACCTTGAGGAACAAGGATTCTTTATTTATCTGTGGAATGTTTCTCAACATCAGGGACCAAGAGGAACAAGGATTCTATATTTATCTGCGGAATGTTTCTCAACATCAGGGACAAAGAGGAACAAGGATTCCTTATTTATCTGCGGAATGTTTCTCAACATCAGGGACAAAGAGGAACAAGGATTCTATATTTATCTGCGGAATGTTTCTCAACATCAGGGACCAAGAGGAACAAGGATTCTATATTTATCTGCGGAATGTTTCTCAACATCAGGGACAAAGAGGAACAAGGATTCCTTATTTATCTGCGGAATGTTTCTCAACATCAGGGACAAAGAGGAACAAGGATTCCTTATTTATCTGCGGAATGTTTCTCAACATCAGGGACAAAGAGGAACAAGGATTCTTTATTTATCTGTGGAATGTTTCTCAAAACCAGGATCCAAGAGGAACAAGGATTATTTATTTATCTGTGGAATGTTTCTCAACATCAGGGACCAAGAGGAACAAGGATTCTATATTTATCTGCGGCATGTTTCTCAACATCAGGGTCAAAGAGGAACAAGGATTCCTTATTTATCTGCGGAATGTTTCTCAACATCAGGGACCAAGAGGAACAAGGATTCTATATTTATCTGCGGAATGTTTCTCAACATCAGGGACCAAGAGGAACAAGGATTCTATATTTATCTGCGGAATGTTTCTCAACATAAGGGTCAAAGAGGAACAAGGATTCTTTATTTATCTGCGGAATGTTTCTCAACATCAGGGACAAAGAGGAACAAGGATTCTATATTTATCTGCGGAATGTTTCTCAAAACCAGGATCCAAGAGGAACAAGGATTCTATATTTATCTGCGGAATGTTTCTCAACATCAGGGACCAAGAGGAACAAGGATTCTATATTTATCTGCGGAATGTTTCTCAACATCAGGGACAAAGAGGAACAAGGATTCTTTATTTATCTGCGGAATGTTTCTCAAAACCAGGATCCAAGAGGAACAAGGATTCTATATTTATCTGCGGAATGTTTCTCAACATCAGGGACAAAGAGGAACAAGGATTCCTTATTTATCTGCGGAATGTTTCTCAACATCAGGGTCAAAGAGGAACAAGGATTCCTTATTTATCTGCGGAATGTTTCTCAACATCAGGGACAAAGAGGAACAAGGATTCCTTATTTATCTGCGGAATGTTTCTCAACATCAGGGACAAAGAGGAACAAGGATTCCTTTTTTATCTGCGGAATGTTTCTCAACATCAGGGACCAAGAGGAACAAGGATTCTATATTTATCTGCGGAATGTTTCTCAACATAAGGGTCAAAGAGGAACAAGGATTCTTTATTTATCTGCGGAATGTTTCTCAACATCAGGGACAAAGAGGAACAAGGATTCTTTATTTATCTGCGGAATGTTTCTCAACATCAGGGTCAAAGAGGAACAAGGATTCTTTATTTATCTGCGGAATGTTTCTCAAAACCAGGATCCAAGAGGAACAAGGATTCTATATTTATCTGCGGAATGTTTCTCAACATCAGGGACCAAGAGGAACAAGGATTCTATATTTATCTGCGGAATGTTTCTCAACATCAGGGTCAAAGAGGAACAAGGATTCCTTATTTATCTGCGGAATGTTTCTCAACATCAAGGACAAAGAGGAACAAGGATTCCTTATTTATCTGTGGAATGTTTCTCAACATCAGGGACAAAGAGGAACAAGGATTCCTTATTTATCTGCGGAATGTTACTCAACATCAGGGTCCAAGAGGAACAAGGATTCTATATTTATCTGCGGAATGTTTCTCAACATCAGGGTCAAAGAGGAACAAGGATTCCTTATTTATCTGCGGAATGTTTCTCAAAATCAGGGACCAAGAGGAACAAGGATTCTATATTTATCTGCGGAATGTTTCTCAACATCAGGGACAAAGAGGAACAAGGATTCCTTATTTATCTGTGGAATGTTTCTCAAAACCAGGATCCAAGAGGAACAAGGATTATTTATTTATCTGTGGAATGTTTCTCAAAACCAGGGTCCAAGAGGAACAAGGATTCTATATTTATCTGTGGAATGTTTCTCAACATCAGGGACCAAGAGGAACAAGGATTCTATATTTATTTGCGGAATGTTTCTCAACATCAGGGTCAAAGAGGAACAAGGATTCCTTATTAATCTGCGGAATGTTTCTCAACATCAGGGACAAAGAGGAACAAGGATTCCTTATTTATCTGCGGAATGTTTCTCAACATCAGGGTCAAAGAGGAACAAGGATTCCTTATTTATCTGCGGAATGTTTCTCAACATCAGGGACAAAGAGGAACAAGGATTCCTTATTTATCTGCGGAATGTTTCTCAACATCAGGGACAAAGAGGAACAAGGATTCCTTATTTATCTGCGGAATGTTTCTCAACATCAGGGTCCAAGAGGAACAAGGATTCTATATTTATCTGCGGAATGTTTCTCAACATCAGGGTCAAAGAGGAACAAGGATTCCTTATTTATCTGCGGAATGTTTCTCAAAATCAGGGACCAAGAGGAACAAGGATTCTATATTTATCTGCGGAATGTTTCTCAACCTCAGGGACAAAGAGGAACAAGGATTCCTTATTTATCTGTGGAATGTTTCTCAAAACCAGGATCCAAGAGGAACAAGGATTATTTATTTATCTATGGAATGTTTCTCAAAACCAGGGTCCAAGAGGAACAAGGATTCTATATTTATCTGCGGAATGTTTCTCAACATCAGGGTCAAAGAGGAACAAGGATTCCTTATTTATCTGCGGAATGTTTCTCAAAATCAGGGACCAAGAGGAACAAGGATTCTATATTTATCTGCGGAATGTTTCTCAACATCAGGGACAAAGAGGAACAAGGATTCTTTATTTATCTGCGGAATGTTTCTCAAAACCAGGATCCAAGAGGAACAAGGATTATTTATTTATCTGCGGAATGTTTCTCAAAACCAGGATCCAAGAGGAACAAGGATTATTTAATTATCTGCGGAATGTTTCTCAACATCAGGGACAAAGAGGAACAAGGATTCCTTATTTATCTGCGGAATGTTTCTCAACATCAGGGTCAAAGAGGAACAAGGATTCCTTATTTATCTGCGGAATGTTTCTCAACATCAGGGTCCAAGAGGAACAAGGATTCCTTATTTATCTGTGGAATGTTTCTCAACATCAGGGTCCAAGAGGAACAAGGATTCCTTATTTATCTGCGGAATGTTTCTCAACATCAGGGTCCAAGAGGAACAAGGATTCTATATTTATCTGCGGAATGTTTCTCAACATCAGGGACAAAGAGGAACAAGGATTCCTTATTTATCTGCGGAATGTTTCTCAACATCAGGGTCCAAGAGGAACAAGGATTCTATATTTATCTGTGGAATGTTTCTCAACATCAGGGTCCAAGAGGAACAAGGATTCTATATTTATCTGCGGAATGTTTCTCAACATCAGGGTCAAAGAGGAACAAGGATTCCTTATTTATCTGCGGAATGTTTCTCAAAATCAGGGACCAAGAGGAACAAGGATTCTATATTTATCTGCGGAATGTTTCTCAACATCAGGGTCCAAGAGGAACAAGGATTATTTATTTATCTGTGGAATGTTTCTCAAAACCAGGGTCCTTGAGGAACAAGGATTCTATATTTATCTGTGGAATGTTTCTCAAAACCAGGATCCAAGAGGAACAAGGATTCCTTATTTATCTGCGGAATGTTTCTCAAAATCAGGGACCAAGAGGAACAAGGATTCTATATTTATCTGCGGAATGTTTCTCAACATCAGGGACAAAGAGGAACAAGGATTCTTTATTTATCTGCGGAATGTTTCTCAACATCAGGGACAAAGAGGAACAAGGATTCTATATTTATCTGCGGACTGTTTCTCAAAACCAGGATCCAAGAGGAACAAGGATTATTTATTTATCTGTGGAATGTTTCTCAACATCAGGGACCTTGAGGAACAAGGATTCTTTATTTATCTGTGGAATGTTTCTCAAAATCAGGTACCAAGAGGAACAAGGATTCTATATTTATCTGCGGAATGTTTCTCAACATCAGGGACAAAGAGGAACAAGGATTCTTTATTTATCTGCGGAATGTTTCTCAAAACCAGGATCCAAGAGGAACAAGGATTATTTATTTATCTGTGGAATGTTTCTCAACATCAGGGACCAAGAGGAACAAGGATTCTATATTTATCTGCGGAATGTTTCTCAAAACCAGGATCCAAGAGGAACAAGGATTATTTATTTATCTGTGGAATGTTTCTCAACATCAGGGACCAAGAGGAACAAGGATTCTATATTTATCTGCGGAATGTTTCTCAACATCAGGGACCAAGAGGAACAAGGATTCTATATTTATCTGCGGAATGTTTCTCAACATCAGGGTCAAAGAGGAACAAGGATTCTTTATTTATCTGCGGAATGTTTCTCAACATCAGGGACAAAGAGGAACAAGGATTCTTTATTTATCTGCGGAATGTTTCTCAAAACCAGGATCCAAGAGGAACAAGGATTCTATATTTATCTGCGGAATGTTTCTCAACATCAGGGATAAAGAGGAACAAGGATTCTTTATTTATCTGCGGAATGTTTCTCAAAACAAGGATCCAAGAGGAACAAGGATTCTATATTTATCTGCGGAATGTTTCTCAACATCAGGGACAAAGAGGAACAAGGATTCTTTATTTATCTGCGGAATGTTTCTCAACATCAGGGACAAAGAGGAACAAGGATTCCTTATTTATCTGCGGAATGTTTCTCAACATCAGGGACAAAGAGGAACAAGGATTCCTTATTTATCTGCGGAATGTTTCTCAACATCAGGGACAAAGAGGAACAAGGATTCCTTATTTATCTGCGGAATGTTTCTCAACATCAGGGACAAAGAGGAACAAGGATTCTTTATTTATCTGCGGAATGTTTCTCAACATCAGGGACAAAGAGGAACAAGGATTCTATATTTATCTGCGGAATGTTTCTCAAAACCAGGATCCAAGAGGAACAAGGATTATTTATTTATCTGTGGAATGTTTCTCAACATCAGGGACCTTGAGGAACAAGGATTCTTTATTTATCTGTGGAATGTTTCTCAACATCAGGGACCAAGAGGAACAAGGATTCTATATTTATCTGCGGAATGTTTCTCAACATCAGGGACAAAGAGGAACAAGGATTCCTTATTTATCTGCGGAATGTTTCTCAACATCAGGGACAAAGAGGAACAAGGATTCTATATTTATCTGCGGAATGTTTCTCAACATCAGGGACAAAGAGGAACAAGGATTCTTTATTTATCTGCGGAATGTTTCTCAAAACCAGGATCCAAGAGGAACAAGGATTATTTATTTATCTGTGGAATGTTTCTCAACATCAGGGACCAAGAGGAACAAGGATTCTATATTTATCTGCGGAATGTTTCTCAACATCAGGGTCAAAGAGGAACAAGGATTCCTTATTTATCTGCGGAATGTTTCTCAACATCAGGGACCAAGAGGAACAAGGATTCTATATTTATCTGCGGAATGTTTCTCAACATCAGGGACCACGAGGAACAAGGATTCTATATTTATCTGCGGAATGTTTCTCAACATAAGGGTCAAAGAGGAACAAGGATTCTTTATTTATCTGCGGAATGTTTCTCAACATCAGGGACAAAGAGGAACAAGGATTCTTTATTTATCTGCGGAATGTTTCTCAAAACCAGGATCCAAGAGGAACAAGGATTCTATATTTATCTGCGGAATGTTTCTCAACATCAGGGACCAAGAGGAACAAGGATTCTATATTTATCTGCGGAATGTTTCTCAACATCAGGGACAAAGAGGAACAAGGATTCTTTATTTATCTGCGGAATGTTTCTCAAAACCAGGATCCAAGAGGAACAAGGATTCTATATTTATCTGCGGAATGTTTCTCAACATCAGGGACAAAGAGGAACAAGGATTCCTTATTTATCTGCGGAATGTTTCTCAACATCAGGGTCAAAGAGGAACAAGGATTCCTTATTTATCTGCGGAATGTTTCTCAACATCAGGGACAAAGAGGAACAAGGATTCCTTATTTATCTGCGGAATGTTTCTCAACATCAGGGACAAAGAGGAACAAGGATTCCTTTTTTTATCTGCGGAATGTTTCTCAACATCAGGGACCAAGAGGAACAAGGATTCTATATTTATCTGCGGAATGTTTCTCAACATAAGGGTCAAAGAGGAACAAGGATTCTTTATTTATCTGCGGAATGTTTCTCAACATCAGGGACAAAGAGGAACAAGGATTCTTTATTTATCTGCGGAATGTTTCTCAACATCAGGGTCAAAGAGGAACAAGGATTCTTTATTTATCTGCGGAATGTTTCTCAAAACCAGGATCCAAGAGGAACAAGGATTCTACATTTATCTGCGGAATGTTTCTCAACATCAGGGACCAAGAGGAACAAGGATTCTATATTTATCTGCGGAATGTTTCTCAACATCAGGGACAAAGAGGAACAAGGATTCTATATTTATCTGCGGACTGTTTCTCAAAACCAGGATCCAAGAGGAACAAGGATTATTTATTTATCTGTGGAATGTTTCTCAACATCAGGGACCTTGAGGAACAAGGATTCTTTATTTATCTGTGGAATGTTTCTCAAAATCAGGTACCAAGAGGAACAAGGATTCTATATTTATCTGCGGAATGTTTCTCAACATCAGGGACAAAGAGGAACAAGGATTCTTTATTTATCTGCGGAATGTTTCTCAAAACCAGGATCCAAGAGGAACAAGGATTATTTATTTATCTGTGGAATGTTTCTCAACATCAGGGACCAAGAGGAACAAGGATTCTATATTTATCTGCGGAATGTTTCTCAACATCAGGGTCAAAGAGGAACAAGGATTCCTTATTTATCTGCGGAATGTTTCTCAACATCAGGGACCAAGAGGAACAAGGATTCTATATTTATCTGCGGAATGTTTCTCAACATCAGGGACCAAGAGGAACAAGGATTCTATATTTATCTGCGGAATGTTTCTCAACATCAGGGACAAAGAGGAACAAGGATTCTTTATTTATCTGCGGAATGTTTCTCAAAACCAGGATCCAAGAGGAACAAGGATTCTATATTTATCTGCGGAATGTTTCTCAACATCAGGGACAAAGAGGAACAAGGATTCTTTATTTATCTGCGGAATGTTTCTCAAAACAAGGATCCAAGAGGAACAAGGATTCTATATTTATCTGCGGAATGTTTCTCAACATCAGGGACAAAGAGGAACAAGGATTCTTTATTTATCTGCGGAATGTTTCTCAACATCAGGGACAAAGAGGAACAAGGATTCCTTATTTATCTGCGGAATGTTTCTCAACATCAGGGACAAAGAGGAACAAGGATTCCTTATTTATCTGCGGAATGTTTCTCAACATCAGGGACAAAGAGGAACAAGGATTCCTTATTTATCTGCGGAATGTTTCTCAACATCAGGGACAAAGAGGAACAAGGATTCTTTATTTATCTGCGGAATGTTTCTCAACATCAGGGACAAAGAGGAACAAGGATTCTATATTTATCTGCGGAATGTTTCTCAAAACCAGGATCCAAGAGGAACAAGGATTATTTATTTATCTGTGGAATGTTTCTCAACATCAGGGACCTTGAGGAACAAGGATTCTTTATTTATCTGTGGAATGTTTCTCAACATCAGGGAACAAGAGGAACAAGGATTCTATATTTATCTGCGGAATGTTTCTCAACATCAGGGACAAAGAGGAACAAGGATTCCTTATTTATCTGCGGAATGTTTCTCAACATCAGGGACAAAGAGGAACAAGGATTCTATATTTATCTGCGGAATGTTTCTCAACATCAGGGACAAAGAGGAACAAGGATTCTTTATTTATCTGCGGAATGTTTCTCAAAACCAGGATCCAAGAGGAACAAGGATTATTTATTTATCTGTGGAATGTTTCTCAACATCAGGGACCAAGAGGAACAAGGATTCTATATTTATCTGCGGAATGTTTCTCAACATCAGGGTCAAAGAGGAACAAGGATTCCTTATTTATCTGCGGAATGTTTCTCAACATCAGGGACCAAGAGGAACAAGGATTCTATATTTATCTGCGGAATGTTTCTCAACATCAGGGACCAAGAGGAACAAGGATTCTATATTTATCTGCGGAATGTTTCTCAACATAAGGGTCAAAGAGGAACAAGGATTCTTTATTTATCTGCGGAATGTTTCTCAACATCAGGGACAAAGAGGAACAAGGATTCTTTATTTATCTGCGGAATGTTTCTCAAAACCAGGATCCAAGAGGAACAAGGATTCTATATTTATCTGCGGAATGTTTCTCAACATCAGGGACCAAGAGGAACAAGGATTCTATATTTATCTGCGGAATGTTTCTCAACATCAGGGACAAAGAGGAACAAGGATTCTTTATTTATCTGCGGAATGTTTCTCAAAACCAGGATCCAAGAGGAACAAGGATTCTATATTTATCTGCGGAATGTTTCTCAACATCAGGGACAAAGAGGAACAAGGATTCCTTATTTATCTGCGGAATGTTTCTCAACATCAGGGTCAAAGAGGAACAAGGATTCCTTATTTATCTGCGGAATGTTTCTCAACATCAGGGACAAAGAGGAACAAGGATTCCTTATTTATCTGCGGAATGTTTCTCAACATCAGGGACAAAGAGGAACAAGGATTCCTTTTTTATCTGCGGAATGTTTCTCAACATCAGGGACCAAGAGGAACAAGGATTCTATATTTATCTGCGGAATGTTTCTCAACATAAGGGTCAAAGAGGAACAAGGATTCTTTATTTATCTGCGGAATGTTTCTCAACATCAGGGACAAAGAGGAACAAGGATTCTTTATTTATCTGCGGAATGTTTCTCAACATCAGGGTCAAAGAGGAACAAGGATTCTTTATTTATCTGCGGAATGTTTCTCAAAACCAGGATCCAAGAGGAACAAGGATTCTATATTTATCTGCGGAATGTTTCTCAACATCAGGGACCAAGAGGAACAAGGATTCTATATTTATCTGCGGAATGTTTCTCAACATAAGGGTCAAAGAGGAACAAGGATTCTTTATTTATCTGCGGAATGTTTCTCAACCTCAGGGACAAAGAGGAACAAGGATTCTTTATTTATCTGCGGAATGTTTCTCAAAACCAGGATCCAAGAGGAACAAGGATTCTATATTTATCTGCGGAATGTTTCTCAACATCAGGGACAAAGAGGAACAAGGATTCCTTATTTATCTGCGGAATGTTTCTCAACATCAGGGTCAAAGAGGAACAAGGATTCCTTATTTATCTGCGGAATGTTTCTCAACATCAGGGACAAAGAGGAACAAGGATTCCTTTTTTATCTGCGGAATGTTTCTCAAAACCAGGATCCAAGAGGAACAAGGATTCTATATTTATCTGCGGAATGTTTCTCAACATCAGGGACAAAGAGGAACAAGGATTCTTTATTTATCTGCGGAATGTTTCTCAAAACCAGGATCCAAGAGGAACAAGGATTCTATATTTATCTGCGGAATGTTTCTCAACATCAGGGACAAAGAGGAACAAGGATTCCTTTTTTATCTGCGGAATGTTTCTCAACATCAGGGACAAAGAGGAACAAGGATTCCTTATTTATCTGCGGAATGTTTCTCAACATCAGGGACAAAGAGGAACAAGGATTCCTTTTTTATCTGCGGAATGTTTCTCAACATCAGGGTCCAAGAACAACACATGTGATTTAAAAAGTGATAATCGGAGACACGTGGTGGTTAAAAAAATCAGGAGAGATTATTTAGCAGAAGCAAATTATGCAAGACTAGCAACGGTACCCGCCCTATGGGCGGGGCTTCAATTGGGAGGCCCAAATGAAAATGCTAAATATCAGAAATTGAAGGCTTTTTTTCTTTTAAACGATTGATATAAACATCCGTTAAATCTCGATCGGTGCAGCTGTGCAGCGATTGGTGCAGCCGTTTGTGCAGCACCTGGGAAAACAACATCGTCACAATGAAAACATCGTCACAATGAACGTTATGCGAACGCGAATGTTATGCGGGAGTCCAAACCTGAGAATGCTGGAGACCGAAGCTGAAATTGGGAAAACTAAATAGCCCATTTTACTCCTGGAGATCCCAGGATTACCCACCCAAAATATCGTTGAGATCGGTTCAGCAGTTTTTACGGTACCTTCGAATGGACAGACAGACAGACAGACGGACGGACATTTGGTGAATTATAGTAAGAAGATGTATCATGAAAACCATCACGTGATCAGAACTCACCACATTGATGAGTATTTAAAAACGTGCAAGGCGAAACATGAAAACGGTCACGTGATCACCACTCACCACATTGATGAGCTGGATGAGCTGCAGCCCAACTGTGACGTAAACAGGCTCGTCGTAAACGTTGGAAGGTCTGACCGCACTGTCATGTTCTTTGAACAGATCCTTCATGAGTTGTGTTTCGTTTATCCATCCAAATGCGAGCCCTGCAGTGAACACACACCAGGAGATCATCACACGCTCCATGTGTGCATGATGGAGTCCCACACAGAGTGTAAACTAGATGGCATTCATGGAATACTTACCCTGCGCAGTCAACTTGGTGTGAGCCAACTCTTCTGTTTTTGAACAATTTTTTTTTCTTTGATCCAATATGAGCGATGACATCATAAATTTATATTCTCTAATATTGTCTAAATTATTAGACAATATTAGACAATATTGACATATTATTAGATAACTAGCGGGGTCACCCGTGGGAATCCCACGGGCATGGATGTGTGTGACATTTCGACATATTGAGTTATATGCTGCACATTCATTTTTACAAAATGGTTACTGGCAAGTCATCAGATCCAGAAATGGTGTGAATTTAGTTATTTCACACAATATTGACATATTATTAGATAATATTAGACAATAAATTATTAGACAATATTGTCTCTAATATTTGTCCTATTGTTTAAATCTAATATTCCTGTCGAATTGTCGCATAGATCACGCTCAATAAATTTCAAACTAATCTGACTAAGCGTTGTCCCTGTCGAATTATGACGTCATAATTGAAGGCACCAATGACGTCATCGTTAACTACACCTATTCCCCATATGGAGTTCTTTACAATGAGCCACGTTTCAATTTTCTTTTCTATGGAGCGGTTTTCGAGATATAGAGGTACGTTTTTCCAAGATGCCGCCTGTACCACGTGACCTATGACGTCATAATTATCATTACAATATTCTACAGAAGAGGCGCTCCAATGGTGAAAATTTTGTGTCCATCAGACCAACAGTTGCAGAGAAAAAAAAATTCATACTGATTGGATTAAGTGTTGCACTTGTCGAATTATGACGTCATGACGAAGGCACCTATGACATCATCATTAACATATCTTATTCCCCATGGGGAGTACTTGACAATGAGCCATGTTTCAATTTTTTCCATTGGGCTGTTTTGGGGATATCGAGGTGCGCCGTTTTTACAATATGGCGTCCATACCATGTGTCCTATGATGTCATAATTATGATTAACTAATTATGTTGTAAAATTTCGTGCCAGTCGCACCAACGGTTGCCGAGAAAATGAATTTTAAAAATACAGACACGCACGTATGCCACACTTACGCACCGAATGCTTAACCGTGCTTTTCACTTCGCGAGAGCAGGTAAAAACGCTTCGGTGGAGCAAAAATTGGCACAACAGTCGAACCCAAAATCAAACGGTGCAACATTTTCTGTCCAGGTACGAGAGAAAGAGATCACCTGTAATTGATAACTGCTTTATTGGCAGCCATAGCTGTGGCGTACTCTCGTGAGATCTCACGGGATCCCGTTTGAGTCAGAAGGGCATATGGTAATTCACAAAACACGGAACCAAATACACACATGGAGCAGGAACTGCATCACATTTCATTGCCTCTCTTATCTTTCAGAAAGTCAAATCAAAGATGAAGTTTGTCCAGACGTTTGACAACACGTCATGAGCGAGTAGTGGAGGCAACAGGTTCATGGAGCTGATCATCAAACACGACAGCGGGCCAATGGAGAAACAAAATTGTGATAATCATCGGTGGCAAGAGAAGGTGAGGAAGCATCGTTGCGTTCATCATAGTCCGATCTTCCAATATCTGGTTCACACACAGTCTGTGGGATCGGCCACCTTGCTTGGAGATCGGAGATGTTGGCGATTCCTGCGGAACAAACGCTTGCCTTCTCGGAGCACGTATGACCGAGGAAGACGTATGACCGAGGAGCACGTATGACCGAGGAGACTCGTGTTTTTGTACGACCTCACCAGGAATCCATTTGCTGGAGTCTGGTAGCGGTTGCATGCGGACCTGCTGACCCTGAACTAAAGATGGCCGCTCTCGCGCTACCTTGATCATAATATAACCTCTGCTTGGCCTTCTCCATGTCAAAATGTCGTTTAACATCATGAAAGCCATAGGATTTTGGTACAGGTAAGCTGTGCTTTGCAGGTAGCTTGTCACATGGTCTTCTACCCATCAGCAACTGTGCAGGGCACAGGTGTAGTCCTTCTAGGGGAGTGGTGTGGTAATCCAACAAAGCCAGATGTTTGTCCTCCGCTTTCCTCCACAAGTTTTCCTTCCACGCTTTCTTCTACAGCACTTCCTGAGTCCACTGCACTTTACAATACCAAGGTGAGAGCTGCGTATGATGGACTGCATGTGCTGACGGAGACTAGGTGGCATTACTATCTGCATATCTTTATAGATAATTCCATCGGAGATGCCTAACTCACTCTTTGAATCTCAGAATGTTCTCAATGGAATGGGCAATTCACTCCGAGAGATGGGCCATCCAGGTACAGGTAAGCCAGAGTGGATCGTGTCCAACAGCTGTTGCAATTCTATTTGGGCCTGTTCCTAAAGCCGGGCATAGGTCTCCTTGGTAATGAAGACCTCCGCCAGGGAAGTGGGCATGGCATGTGAGAGGTTTCAGTATCGGGGTGAAGAAGAGGCCGCTGCCAGGGAACTCAGCCAAGCAACGAGTTTAATGTTCTCAGCAGTCTCCCCAGATTTCACGTTCTCCTGATTCAGGTGGACCAGCTCACATGAAGCTATTACGGACCTCCTCTTGAATTCCAGGGAAAGATCCGTGGAAGCAACCGGATGAATTATATGGTTGGAGTAGGTTCTCAGGGTTCCATTAGACTTGTGGAGTTCAGTGTTAATTGGTAGTCTTTGAAAATCCCTGAGAGTGAATACATTGCACCTTGTACCTGTATCAATAGTGAAGGTAATGTTCGCAATGCCGCTGACACCGACATGTGGGACCATTTGTCACCTGCCAAAGTGCCAATGTTGTCAACCTTGTATATGTGAAGAACTTCTGAATTGTTTTCCCATAGTTGTTCCTTGTTTTCTCCAGTATCGATTAGGTGATTTTCCCAGTCGCCGCCGCCTACGGCACACCAACATCCAGTGGTTCGGGCGTTTGCAATATGAACAGGTGGAGCCCATTTTAGGGCATTACCCTTGGTTCCACTAATGCCGCTTATCCTTGGCACACCTACAGAATGCTCCCTTTGAATTCCTGCGGCTACGATGACAAGGCACAAGGATTGAGACGAGGTGTCCTCTGAGGTGTAATGGCTGAAACTCCAAGCGGCTAGTTATCTTCATCTCGTGCAATGTGAATTTGCTTACGAGAAAACTCAAACTGTTGTCTAATCTCCAGATCCTTTCCTCGTGTCATTCCTTCACCTTGATCCGGTAACTTTTCCTGCACCTTGGGTTCATGAATGCCAGAAATGATGGCATCTATTCAGATGTCCTTTGGATCAGCAAACTCGCATTCCATGAGAATAATCCCAAGCTCCTTGACAAAGTTATCAAACGTCTCCTCACTCCCTTGTTTCCGCTGCCCCGAACAAGCCGCTTGTTCTTTCTCGGACGGACATACTTTTCAAAATGGCTGAACACCCTGTCGGGATCATCCTGCCCTGCCCCCCCTTATCCTGCCAACCCCTGTCTCAATTCTCCCCGGTCTCCCCTACTGACCTCTCTGAACTCCTCATAGGAATGAAAACTGCCACCTGCACTCTTGGCCCCATCCCCTCCAGCTTTGTCAAGGCCTCCCTTCCTGCTCTCTCTCCACTTATCATTGCAACAATAAACTCCTCCCTGTCTACAGGCATCGTCCCACCTTCCCTCAAAATTGCTGCTGTTACCCCCATTCTGAAAAAACCTGGACTCAACCCTGACACCCTAAATAACTTCAGACCCATCTCCAACCTACCCTTTCTGTCAAAGGTTTTGGAACGCGCTGTAGCCACTCAACTCAAACATCACCTCTCTGCCAATAACCTGTATGAAACATTCCAATCCGGATTCCGCTCCAACCACAGTACTGAAACTGCTCTCCTCAAAATCACCAACGACCTTCTCCTCTCCTCTGACGCCGGCAACCTCAACATTCTCGTCCTCCTCGACCTCAGCGCTGCCTTTGACACCATCGATCACACCATCCTCCTCACCCGACTTGAAACCACCTTTAACATTACCGGCACTGCCCTCTCTTGGATTAAATCATACCTCTCTGACAGACGTCAGTTCATCTCCATCAATAACTGCAAATCCCCCACTGCTCCCCTCCCCCAAGGTGTCCCCCAAGGTTCAGTTCATGGCCCCCTCCTCTTCATCCTTTACCTGTCCCCGCTCGGTCACTTAATCCGCCGTCATGGTCTCCAATTCCACTGCTTCGCCGATGACATCCAGCTTTTCATCTCCACCAAGTCCGTCTCCACCGACACCCACTCTATCCTGACAAACTGCATCACTGAAATAAAATCCTGGCTTCAAATCAACTTCCTCAAACTTAACTGTGATAAATCTGAAATAATCATCATTGGCCCAAAAACGCTCACAAAATCCACCCATAACTTTGCCCTCAACATCAACGGTATCCCAGTATCCACCTCCCCTCACATCCGGAATCTTGGCGTCATCTTTGACCAAACCCTCTCCTTCGACAAATACACTAAACAGATCACAAAGACAGCCTTCTTTCACCTGAAAAACATCGCCCGTCTCCGTCCATCCCTCTCCTCCGTGGCTGCAGAAACCCTCATCCACGCCTTCATCACTTCCCGTCTGGACTACTGCAATAGCCTCCTTTATGGTTCACCCTCAACAATCACCAATAAACTCCAATACATTCAGAACTCCGCTACCCGTCTACTCACCCATTCCCGGACCCGTGACCACATCACCCCCGTCCTTTACAAGCTTCACTGGCTCCCCATCTCCCAGAGAATCCAGTACAAAATCCTCCTCTTGACCTACAAAGCCCTCCATAACCTGGCCCCATCCTACCTGGCTGACCTCCTCTCCAGACACACTCCCACCCGCAACCTCCGCTCTGCTGGTACCAACCTCCTGATCCCCCCCCCCCCCCATCCGGACCAAATTCAGATCCTGGGGGGACAGGGCCTTCTCCATCGCTGCTCCCACCCTCTGGAACTCACTACCTCACACCATCAGAGACTCCTCCTCACTCACCACATTCAAAACATCAATCAAGACCCACCTGTTCAACACTGCATTCAACATTCAACCCACAGCATTTAACCCCTGACTATCTCTTCTCCTTCTCCTTCCTTTTGCTTTAAATATTTCCCTATTGATTCTTGTCTTTTTGCAATTGTTGTTTTCATGTATTGTTATGCATTATGTTTTCCACTCTGTCAAAGCGCCTTTGGGCTTCTGGAAAAGCGCTATATAAAATAAATGTATTATTATTATTATTATTATTATTATCCTTCTCAGTTTCCTCCCATGTGAACATCTTGTAAACTTCGCGCCTATTAGCACCAATCCCAGTGCCCATCAATCCCAGTGCCCATCAATCCCAGTGCCCAGCCATCTGGCCTTTTGCTTTGTGGTTAGCTCAGATAGCGGGCCTGCGAACACGAACAGGACGTTGTCTCAAAACCAATGAATTCTCCAAATAAATCCACGGCATCCCAATCGATAGCTTGGTATTTGAAGTTCGGAAACGCCATAGCCGTGTTTATGGATGGTCATTTGTCGGAAAGCAGTGAGTTTGGTTAGCTTCTGACATCACAAAAGATCTGACATCACAAACTGCTTTATCGTCAGGCAATGGCTGTGGTGTGTTCTCGCGAGATCTCACATTATCCCGTTTAAGTCGGAAGGGCATATGGTAATTCACAAAACCCGGAACCAAACACACACATGGAGCAGGAACAGCATTACATTACCGCACCCTCGATAGGAATTCCGAATGAGTGAGCCTCCCATGAACGAGTCCTCAGGTACAGGTATTGCTGACCATTCCTTCACAAACATTCAATTATGTCAATGATAAAGATATCATATCAACGACCCTGGGCAAGACACACTTTCCCTGACAAGCAGGTTCTGTGTGACCTGAGCAAATACAGAGCTCCAGAACCGAGCTGTGGGAGACTCGAGTACATGTAGTATGTGCAGGAGATCCGAGTATATGTAGTTTGTGCAGGAGATCCGAGTATATGTAGTTTGTGCAGGAGATCCGAGTACATGTAGTATGTGCAGGAGATCCGAGTATATGTAGTTTGTGCAGGAGATCCGAGTATATGTGGTATGTGTAGGAGAGAAGAGTACATGTAGTATGTGCAGGAGATCCGAGTATATGTGGTATGTGTAGGAGAGAAGGGTACATGTTGTTAGTGCAGGAGATCCGAGTATATGTAGTTTGTGCAGGAGAGAAGAGTAAATGTAGTATGTGCAGGAGATCCGAGTATATGTGGTATGTGTAGGAGAGAAGAGTACATGTAGTTAGTGCAGGAGATCCGAGTATATGTAGTTTGTGCAGGAGAGAAGAGTAAATGTAGTATGTGCAGGAGATCCGAGTATATGTAGTATGTGCAGGAGAGAAGAGTACATGTAGTATGTGCAGGAGATCCGAGTATATGTAGTTTGTGCAGGAGAGAAGAGTAAATGTAGTATGTGCAGGAGATACGAGTATATGTGGTACGTGCAGGAGAGAAGAGTACATGTAGTATGTGCAGGAGATCCGAGTATATGTGGTATGTGCAGCAGAGAAGAGTACATGTAGTATGTGCAGGAGATCCGAGTATATGTAGTATGTGCAGGAGATCCGAGTATATGTAGTATGTGCAGGAGAGAAGAGTACATGTAGTATGTGCAGGAGATCCGAGTATATGTGGTATGTGCAGGAGAGAAGAGTACATGTGGTATGTGCAGGAGATCCGAGTATATGTAGTAAGTGCAGGAGATCCGAGTATATGTAGTATGTGCAGAAGATCCGAGTATATGTAGTATGTGCAGGAGATCCGAGTATATGTCGTATGTGCAGGAGAGAAGAGTACATGTAGTATGTGCAGGAGATCCGAGTATATGTGGTATGTGCAGGAGATCCTAGTATATGTGGTATGTGCAGGAGAGAAGAGTACATGTAGTTAGTGCAGGAGATCCGAGTATATGTAGTTGTGCAGGAGAGAAGAGCAAATGTAGTACGTGCAGGAGATCCGAGTATATGTAGTATGTGCAGGAGAGAAGTGTACATGTAGTATGTGCAGGAGATCCGAGTATATGTAGTATGTGCAGGAGAGACGAGTACATGTAGTATGTGCAGGAGAGAAGAGTATATGTAGTTTGTACAGTAGAGAAGAGTACATGTATTATGTGCAGGAGATCCGAGTATATGTAGTATGTGCAGGAGAGAAGCGTACATGTAGTAAGTGCAGGAGATCCGAGTATATGTGGTATGTGCAGGAGAGAAGAGTACATGTAGTATGTGCAGGAGATCCGAGTATATGTAGTTCGTGCAGGAGAGAAGAGTAAATGTAGTATGTGCAGGAGATCCGAGTATATGTAGTATGTGCAGGAGAGAAGAGTACATGTAGTATGTGCAGGAGATCCGAGTATATGTAGTATGTGCAGGAGAGAAGAGTACATGCAGTATGTGCAGGAGAGAAGAGTATATGTAGTTTGTACAGAAGAGAAGAGTACATGTATTATGTGCAGGAGATCCGAGTATATGTAGTATGTGCAGGAGAGAAGAGTACATGTAGTATGTGCAGGATATCCGAGTATATGTGGTATGTGCAGGAGAGAAGAGTACATGTAGTATGTGCAGGAGATCCGAGTATATGTGGTTTGTGCAGGAGAGAAGAGTACATGTAGTATGTGCAGGAGATCCGAGTATATGTGGTATGTGCAGGAGAGAAGAGTAAATGCAGTATGTGCAGGAGATCCGAGTATATGTAGTATGTGCAGGAGAGAAGAGTACATGTAGTATGTGCAGGAGATCCGAGTATATGTAGTTTGTGCAGAAGAGAAGAGTAAATGTAGTAGGTGCATGAGATCCGAGTATATGTAGTATGTGCAGGAGATCCGAGTATATGTAGTTTGTGCAGAAGAGAAGAGTAAATGTAGTATGTGCAGGAGATCCGAGTATATGTAGTATGTGCAGGAGAGAATAGTACATGGAGTATGTGCAGGAGATACGAGTATATGTAGTATGTGCAGGAGAGAAGAGTACGTGTAGTATGTGCAGGAGATCCGAGTATATGTGGTATGTGCAGGAGAGAAGAGTACATGTAGTATGTGCAGGAGATCCGAGTATATGTGGTATGTGCAACAGAGAAGAGTACATGTAGTATGTGCAGGAGATCCGAGTATATGTAGTATGTGCAGAAGTTCCGAGTATATGTAGTATGTGCAGGAGATCCGAGTATATGTAGTATGTGCAGGAGAGAAGAGTACATGTAGTATGTGCAGGAGATCCGAGTATATGTAGTATGTGCAGGAGAGAAGAGTACATGTAGTATGTGCAGGAGAGAAGAGTATATGTAGTTTGTACAGTAGAGTAGAGTATATGTAGTTTGTACAGAAGAGAAGAGTACATTTATTATGTGCAGGAGAGAAGAGTACATGTAGTATGTGCAGGAGATCCGAGTATATGTGGTATGTGCAGGAGAGAAGAGTACATGTAGTATGTGCAGGAGATCCGAGTATATGTGGTATGTGCAGGAGAGAAGAGTACATGTAGTATGTGCAGGAGATCCGAGTATATGTGGTATGTGCAGGAGAGAAGAGTACATGTAGTACGTGCAGGAGATCCGAGTATATGTGGTATGTGCAGGTGAGAAGAGTACATGTAGTATGTGCAGGAGATCCGAGTATATGTAGTATGTGCAGGAGAGAAGAGTACATGTAGTATGTGCAGGAGAGAAGAGTATATGTAGTTTGTACAGTAGAGAAGAGTACATGTATTATGTGCAGGAGATCCGAGTATATGTAGTATGTGCAGGAGAGAAGAGTACATGTAGTATGTGCAGGAGATCCGAGTATATGTAGTTTGTGCAGGAGAGAAGAGTAAATGTAGTATGTGCAGGAGATCCGAGTATATGTAGTATGTGCAGGAGAGAAGAGTACATGTAGTATGTGCAGGAGATCCGAGTATATGTAGTATGTGCAGGAGAGAAGAGTACATGTAGTATGTGCAGGAGAGAAGAGTATATGTAGTTTGTACAGTAGAGTAGAGTATATGTAGTTTGTACAGAAGAGAAGAGTACATGTATTATGTGCAGGAGAGAAGAGTACATGTAGTATGTGCAGGAGATCCGAGTATATGTGGTATGTGCAGGAGAGAAGAGTACATGTAGTACGTGCAGGAGATCCGAGTATATGTGGTATGTGCAGGAGAGAAGAGTACATGTAGTATGTGCAGGAGATCCCAGTATATGTGGTATGTGCAGGAGAGAAGAGTACATGTAGTACGTGCAGGAGATCCGAGTATATGTGGTATGTGCAGGTGAGAAGAGTACATGTAGTATGTGCAGGAGATCCGAGTATATGTGGTAAGTGTAGGAGAGAAGAGTACATGTAGTTAGTGCAGGAGATCCGAGTATATGTGGTATGTGCAGGAGAGAAGAGTACATGTAGTATGTGCAGGAGATCCGAGTATATGTAGTATGTGCAGGAGAGAAGAGTACATGTAGTATGTGCAGGAGATCCGAGTATATGTAGTATGTGCAGGAGAGAAGAGTACATGTAGTATGTACAGCAGAACATGTCGTATCTGCAGGAGTCAAATGTAGCATGTGCAGAAGTACATATAGTTAGTGCAGGAATCACATGTAGTAAGTGCAGGAGAACATGTGTTGTGTGCAGGAGCACGTAGTTTTGGAGTAGGTGATGCTGGTTGTGGAGTATGTGGAGCTGGTTGTGGACTATGTCGTTCTGGTTGTGGGGTATGTTGTGCTGGTTGTGGAGTATGTGGAGCTGGTTGTGGAGTGTGCAGTTCTGGTTGTGCAGTATGTGGTGCTGGTTGTGGAGTATGTGGTGCTGGTTGTGGAGTATGTGGAGCTGGTTGTGGAGTTTGTGGTGCTGGTTGTGGAGTATGTGGTGCTGGTTGTGGAGTATGTGGAGCTGGTTGTGGAGTATGCGGTGCTGGTTGTGGAGTATTTTGTGCTGGTTGTGTGGTATGTTGTGCTGGTTGTGGAGTATGTGGTGCTGGTTGTGGAGTATGTCGTTCTGGTTGTGGAGTATGTGGTGCTGGTTGTGGAGTATGTTGTGCTGGTTGTGGAGTATGTGGTGCTGGTTGTGAAGTATTTTTTGCTGGTTGTGGAGTATGTGGTGCTGGTTGTGGGGTATTTTGTGCTGGTTGTGTGGTATGTTGTGCTGGTTGTGGAGTATGTGGAGCTGGTTGTGGAGTATGTCGTTCTGGTTATGGAGTATGTCGTTCTGGTTGTGGGGTATGTTGTGCTGGTTGTGGGGTATGTGGTGCTGGTTGTGGAGTATGTTGTGCTGGTTGTGGAGTATGTGATGCTGGTTGTAGAGTATGTGGAGCTGGTTGTGGAGTATGTTATGCTGGTTGTGGGGTATGTGGTGCTGGTTGTGGGGTATGTTGTGTTGGTTTCGGGGTATGTGGTGCTGGTTGTGGAGTATGTGTTGCTGGTTGTGGAGTATGTGGAGCTGGTTGTGGAGTATGTTGTACTGGGTGTGGAGTATGTTGAGCTGGTTGTGGAGTATGTGGTGCTGGTTGTGGAGTATGCCGTGTGGGTTGTGTGGTATGTGGTGCTGGTTGTGGAGTATGTGGAGCTGGTTGTGGAGTATGTGGTGCTGGTTGTGGGGTATGTGGAGCTGGTTGTGGGGTATGCTGTGCTGGTTTCGGGGTATGTGGTGCTGATTGTGGAGTATGTGGTGCTGGTTGTGGAGTATGTGGAGCTGGTTGTGGAGTATGTGGAGCTGGTTGTGGGGTATGTGGTGCTGGTTGTGGGGTATGTTGTGCTGGTTTCGGGGTATGTGGTGCTGGTTGTGGAGTATGTCGTGCTGGTTGTGGGGTATGTGGTGCTGGTTGTGGAGTATGTGGAGCTGGTTGTGGAGTGTGTGATGCTGGTTGTGGGGTATGTGGTGCTGGTTGTGGGGTATGTTGTGCTGGTTTCGGGGTATGTGGTGCTGGTTGTGGAGTATGTTGTGCTGGGTGTGGAGTATGTTGAGCTGGTTGTGGAGTATGTTGTGCCGGTTGTGGGGTATGTGATGCTGGTGGTGGAGTATGTGGAGCTGGTTGTGGAGTATGTTGTGCTGGTTGTGGAGTATGTTGTGCTGGTTGTGGGGTATGTGGTGCTGGTTGTGGGGTATGTTGTGCTGGTTTCGGGGTATTTGGTGCTGGTTGTGGAGTATGTGGGGCTGGTTGTGGAGTATGTGGAGCTGGTTGTGGAGTATGTGGAGCTGGTTGTGGAGTATGTCGTTCTGGTTGTGGAGTATGTTGTGCTGGTTGTGGAGTATGTCGTGCGGGTTGTGGGGTATGTTGAGCGGGTTGTGGAGTATGTGGAGCTGGTTGTGGTGTATGTGGAGCTGGTTGTGGTGTATGTGGAGCTGGTTGTGGAGTATGTGGAGCTGGTTGGGGAGTATGTGGTGCTGGTTGTGCAGTATGTGGTGCTGGTTGTGCAGTATGTGGAGCTGGTTGTGGAGTTTGTGGTGCTGGTTGTGGAGTATGTGGTGCTGGTTGCGGGGTATGTTGTGCTGGTTGTGGAGTATGTGGTGCTGGTTGTGGAGTATGTGGAGCTGGTTGTGGGGTATGTTGTGCTGGTTGTGGAGTATGTTGTGCTGGTTGTGGAGTATGTTGTGCTGGTTGTGGAGTATGTCATGCTGATTGTGTGGTATATTGTGCTGAATGTGGGGTAGATTGAGCTGGTTCTGGAGTATGTGGTGCTGGTTGTGGAGTATGTGGTGTTGGTTGTGGAGTATGTGGTGCTGGTTGTGGAGTATGTGGTGCTGGTTGTGGGGTATGTCGTGCTGGTTGTGGGGTATATTGAGCTGGTTTTGGAGTATGTGGTGCTTGTTGTGGAGTATGTGGAGCTGGTTGTGGAGTATGTGGTGCTGGTTGTGGAGTATGTGGAGCTGGCTGTGGAGTATGTTGTGCTGGTTGTGGAGTATGTTGTGTGGGTTGTGGAGTATGCCGTGCTGATTGTGGGGCATATTGTGCTGATTGTGGGGTGTATTGAGCTGGTTCTGGAGTATGTGGAGCTGGTTGTGGAGTATGTGGTGCTGGTTGTGGAGTATGTGGAGCTGGTTGTGGAGTATGTGTTGCTGGTTGTGGAGTATGTGGTGCTGGTTGTGGAGTATGTCGTGCGGATTGTGGGGTATATTGTGCTGATTGTGGGGTATATTGAGCTGGTTCCAGAGTATGTGGTGCTGGTTGTGGAGTATGTGGTGCTGGTTGTGGAGTATGTGGTGCTGGTTGTGGAGTATGTGGTGCTGGTTGTGGAGTATGTGGAGCTGGTTGTGGCGTATGTGGTGCTGGTTGTGGAGTATGTGGTGCTGGTTGTGGAGTATGTGGTGCTGGTTGTGGGGTATGAAGGAAAAGTTAGACATGGCGGTTCAGTTTGGAATGTCTCCTTTGTGGTTCTATTATCAGAACAAGCAGCTGTTTGTCCCTGGCATGGCCGGCCTCTAACCCTGAACCCCTGAGGTAATCAGACGCCTCAAAAAGTAGCAAAAGCTTTTTAGGGCTGACGTGCAGACCGGGCGACGGTTCCCTGGCCATGGTGGAATGTGTGAGAGGAAAAGTTTGTATTATGTCTGGAAAATGACGAGGAATGGGAGAAGGTTTTGGGCAGAATTATTGTTGTTCGGAGAAGAAGAGGAAGTAATTGATTAACAGAAAAAATGGGGGCAAAGTGGAAATAGAGGATGGGAACAGAAAGCACAGCAAATATATGGGCGACCAAACAAAGAGAGATGGGCCAACACACAATGAGAGATGTGACACCACACAAGGAGAGATGGGACACCGAGAGAGATGGGACTGGGATAATGAGATGGGATAATGAGAGATGGGCCACAGAATAAGGAGAGATGGTACACCACACAATGATAGATGGGACACCGCACAATGAGAGATGGGACACCGCACAATGAGAGATGGGCCACCGAATAAGGAGAGATGGTACACCACACAATGATAGATGGGACACCGCACAATGAGAGATGGGACACCGCACAATGAGAGATGGGAAACCGCACAATGAGAGAGGAGAGATGGGACACCGCTCAAAGAGATGGGACACCACGCAACGAGAGATGGGCCACCGAATAAGGAGAGATGGTACACCGCACAATGAGAGATGGACATCGCACAATGAGAGATGGGACACCGCACAATGAGAGATGGGAAACCGCACAATGAGAGATGGACACCGCACAATGAGAGATGGGACACCGCACAACGAGAGATGGACACCGCACAATGAGAGATGGGACACCGCACAATGAGAGATGGGCCACCGAATAAGGAGAGATGGTACAACGCACAATGAGAGATGGACACCGCACAATGAGAGATGGGACACCGCACAATGAGAGATGGTACACCGCACAATGAGAGATGGACACCGCACAATGAGAGATGGGATACCGCACAATGAGAGATGGACACCGCACAATGAGAGATGGGACACCGCACAATGAGAGAGGAGAGATGGGACACCGCACAAAGAGATGGGACACCACGCAACGAGAGATGTGCCACCGAATAAGGAGAGATGGGACACCGCACAAAGAGACGGGACACCACGCAACGAGAGATGGGCCACCGAATAAGGAGAGATGGTACACCACACAATGAGAGATGGGAAACCGCACAATGAGAGAGGAGAGATGGGACACCGCACAAAGAGATGGGACACCAGGCAAGGAGAGATGGGACACTGCACAATGAGAAATGGGAGACAACACAAGGAGAGATGGGACACCACACAATGAGAGATGGGATACCGCACAACGAGAGATGGGACACCAAAGAAGGAGAGATGGTACACCACACAATGAGAGATGGGACACCGCACAATGAGAGATGGACACCGCACAATGAGAGATGGGACACCGCACAATGAGAGATGGGAAACCGCACAATGAGAGATGGGACACTGCACAAGGAGAGATGGGACACCACACAATGAGAGATGGGACACCGCACAACGAGAGATGGGACACCACACGATGACAGATGGGACACCGCACAACGAGAGATGGGACACCAAATAAGGAGAGATGGGACACTGCACAAGAAGAGATGGGACACCACACAAGGAGAGTTGGGACACTGCACAAGGAGAGATGGGACACTGCACAAGGAGAGATGGGACACCGCACAAGGAGAGATGGGACACCGCCCAATGAGAGATGGGCCACCGAACAAGGAGATATGGTGCACCGCACAAAGAGAGTTGGGACATCATGCAAGGAGAGATGGGACACCATACAATGAGAGATGGGACACCGCACAATGAGAGATGGACACCGCACAATGAGAGATGGGACACCGCACAATGAGAGATGGGACACCGCACAATGAGAGATGGGACACCGCACAAGGAGAGATGGGACACTGCACAATGAGATGGGCCATCGAATAAGGAGAGATGGTACATCGCGCAATGAGAGATGGGACACCAAACAAGGAGAGATAGGACACCACACAAGGAGAGATGGGACACCTCACAATGAGAGATGGGACACCGCACAAGGAGAGATGGGACACGACACAAGGAGAGATGGTACACCACACAATGAGAGATGGGACACCGCACAATGAGAGATGGACACCGCACAATGAGAGATGGGACACCGCACAATGAGAGATGGGACACCGCACAATGAGAGATGGGACACCGCACAAGGAGAGATGGGACACTGCACAATGAGATGGGCCATCGAATAAGGAGAGATGGTACATCGCGCAATGAGAGATGGGACACCAAACAAGGAGAGATAGGACACCACACAAGGAGAGATGGGACACCTCACAATGAGAGATGGGACACCGCACAAGGAGAGATGGGACACGACACAAGGAGAGATGGGGCACTGCACAAGGAGTGATGGGACACCGCACAATGAGAGATGGGACCCTGCACAATGAGAGATGGGACACCGCACAATGAGAGATGGTCAAACGCACAATGAGAGATGGCCCAGCGAATGAGGAGAGATGGGGAAACGCACAATGAGAGATGGAACACCAAATAAGGAGAGATGGGCCAATGCACAGTGAGAGATGGGACAATGCACGAGAGATGGTCCAATGCACAATGAGAAATGGGACAACGCACAATGAGAGATGGCCCACCGAATAAGGAGAGATGGGCCAACACACAGAGAGATGGGCCAACGATCAATGAGAGATGGCCCACCCAATAAGGAGATGGGTCAATGCACAACGAGAGATGGGCCAATACACAACGAGAGATGGGCCAATGCACAGCGAGAGATGGGCCATTGCACAACAAGAGATGGGCCAATGCACAGCGAGAGATGGGCCAAGGCACAACGAGAGATGGGCCAATGCACGAGAGATTGGTCAATGCACAACGAGAGATGGGCCAATGCACAACGAGAGATGGGTCAATGCACAAGGAAAGATGGGTCAATGCACAACGAGAGATGGATCAATGCACAACGAGAGATGGGTCAATGCACAACGAGAGATGGGTCAATGTACAGCGAGAGATGGGTCAATGCACGAGAGATGGGCCAATGCACGAGAGATGGGTCAATGTACAGCGAGAGATGGGCCAATGCAGGCGAGATGGGTCAATGCACAACGAGAGATGGGCCAATGCACAGCGAGAGATTGGTCAATGCACAACGAGAGATGGGCCAATGCACAACGAGAGATGGGTCAATGCACAACGAGATGGGCGAATGCACAACGAGAGATGGGTCAATGCACAACGAGAGATGGGTCAATGCACAACGAGAGATGGGTCAATGCACAGCGAGAGATGGGCCAATGCACGAGAGATGGGTCAATGTACAGCGAGAGATGGGCCAATGCACAACGAGAGATGGGTCAATGCACAACGAGAGATGGGTCAATGTACAGCGAGAGATGGGTCAATGCACGAGAAATGGGCCAATGCACGAGAGATGGGTCAAGGTACAGCGAGAGATGGGCCAATGCAGGAGAGATGGGCCAATGCACAACGAGATGGGCCAATGCACGAGAGATCGGTCATTGCACAACGAGAGATGGGCCAATGCACAACGAGAGATGGGCCAATGCACGAGAGATCGGTCATTGCACAACGAGAGATGGGCCAATGCACAACGAGAGATGGGCCAATGCACGAGAGATCGGTCATTGCACAACGAGAGATGGGCCAATGCACAGCGAGAGATGGGCCAATGCACAACGAGATGGGCCAATGCACAACGAGAGATTGGCCAATGCACAGCGAGAGATCAACTTAACGGATTCAGGTAGACCGTTCCACATGTAAGAAAAGAGGACATTGAGAGCACGGAGTTGAGAATTGAGTTTCCAGTTGGGGAAGGTAACAAGGTAAGGATTCTGACACAACAGTGTGATGGGCAGGTGCTCGGTGGACAGGTGTTGCATGAGCTATTCTGGAAGGACTCCATCTTGTCCCACGAGCTCCACCGAAACAGATCTCTCCCGAAAGATAAACAGACAAACATTGGGAATCTGTCTGTCGGTCCTTGTACACCGTTAGGATGGGATGTGGTGTACGTAATATGTAGATGGTCCATCACAATGTCCCACATTTAAATTATTTTGTTCTTCATGCCACTTGCTCAACCTGACCTTGCCTTTCTGACATGTGCAGGTACACTTTACATAGCCTAACATGTCCATGTGTAAGCCTCGACAGTGTTAGTCTACCTGCGCAGGTAATGACCAGACTCGGCAGTGTAAGTCTACCTGCGGTGCGCAGGTAATGACCAGACTCGGCAGTGTAAGTCCACCTGCGGTGCGCAGGTAATGACCAGACTCGGCAGTGTAAATCTACCTGCGGTGCGCAGGTAATGACCAGACTCGGCAGTGTAAGTCTACCTGCGGTGCGCAGGTAATGACCAGACTCGGCAGTGTAAGTCCACCTGCGGTGCGCAGGTCATGACCAGACTCGGCAGTGTAAATCTACCTGCGGTGCGCAGGTAATGACCAGACTCGGCAGTGTAAGTCTACCTGCGGTGCGCAAGTAATGACCAGACTCGGCAGTGTAAGTCCACCTGCGGTGCGCAGGTAATGACCAGACTCGGCAGTGTAATACTTTGAGGGTCGCTCAGCGCTCTGTCTGTGTCTGTGTTTGTGTCTGTGTCTGTGTTTGTGTCTCTGTGTCTGTGTGTGTCTCTGTGTCTCTGTGTCTGTGTGTCTGTCTGTGTCTGTGTGTTTGTGTCTGTGAGGTCGGTGGTTCGTATCCGCTCAGCATTTAAAAAGGATTGAACACGGACAAACAACCTTAGGTTGACAACCACAGCGAGGACTTGATTGGTCGAATTGCCTCCGGCAGCGTTTACGCCCTTTTTTCGGGAACAGGAATATAAATAATAAAAATGAAAACTTACCCAAGTACACCTGGAGGAATATAACCCGGCTGAGGTGTCCCATCACGAGGCACCTTGTGAAGGTCTCCGGCTTGGTCACACGACCTGGTATATTAAAGGGGATCTGTATGTGCTTCACCATTGTCACAATTTGAGGCACAAGGAATGAATCGTGTTCGAAATAGACACTTTTCCAGGAAGAGAGGCGAAACACGAGTCCTGATTGAGCTTTACATTCCTGGTTCTGGAATCCTCACCGAACATCAATGGAACACACCAGAAAAACATGTGTGTGTGTATATATATATATGTGTGTGTATGTGTGTGCGTGTGTGTGTGTGTGTGTGTGTGTGTGTATATATGTGTGTGTGTGTGTATGTATATATGTGTGTGTGTGTGTATGTGTATGTATATGTGTGTGTGTGTGTGTATATATATGTGTGTGTGTGTGTGTGTGTGTGTGTATGTGTGTGTGTGTGTGTGTGTGTGTGTATGTGTGTGGGTGTGTGTGTGTGTGTGTGTGTGTGTGTGTATGTATGTGTGTGTGTGTGTGTGTGTATGTATGTGTGTGTGTGTGTGTGTGTGTGTATGTGTGTGTGTGTGTGTGTGTGTGTATGTGTGTGTGTGTGTGTGTGTGTGTGTGTGTGTGTGTGTATGTGTGTGTGGGTGTGTGTGTGTGTGTGTGTGTGTGTGTGTGTGTGTGTGTGTGTATGTGTGTGTGTGTGTGTATGTGTGTGGGTGTGTGGGTGTGTGTGTGTGTGTGTGAGTGTGTGTGTGTGTGTATGTGTGTATGTGTATGTGTGTATGTTGTTACGGATTCGGCACTTCCGCTGTTGTGGTTTTCCTCCACTTGAAAGATTTCTGATTCTATGTACTATTATTGTCTTCCAAAGGTTTGTTGTTTATGAACAGTTACTAAAAGTTTAAAAGGTTAACTTAAAATGATACAGGAACCCGAACCGGAAGACAATGAGGTGGAGAAGAAGGGGCGGCGAGCGAAGGAGTCGGAGAAGAAGCTGGTTGCTTTGCGGTCTGCAACCAATGTTGTCGAGCAAGAGTAACGTACTTCGGGTTTCCTGGGAAAAAGGAATTCCTGCGATAAAGTTGTTATTGTGGTGCAGGATCATCCTGCGTGTCAGGTGGCGGTAGATTCCGAAGAATCATCGCTGGGTCGTGATGACTCGAGAACCACGAGCCGTCGGCCATTTTGACTCGTGCGCTTCATGTGTCGAGCAGACTTTCCTTGCTTCATCAACCGTTTCCACCGCTTTCACACGTATCTGTGGTGCGTGTGTGCACCGAGGCTTTTGACGATTACTTTACGGCTCGCCGACTGTGAACAGTGAAAGTTCATGCCTGAAGGGTGCCGTTAGATTTCCCAGTCGCCGTGAGTGCGCCTTTGTGCCACTTTAACCACGTGACCCTTTTCTCCGCTTTGGGCCGCGTGCGCCTTGGTGCCGTTTTGGGCGTCGTGTCTGTGCCTGCCCTCGGAACGAGATTCTGGTTTAGAGTCGACATCGTTCCGTTGATCACTGGAGGGGACCAACTCTGAGCTCGAAGACGGGAATATAGAGACATTGGGGAAGATTCTTTCCACTCACTTGGAACCCTGTGCGTTACCTGATGCATGATAGCTGATGGAATAGAGAGTGCACTCTTAATTGTCATTTGTGGTAATGTTATTCCTGTGTGATTTATAATACTAGGGCATTGCCCGTACTATATCTATATCTAAAATTATATCCCCCCCCTCTATTTACATGAAATGGTTTGGTCCAAAGCGAACGGCTTGCGAGTACGGTGACAATCCCCCCCCTCTATTTACATGAAATGGTTTGGTCCAAAGCGAACGGCTTCCGGAGTTTGGTAAAGAAATCGCCATCGCGTGCACAAACGCGCAGGAAAGCGAATGAATCGCAAATTCGTTTTTATTAGTTTTAAAACATAGTTTAACGCCAACATAGTTTGCAAACGTGAAATAAATGAATACGCTCTCAAATGTGCCATCCGAGGCAGAGTGTGTCCGCCACGTTCGGCACACGCGCTAGTTCGCTGCTCTCTGATTGGTTGAATCGTTTTTTGGACATAGCTCGGTAAGTAATTGTCCGATTAATATGAAACCTTGAAAAGGCACATCCTCGGGTCCCCAGCAATATACCTGGCAAGTTAAAAGTATATCGGACCCGTGGTTGTCGAGAAACAGCGGTCACAGACAAACAGACGTACAGACGTACAGACGTACAGACGTACAAACGTACAAACGTACAGAGATTACTGGAATTATAGATAGATATTATTGGTTTGTTCATAACCATTGGTGTGGTTTCCTTATTGGTTTCGACACGGAATAATATATTTTTCTGCCGTGGCCCCTCCCGGGGTTCGGAGGTATACCGAGAACAGGAGGTCGGTGAGGAACACGTAACAGAAATTGGGGGCTCGTCCAATTGACTCGTGGGCTCGAAATTGGGTCTGCGTCCGGGATATAAAATTTCCTAAATTTAGTCCGGGAAAGAATTCCCTAACATTCCCAGAATTCCCAAATTGGGAACTTTTTCCAACATTCCCAAATTGTTCCAAAAAAAAAAATTTTTTTTTTAAATATATATTTTTATTGTGTGAAGGTTAACAGGTGTTAACAATAGTCACCATGGAGTTTGACGCAGAGACGTTTGCAGTGACCCCTAGTGAAGCACAGTCAGAGCGTTAGTAAAATCGGACCTCTTGAAATTGGCCAAACATTTTAGCTTGGAGGTCCGAACTAATATGAAGAAGGCAGAGATGCAAACAGTGGTGATACAATCTATGGTGGGATTAGGAACATGGGAAGAGGTAGCCTGGGATTGGCTACCCGAGGGACAAGAAAATGTGGAGCTCCAAAAAATGGAGATGCAATTGCAGAGCGAGGAAAGAAGAGCAACACAGGAAAGAGACTCCAGGAAAGGTTAAAAGCAGAGGAAAGGAAAGAAGAAGAGAGAAGAGAAGAGAAACAAGCAGAGGAAATGAGAGAGGAACGAGAACTCCAGGAAAGGTTAGAGAAAAAAATCAGAGATGAAAAAAGCCGAAAGGGAGTTAAGGGAACGGGATTTGGCGCTTCAGCAGGAACTTAAACTCAAGGAGCTGGATTTAATGAAAGAACGGGGAGAGGTACCATCCATGCCGACTGGTTCGACACCCAGTCAGAACACCTGGGATGTTGGCAGACATGTGAGGCTGGTTCCACCCTTCAATGAAAAGGAGGTAGCCAATTATTTTTCACACTTTGAGAAAGTGGCTCAACTGCTAAACTGGCCTGAGGAGTCCTGGACCATATTAGTGCAAAGTGTTCTGGTGGGTAAAGCTCAAGATATTTATTCGGCTTTACCGATTGACCAATGTGCAGATTATGAGATTTTGAAGAAAAACATTCTCAAGGCCTATGAATTGGTCCCGGAAGCTTACCGGCAAAAATTCCGGAATGCCAGGAAGAGGGAGAATGAGACCCCTGTGCAGTTTGCCAGAATGAAAGAAACCATGTTTGATAGGTGGTGTGATTCAAAAGGGGTTGGGAAAGACTTCGAACTATTGCGACAATTGATCCTTGTGGAGGAATTCCAGCAGTGTGTCCATGAGGACATTAAAGTACATCTGGAGGAAAGGAAAGTACCAAAGCTGTATGAAGCAGCAACCATGGCAGATGACTATGCCTTAACACACAGGATGGGGTTCCACAAACCGAACTTCTCGCCTAGACCTAGCCAGGGGAGCTATGGTACATCAGGGGCGGAGAACTAAAATTCATGGGGGCGGCCTCGAGATGAAAATGAGGACCACTTTTATACCACGACTTCTAGAAATCCGAAGACAGCAGTTCCAAGGCAGACTTATCCTCCGGGGGGCTCGAGACAAACTACGAGGTTCTCCTTCGGGCCTACTTGCGCTTTTTGCCATAAACCTGGACACTTGATGTCCCACTGTTATGCTCGGGGAAAGGAAAATCAGGAGCGGAGTTCGACTAGTACAACTCCGAATGCAATGGCCAATGTGAGAAATCGGCCTCAACAGAGTTACCAACCATTTATTTCAGAGGGGTTGGTGTCACTGGGTGGAGACCTGACTAACCGGAGACCTGTTAGGGTGTTGGGGGACACAGGAGCACATCAATCTTTAATGCTTGAAGGCATCTTGCCATTGTCAGAGGAGACTGCAAATGGTGATAGTGTTCGTTTACAGGGGATTGGTGTCTGTGTTAGAGCTCCACTTAATGCCATCCATTTGGAGTCCGATTTGGTGTCAGGACCGGTCACCGTAGGTTTACAAGCCACTCTTCCTGTAGAGGGTGTATCTGTTATCGGGAATGATTTGGCCGGTGGTCAAGTTTATGGTAACCCGATGGTTGTTAAAAAGCCCAGTAGGGAAAATAACACCACACCAGTTAGGGATGGCGACAAATGTAGCAAGTTATTTGTAGGTGGACTGAACTTCAAAACAAAGGAAGAAGTTCTGACCTCTGTCTTCAGCAAATATGGACCGCTTTTGGAAGTGCGGTTGGTAAAAGACAGGGAAACGCACAAGTCAAGAGGGATTGGCTTTGTCACGTTTGAAAGCACAAAGGACGCCAAAGAGGCAGCGAAGAATTGGAATGGTAAGGATATGGAGGGTCGGACCATAGCCGTAAAGAAGGCAGGCCGTAGGCGGTGAGGGGGCTACAGAGGAGGACCACGGAGTAGTGGTGGTGGCCGCAATCGATATTATTATGGAGGCTTCCAGAGTTATGGCAGCTCCAGAAGGAAGGATGATCCGAGCAGTGGCCGAGAAGGAGACCGCTATTCATGTGACTACCATGACAAGTGGTCCAACCGTGATTGTTAGGAAAGTCAGAAAGAGTTGAAGCACTGAATGCTGCGGAGCAGTCGAGCCAAGATTCCTACACGGATTAACCGTGAACTCCATGTTCCTAAAGGCGTCCATGTAGTGAACTTTCCTCCACGGACTAACTGTGAACTCCATGTTCCTAAAGGCGTCCATGTAGTGAATATGTCCAGGCTTCACCACCCAACCACCATGGAACCTGGCCCTCAGGTCGGCCTCCCGGAAAAAGTGCTATCGATTTGCTTGACTTTGGATTTTTGATCACAACCCCTTAACCTTCATTCAAAAGAAACTAAAAGTAAAAATCAGAGGTTGATGAGATGGAGTTTGGCTTTGCAGGGGTTCAACTTGGAAATTGAACATGTAAAGGGCAGGGACAATGTCATGGCTGATGCTTTGTCCAGAGTGAATTAACTTTGGAAATCCCTGTGGGTTGTGTGAAATTTTGTTGCTTTATTTTTGAGATGTTGATAAATTGTTGCTCACGGGAATTGAGTATTTGGGTTGTGAGTTTACTTTTGTTTGTTGAGAGTTTGTCTGCAAAGAAAGTTTTCGCTGTGTTCAAACTTTCTTTCTTGAAGGGGGGAAGTGTTATGGATTCGGCACTTCCGCTGTTGTGGTTTTCCTCCACTTGAAAGATTTCTGATTCTATGTACTATTATTGTCTTCCAAAGGTTTATTGTTTATGAACAGTGACTAAAAGTTAAAAAGGTTAACTTAAAATGATACAGGAACCCGAACCGGAAGACAATGAGGTGGAGAGGAAGGGGCGGCGAGCGAAGGAGTCGGAGAAGAAGCTGGTTGCTTTGCGGTCTGCAACCAACGTTGTCGAGCAAGAGTCACGTACTTTGGGTTTCCTGGGGAAAAGGAATTCCTGCGATAAAGTTGTTATTGCGGTGCCGGATCACCCTGCGTGTCAGGTGGCATTAGATTCCGAAGAATCATCACTGGGTCGTGACGACTCGAGAAACACGAGCCGTCGGACATTTTGACTCGTGCGCTTCGCGCGTTGAGCAGACTTTCCTTGCTTCGTCAACCGTTTCCACCGCTTTCAACAGTATCTGTGGTGTGTGTGTGTGCACCGAGGCTTTTGACGATTACTTTACGGCTCGCCGACCGTGAACAATGAAAGTTCATACCTGGAGGGTGCCCTTGGATTTCCCAGTCACCGTGAGTGCGCCTTTGTGCCACTTTAACCACGTGACCCTTTTCTCCGCTTTGGGCCGCGTGTGCCTTGGTGCCGTTTTGGGCGGCGTGTCTGTGCCTGCCCTCGGAACGAGATTCTGGTTTAGAGTCGACATCGTTCCGTTGATCACTGGATGGGACCAATTCTGAGCTCGAAGACGGGAATATAGAGACATTGGGGAAGGTTGTTTCCACTCACTTGGAACACTGTGAGTTACCTTATGTATGCTAGCTGATGGAATAGAGAGTGCACTCTTAACGGTCATTTGTGGTAATGTTATTCCTGTGTGATTTATAATATACTAGGGCATGCCCGTACTATATCTATATCTAAAATTATATCCCCCCCCCTCTATTTACATGAAATGGTTTGGTCCAAAGCGAACGGCTTGCGAGTACGGTGACAATCCCCCCCCCCCTCTATTTACATGAAATGGTTTGGTCCATTCGCAAAGCCAAAGCGAACGGCAGTTACGAATCGCAGTTACGATGAATCGCAAAGTAGTTTTAATTAGTTTTAAAACATAGTTTAACGCCAACATAGTTTGCCAACGTGAAATAAATGAATACGCTCTCAAATGTGCCGTCCGAGGCAGAGTCTGTTCGGCACGTTCGGCACACGTGATAGCTCGCTGCTCTCTGATTGGTTGAATCGTTTTTTGGACATAGCTCGGTAACTACTTGTCCGATTAATATGAAACCTTGAAAAGGCACATCCTCGGGTCCCCAGCAATATACCTGGCAAGTTTCAAGTATATCGGACCGGTAGTTGTCGAGAAACAGCGGTCGCATACACACACACACACACACAGACAGAGATTAGTGGAATTATAGATAGATTATTGGTTTGTTCATAACCATTTGGTGTGGTTTCATTATTGGTTTCGACACGGATTTATATATTTTTCTGCCGTGGCCCCTCCCGGGGTTCGGAGGTATACCGAGACCAGGAGGTCGGGGAGGAACACGTAACAATGTGTATGTGTGTGTGTATGTGTGTGTGTGTCTGTGTGTCTGTGTGTGTGTGTCTGTGTGTGTGTGTGTGTGTGTGTGTGTGTGTGTGTGTGTGTGTGTGTAAGTGTGTGTGTGTGTGTGTGTGTGTGTATATATGTGTGTATGTGTCTGTGTGTATGTGTACTTTGTACATTGAGGTAATATGTTCCAAATTTCATAAGTGAAAGTTTTGTACGTTGAGGTAATATGTTCCAAATTTCATAAGTGAAAGTTTTGTACGTTGAGGTAAAATGTTCCAAATTTCATAAGTGAAAATTTTGTACATCGAGGTAATATGTTCCAAATTTCAGAAGTAAATGTTTTGTACGTTGAGGTAATATGTTCCAAATTTCAGAAGTAAATGTTTTGTACATCGAGGTAATATGTTCCAAATTTCAGAAGTAAATGTTTTGTACGCTGAGGTAATGTTTCAAATTTCACAAGTAAAATTAATGTTTTGTACGTTGAGGTAATATGTTCCAAATTTCATCAGTAAATGTTTTGTACGTTGAGGTAATATGTTTCAAATTTCATAAGTAAATGTTTTGTACGTTGAAGTAATATGTTTCAAATTTCAGAAGTAAATGTTTTGTACGTTGAGGTAATATGTTCCAAATTTCATCAGTAAATGTTTTGTACGTTGAGGTAATATGTTTCAAATTTCATAAGTAAATGTTTTGTACGTTGAAGTAATATGTTCCAAATTTCAGAAGTAAATGTTTTGTTCGTTGAGGTAATATGTTCCAAATTTCAGAAGTAAATGTTTTGTACATTAAGGTAATATATTCCAAATTTCAGAAGTAAAAGTGTTGCACGTTGAGGTAATATGATCCAAATTTCAGAAGTAAAAGTGTTGCACGTTGAGGTAATATGATCCAAATTTCATAAGTAAATACTTTGTACGTTGAGGTAATATGTTTCAAATTTCAGAAGTAAATGTTTTGTACGTTGAGGTAATATGTTCCAAATTTCAGAAGTAAATGTTTTGTACGTTGAGGTAATATGTTCCAAATTTCAGAAGTAAATGTTTTGTACGTTGAGGTAATACGTTTCAAATTTCACAAGTAAAATTAATGTTTTGTACGTTGAGGTAATATTGTTACAGATCGCGGTTTGGATGTTATAGACCGAGCGGTGGTGTAAAACCGCGACCTAACAAAACTCACCCGATTCACCCAGAACTTTGGCCGTATCGCACCCTAGCTGCTCAATGAGGGAAAAGACAAAAGCGACGCAATGTAAGAGGAAAAGGAATTAAAACGAGAAGACGTACAGACGAGTAATGGGGTTTATTATTTACACACACAAGCAAAAAGGAGCAATCAAGTTTATTTACAACACATAAGACGCAGGTGACACAGTGCAAATACTAGCTTATCTACAGGCTTAACTTATCCCATGACAGAACAAACAAAAGACACTGACTCACGCGGGGAATTGCAGGAATCGCAGGATGTGGATGGCTGGAGGGAGAGGGAAGTCCAAGGGGGGTCATGCAGCACGATCGGCGCGTTTAGCAGCCGCCGTTCCTTTTCGGCCCTGCTCCAAACCGCCGCCCAGGCCCCAAGCGGCTGCCGGGTGTCGCTGCTGCTCCCGCCTCCACTTGCCTTGCCAGGCCTTGTCCCACTCGTCTGGTCCAAACCCTCCACTCTTTCTTGGTCCCTCACTCTGACCACCGACTCCTCACCGCAACCAACTCTGTGCAACCAACTCTGACCAACGGTGCAACCAACCCTGACCAACGGTGCAACCAACTCTCTGCGCAACCAACTCTGTGCAACCAACCAACTGTCCAACCACCTCTCCTTTTACTTCCGTGCGCGCCTTTTTATAGCGCCTCCGGCGGTTAAGCCGCCGGCGTTCAGGACACGCCCATCGGGGTGCTCACCTCGGCCCTGGTTGGTCGCGCGACCCTCGGGCTCCGCCCTGGATGACGACGGGCGGGCACGCCCCTCCTCCCCTCTGACGAGGTGGAGACACGCCTTCCTTCCCTGACTCGAGCCTCGTGGTCAATGGCGGTTATTGGAGGGGAGGTAATATTGGCAATCGAGGCTCGGCAATGACGAGAGGGGATGTAATATGGGATGGAGATGTTGGGGATGGGAAGGAAAGGGGATCTATTCTCTTTCACTGGTGCAATGGAGTATTTCAATTAATGGAAGACACAGCCTTACGCTAATACACATAATAAGGATATAACTGTCAAAAGAAAGGATATATCGTGTCCTGCATGTATGTTTTATGGACTAACTACGGAAACGCCCTTTGACCTTTATACAACCACAAACGGAGGGAGGAGGGGTGATATTTTACAACAACCTTTTACAACAACATTTTACCACAACAACAAAATAAAAAAACATTCTCATATCCACAACACTGCACCCTCCTCCCCTTAGGCACGTCCCGGGCCTATTACTTTTACCTTAGTGTGGCACGTAGGTGTAGTTCCCTCTACTTTTAACCTGACCCTGAGTGCGACAGTTTTAAAACATAAATAAATGTGTCCCGCTGCTCCATTGCACCCTGCCTAACAGACTTACGCCCACAGTTAACCGAATTGCGGAATGGTCTTCAAACTATACACTATACACGGGGATCTCGCGAGATCTTGGAGACGGCGGCAGGGATTTTCGAAGCTCCACACGGTCTCCACGTTTTTCGAAGTTAAGTCTGTTCACAATTGTATTTTGTCGAAACTGTATTTATCTTTCGGTGTGTGAAGTTATTGTGTGCAACTTTGGTTGTTTCTCGGTGTTTATCTTTCATAAATTGATCGTCTGTTTGCCGTGTCGCGAGCAAGGCCTTGTACAGTGTGCACTGTACAACCTTGAGGCTTTGTTTTTCTCTCAGTGGTCCGTCGTTTGTGATCCAATAACTTTCGTTCTCTGTATTCCCAGTCTTTTCACCCATAGCCGACTTCCTTGTGTAAATCTCAACTCAAAAAAAAAAAAAAAAAAAACATTTCCTTCTCTGTTCTCATTCGTTTATTCATTCTTATTCGTTCGTTCGTTCTTCGACCACGTGTTTCTCCCCCATTTCCCCAGATAGTTTTCACTCATTAACCTTCAATGTTTACACTTTCCCCTCAAGTTATGTATTCCGTCATATTTTATAACACCTTTTTCTTCTTCTTCTTTAAAAGGCTGCTTTCGACTTGCTCACCAAATCAATTCATCCCAAAAAAAATATCCATCTCCTATAGTGCCTTTGTTCTACATTCCCTAAACTCTCCTGCACTCCATCCTCCATCCAGCGTCCTTAAACGTATTTTTAACTCGAAGGTCACAAGAAACTCATTTTGCAATAAATGTTCGTTTCCCATAAATCGTACACTTTCAAAAATCCAATCTCACCCCTCCCCTCCAAATCTTCCCCATAACCCCTCCCCTCCAAATCTTCCCCATCACCCCTCCCCTCCAAATCTTCCCCATCACCCATCCCTTTCAAATCTCCCCCCTTGCCCCCTCCCTCCTAAACTACCCCCTCACCCCTCCCCGCCAAGACGCCCCCTCGCCCCTCCCCTCCTAGACTCCTGCCTCACCCCTCCCCTCCAAATCTCCCCCATATCCCATCCCTTTCAAATCCCTCCCCTTGTCCCTTCCCTCCCAAACTCCCCCCTCACCCCTCCCCTTCAAATCTCCCCACCCTCATTGCTTCTCAATTTCCCCCCGCTCACTCCCCCTCCTCAAAGCGTCCTCCCCGCTTCTTCCCCCTTCAAACTCTCACCTCCATCTCCCCCAACCTTCTGCCTCTCTCTTCCCCCTCCTCAAATAACACCTCATTGTGGCTCACCCAATCACCATCAAACCTTTTGTCCGCCCCATCCTTCCCTTTCTCCGAGCTATTCTGAAATCTCTGACACACCTTCAACAGCTCTCCCTACCTCTTCCACCTCTTCCACATCTTACCCTACCCCTCCTCCCCCCTGTTCTGTATCTGATGCTCCCCCTTCCTCTTCATTAACGGTATGGACCTCAAACATCCGGGGCCTTCGTTCAAACTTAACCGATCTCTCCATACAGGTTGCTTCTGTCAAACCAGACGTGATCTGCTTAACAGAAACCTTCCTCCTTTATGATGTCTCTGATTCCATAGTATCTCTCCCGGGCTACTCCCTCCTCCGGTATGATAGACCTGAGCCTCGTCCTGGAGGCGGGGTTGCTATCTTTATCAAAAACTCTCTTCCTCACTCGCCCTGCACTGCACTCTCTCCACCTCACCCCCAGGAATACCTCTGGCTACGGCTTCCCCTTCGCTCCCACCTCTTGTTCATATGTGTGTTGTACCGTCCACCAAACAGTGATGACTCCATCTACATCTCGCTGTCTGATGATATGGACCAACTTCTATCTACTCATCCCAACTCTCTCTTCCTCATATGTGGTGATTTCAACTGTCATCATGCCAGTTGGCTGGGTGTGGGTACCTCTCTCACCAGCCATGGCTCCTCAGCAAAGGACTTCTGCGACTCACTGGGACTGACACAATCTGTCAATTTCCCGACCCGGATCTCAGTCAACGGAACATCTTCTCTTCTGGACTTGGTTATGACTAACTTCCCTGAAAATGTCTGCTGCTCTTCTTCTGCTCCGATCGGAACATCTGATCATGTCCTTGTTAAAGTGGACATCTCTCTGACCATCCTCAGGGAGCCTGCTCAGCGTCGACGAGTCTGGCATTTCACTCAGGCCAACTGGCACGGTCTTCAAGCAGCCATCAATCATCTGGACTGGTCTCCCATCTCTACCACCTCTGACATCAACTCATCCTGGGAATTCTTCCAAAGTAAATTGCTCTCTCTCATGCACAGATTTATCCCATCTCGTCTTCAGTTGTCATACCCTTCCTCCCGTCCATGGTACACGGAATCTTGTGGTGAGGCTGTTGCCCAGAAACAACTTGCCTTCGTCTCCTGGAAAGCAAATCCAACGGAAGGAAATCTCATTTCCTTTCACAAAGCCCGAAACAAGTGTGTGTCCACCCTCAGGAGAGCCAGGAAACAATATCTCTCCGTTCTCAAGACCGAACTCTCTTATCTGTCTCCCTCTTCCAAATCCTGGTGGCGTCTGGTCAAATCCGTTTCTGGTGTTTGTTCCCCCTCCATCCCCTCCCTTACCTCAAACGGCTACACAGCTGACTCCGCACGTGAAAAAGCTGAATGCCTCAACTCTGTGTTTGCCTCTAAATCTTGTGTCCCAAACCCATCCCTCTCTGTACCCACCATACCCAGTCGTACCCTGCTGCTCCTGGACTCCGTGTCCTTTCCTCCTGACAAGGTGGAAAAGTTTCTGTCAACCCTCGACTCTGATTCTGCAACTGGACCCGACGGCATCAGCCCACGGGTCCTAAAATCCTGCTCTGCTGCTCTATCTCACCCTCTCTCTGTTCTCTTCACCCTCTCTTTTGCTCAAGGTCAACTGCCATCTGCTTGGAAATCAGCCAACATCACCGCTTTGCACAAAAAAGGTGCAAAAACAGATCCTAGCAACTACAGACCAATCAGCCTTCTCCCAATTATCAGCAAAGTCATGGAATCCATCATTGCTTCTGATATGAAATCTTTCCTCTTCTCCAATGGCTTGATCTCTGATCATCAATTTGGTTTCAGACCAGGTCACTCTACTCTGGACATGCTGCTTCTGCTGTCTCAAAAATGGATGGAGGTCCTCAATGCCAAACAGGAAATTAGAGCTGTCTCCCTCGACATATCACGTGCCTTCGACACGGTCTGGCACCCCGCTCTGCTCACCAAACTCTCCTCCTTTGGTATCCATGGAAATCTCCACGCATGGCTGGCGGACTTCCTCTCTAGTCGTCGTCAACGTGTGGCCCTGAATGGGTTTCTCTCATCTCCTCTTCCTGTTCAGGCTGGAGTTCCCCAAGGCAGTGTTCTGGGCCCCGTGCTTTTTCTGGTCTTCATCAATGATCTCTCTGACTCTCTCGAAAATCCTCTCTATCTCTTTGCTGATGACTCCACTCTCTGCCGCTCCATTCCTCTTCCCTCAGATCGGCAGTCTGCTGCCTCCTCACTGTCAGAAGACCTGGACAAAATCACAAACTGGTCAAACAAGTGGAACATGTCTTTCAATCCTGACAAATCTCACACTCTTACTATGTCTCTCCGAAAAGATCGACTGGACAACCCTCCCATCTACTTTCTCAACAATCCTCTCCAAGAAGTTCTGTCGCTCAAGATTTTGGGTCTCACTATCTGCCATGATCTTTCTTGGGAAAACCACATTTCCAAGCTGGCCTCCAAAGCCAGTCGCCGACTGGGCATCCTCCGTCGTGCGAAGTCCTTCCTCGGCACACCTGAGCTCCTCACCACATACAAAGCTTTCATCCGCAGCTCAATGGAATACTGTTCTCCCCTATGGGCCGGTGCTCCTGCCTCACACCTAGCTCGGCTTCACGCTGTTGAAACCAAAGCTTTCAGAATTATTGGAATCTCCCGCGATGAAGCTATCTCTGAGGGCCTTTCACTCACTCACCGCAGGCAGGTAGGTGGTCTTTCTGTCTTCTACCGACTCCTCTCCGGCCTTGCACCCCCAGCTCTCTCTGTGCTCTGTCCCCCAAATATTCCTACAGGTCGCACAAGATCTGCCAGCAACCCTCTGATGGTTAAACTGCCGAAATCTCGGCTCTCCGCTCACCTTCACTCTTTCATTCCTCTTTTCTCCCGCCTCTGGAACAAACTCCCTCACTCCCTTCAATCCCACTCCTCCCTCCAGGTCTTTAAAACAGCTGTTCACCACCATCTCTTATCTTCCCCCATCCAAAACCTTGATCTTTTCTACCCCCGCTAATTCACCCCAGATCCACCTTGTTTGAAATTCCAACTTCTTTCCTGGAAGTCCTGGCAGTGTCCATATGTTTTATACCTCTCCCACCACCCCCTTCCCATGCCCCCCCCCCCAAAGCCCTCGCCCTCTCTCAGATCTCTCGATGTCTCCATGTCTCTCGGTCCCTGCTCTCAAATGTTGTGTTTGTGTCCTTCCCCCTCTCTCCCCATCTTGTCTACCGCTCCCTATGTTATATGTTTTATGTGTCGGTTTGTCTTTCTGTGTGATTAATGTTCGCTCTTTCACGAGCCTCGATATTGTATACAAAAAAAAAAAAAAAAAAAAAAAAAAAAAAAAAAAACTGACGGTGGGAAGCATTATTTACACTGACGCTATTTTTATTTACAAAACTAACCCAGGACCTGTAATTGTTCTTTCTTGGGGGGGAGACAGTCTGTTCTGCATCAATGCACCATTAAAGCACCCAAAAACGCACCAAAGCACCCTCAAGCACCAATCGGTGCACAGTCATCACTGTTCATGAATAAAAATAACCAAACAACCCCTAACCCTGCAGGTGTCTCTTGCTCTTCGGCTCCCTCTGCTGGTTATTATTATTTGTCTTCCAGATGTTGTCATTCTCTTTTGCTTTGCTTACTGGCGGCCTATTTGCAATAAAGTGTGCCCAATGTGTCCTTCTTATTTATTTTATTTATGGCCCACAGGGCCGACTAGTGTGGTTCACCTGTGGGGCATCGGTGCCCTGTGGCCAAGGTCCGCCAGCAAGATTTCGGGCCCTCATGGCCGGTTCCAGCAGAGGGGCCATGCCCCAACCCATGGGGTCTATAAGTGGTGCTCGGCCACAGGCATGTGGTCCATAATGTGGTGCATCGATGCAGACAGCTGGTTCTGGGAATTTCGGGCGCACAATGGCCGACCCACGCACGCTCCCCTCGGCGCCCAACGGCGCACAGGTCATGTGGGAGACAAAAGAAAGACAATTGAGCGAGGGGTAAGGTCACAAGGGTACACATCAATAAGGCAATGCAAGGCGAAATGCGTACGGAGGGCGAAGTGAGAAAGCTCGTCCCTACCGTACGTCACCCCCCTGTTACCTAGCCCACCCTTGCCCTTACCCCATATGTACAAAACCTACACATTACCAATTCGTCACTACTGTCACGTCTTCCCCATATTTCCCCTATACCAAATTCGTCACCACAATCCCTCTACTTCAAAAATTTGCCATCATCAATTCATCATCAATCCTCATAAGGAGGAAGAGATGGAATTACGCACAATGTCACACCCACGTCATGATGCGTCTCACAATCCAAACATTTGCATCATAAAAAATAATCAAAACATGGCATGGTGTGGAGTACCTGTCACCTCAGGTGAGTGGATGCAGATGGTGCGAGGAGATCCTTCATCCTAACTATTTTCTAAATGACTTTAACACACTTTACACTACCCGGGGTCTTTCTCCGGCCAAACCATTGGCCCTCTTACACTATGGGTTCTAAAAACCAATTCCCATTGGCCAAACTGTGGTGCTTTTCAATTTGGGGTCTCACTCCCCCGATTCATCTCCCGGTGCCCTCGCACAATTTCTGGGCTGTGGCGTGTACCTCTCCCAGTGGGTCTACCCACCTGCACACCTCCACCACTGCAGTTGCCACCCGAGCTTACCTAGCTCCTCACCCTAACCTATCTAACTGGGGCAGGCCCCTCCTGGCTCTGTCACCCCACTCGGTGCCCTCTGGCACTGGGCTACCCGGGTCCGTCCTCCGGATCCTCGGGCCCCATCCACAACAACTACTACCGGCTCCCAGAGCCCACCTGCGGCCTCACCTGGCCGACATCCTCACAGTGGTGGAGCGCCCAACCAACTACACACACTAACAGGCTACACGCCCAGCCATTTCCACAACACCAACGCACCCATCCACATACCATTCTGTCACCCGCACCACAGATGCCAATATCCAACCACAATTTACCTGTACCCTCTACCTAACACTTACACTACCCGCCCCGGGTATCCGTGATGGGGGTCCACTCTTCCCCCATTCACACCTTCGCACCATCCACTCCACTCCACAATTTCCACCATTCTCACTCCACGACCATCCATTCCAATCCTCCATACCATTTATTCCATACATCTGTCTTTCATTCACCTGTCGTTGCACACCTGTGCAATCACACCTGTTCCATTCTCACCTGTTCAATCCTCACACACACGGCATCATCTCAGCTAACTTCTCCCCTCTGAAACTTGCGCTTCCCAGTCGTCCCTTTAAACTATTGCGCTCCCACGTCATTATAATCCACACTAATCTACCTGCGTCCCCACTACAGGTATCAGTCACTAACTAAACTTAACGTTACCTAATGTCAATCCTCGCTAGATCCCTACACACCATATCCTAACCCACCCGGGCTAGTTTTCACTGCCATACACCCCTTAAGCTATAGCTCCTTTGCCCCCTGTCTGTGAGGGATGGTGGATTTGCCATCCCACCACATCGGGGGTCTCTCGCTATCAATTTTGTACACCTAAATTCCAACCAATCAAAAATTTGCCAATCACTACTCATCATCTGCCAATCATTACTGCCAATCCTTTGCCAATCATCAAATTTTGTTTTTTCTCTAATTTTGGGTCCAAAACACTATCACTATCACGATCACCATCATCACAGTCCGCTATATCCTAGCCTCGGTGCGTCATGACATCATTAAACTCGGCTTCGTAAAGCCGAGCAATGAATTCGGGTGGTTTGGTTGCCTGCAGGTTGAATCCGTCCGGCTTTCGGTTCAAGGGAGGTGGTTTGGTTGGACCGAGATTCCACGCACCATCTCGGCGCGGCACCTTGCGGTCCCGGGCCCGATGGCTCCATCTCCCCCGGTCGGAACCCCGTCCCCACGAGGGGGCACCGTTCCGCTTCCTCCCACTCGCCCTCGAACCGGACCGGTCGCCTCGCCCGACAAAGCCCGGACTCGACCGTGCGGGGCGGGGCCAAGCCCGAATCGGCAACGACGCTTCGAAGAGAAACGACGCAGCTTCGATCGACGCCGGGCCTCGCACCCAACCAAGCACCCCTCGCACCGAGTGCTCGCATCGGCTATCCGTCGCTCTAACCACTAAACCGGTTACCATCGACGCTTCACTTGCATGCTTACAAGCATACGCTACCCCTTTCACCCTCACAAAACCTGGCGTTCCAACGCCGTCCGTACATTCCACCAACGCTCTCTCTGTTACACACCACACCTCTTGCGCACACTTCGATCCACACCTCTCCTCCGTTACGTCCTCCGTAACACTCACCATGGGCGTGCACTCCGTATTGCTCTCACTCCCTGTGTCACACCCCGTACACACCGACGTGCATTCTCGCTCGCACTCGGTTTCACTCCCACACTTTATAACACACCCACTCGCCGACGCACACTTTTTTCTCCCACGCGTGCCATTTCCACTCACACGGGACCCTTCACCAACGCCCGGGTGCTTCCTCGATCCCAAGCGCGCGAAAATTCTTTTGTCGCTAAACATCCTCCTGCAAAATCTACCCGCACAATATACAGCACGACTCACCTGGGGGATCCTTTTCTCCACGCGAACCTGCAAACTTCCATTCGGGTTAGCGAGTACAGCATCAGGATGTGCATTTAGACTTTGAGCAATTTCCATTCCTTCCTCCGATTGTTGCTCTTTTAACTTTAAGTCCCCGGTCTCTCCAATTTCAACTATACCCATAATTTCTTTGTTCACCTCGACGACCGTTGGCTTTAATAAAATTCCCTCTACCTCATCGGTCGCCGGCTTTTTCAAACCCCGTGTCGCGATTTCTACCCCCGTCATTGTACCCGTGCTTTTCTCCGCTTCGCTCAACCAGCGCTTTTCGACCCGCGTTACCTCCTCGTGCACCCCTGGGACCCTTTCGCCCAACTTGCGGTCTCTGTCCCTCTGCTCCCTTGCCTCTGATATCCGTTTTTCCACTTCACACCTGGATTCCTCCCTCAATTTTTTTAGATCACACCCGGATTCGTCTGACATGGCATCCCTCTTCCAATTATACACTGACTCTTCCATAGAGGCCCTCATTTGTGCCATAAATTGCTCCATGAGGGCCTGCATTTGGGCCATCCCTCCCACTTGTGCAGCGGGTGCGGCCGCCGTAGCAATGTGCGAGGCGCCATTTTGTGCGTCCGATACTCCCTCAACCACACCTTCTTTCCTCTCCTCCACCATTTTTTTTCCTAAGTCCTGGGTCGATTCTACCCCGTCTATCTCTCCCACCGGCATCCCGTCGCCTTGAACAGCCATGGCGCGATTTCAAAATTCGGGTTTTGCTTAAAAAAAAACAAAGTTCGGCAGCTCGTAATTTTGACCAAAATTTTTTTTCTAGATGTTTTACAAATTTGGTTCGGGCCCCGAATCTCACTCCCAGACACCAATTGTTATTCTAATAGTACAATTGGTGTTCCAAAATTTGGGCTAAATAAATTTAGTCCCAGGTTCGAATCCAACTCCTGACAACCAATTGTTACAGATCGCGGTTTGGATGTTATAGACCGAGCGGTGGTGTAAAACCGCGACCTAACAAAACTCACCCGATTCACCCAGAACTTTGGCCGTATCGCACCCTAGCTGCTCAATGAGGGAAAAGACAAAAGCGACGCAATGTAAGAGGAAAAGGAATTAAAACGAGAAGACGTACAGACGAGTAATGGGGTTTATTATTTACACACACAAGCAAAAAGGAGCAATCAAGTTTATTTACAACACATAAGACGCAGGTGACACAGTGCAAATACTAGCTTATCTACAGGCTTAACTTATCCCATGACAGAACAAACAAAAGACACTGACTCACGCGGGGAATTGCAGGAATCGCAGGATGTGGATGGCTGGAGGGAGAGGGAAGTCCAAGGGGGGTCATGCAGCACGATCGGCGCGTTTAGCAGCCGCCGTTCCTTTTCGGCCCTGCTCCAAACCGCCGCCCAGGCCCCAAGCGGCTGCCGGGTGTCGCTGCTGCTCCCGCCTCCACTTGCCTTGCCAGGCCTTGTCCCACTCGTCTGGTCCAAACCCTCCACTCTTTCTTGGTCCCTCACTCTGACCACCGACTCCTCACCGCAACCAACTCTGTGCAACCAACTCTGACCAACGGTGCAACCAACCCTGACCAACGGTGCAACCAACTCTCTGCGCAACCAACTCTGTGCAACCAACCAACTGTCCAACCACCTCTCCTTTTACTTCCGTGCGCGCCTTTTTATAGCGCCTCCGGCGGTTAAGCCGCCGGCGTTCAGGACACGCCCATCGGGGTGCTCACCTCGGCCCTGGTTGGTCGCGCGACCCTCGGGCTCCGCCCTGGATGACGACGGGCGGGCACGCCCCTCCTCCCCTCTGACGAGTGGAGACACGCCTTCCTTCCCTGACTCGAGCCTCGTGGTCAATGGCGGTTATTGGAGGGGAGGTAATATTGGCAATCGAGGCTCGGCAATGACGAGAGGGGATGTAATATGGGATGGAGATGTTGGGGATGGGAAGGAAAGGGGATCTATTCTCTTTCACTGGTGCAATGGAGTATTTCAATTAATGGAAGACACAGCCTTACGCTAATACACATAATAAGGATATAACTGTCAAAAGAAAGGATATATCGTGTCCTGCATGTATGTTTTATGGACTAACTACGGAAACGCCCTTTGACCTTTATACAACCACAAACGGAGGGAGGAGGGGTGATATTTTACAACAACCTTTTACAACAACATTTTACCACAACAACAAAATAAAAAAACATTCTCATATCCACAACAATATGTTCCAAATTTCGTAAGTAAAAGTTTTGTATGTTGAGGTAATATGTTCCAAATTTCATAAGTAAATGTTTTGTACGTTGAGGTAATATGTTCCAAATTTCAGAAGTAAATGCTTTGTACGTTGAGGTAATATGTTCCAAATTTCATAAGTAAAAGTTTTGTACATTAACGTAATATGTTCCAGATTTCAGAAGTAAATGCTTTGTACGTTGAGGTAATATATTCCAAATTTCATAAGTTAATACTTTGTACGTTGCGGTAATATGTTTCAAGTTTCAGAAGTAAATGTTTTGTACGTTGAGGTAATATGTTCCAAATTTCATAAGTGAAAGTTTTGTACGTTGAGGTAATATGTTCCAAATTTCAGAAGTAAATGTTTTGTACGTTGAGGTAATATGTTCCAAATTTCATAAGTGAAAGTTTTGTACGTTGAGGTAATATGTTCCAAATTTCATAAGTGAAAGTTTTGTACGTTGAGGTAATATGTTCCAAATTTCAGAAGTAAATGTTTTGTACGTTGAGGTAATATGTTCCAAATTTCATAAGTAAATGTTTTGTAGGTTGAGGTAATATGTTCCAAATTTCAGAAGTAAATGCTTTGTATGTTGAGGTAATATATTCCAAATTTCAGAAGGAAATATGTTGTACGTTGAGGTAATATGTTCCAAATTTCAGAAGTAAATGTTTTGTACGTTGAGGTAATATGTTCCAAATTTCAGAAGTAAATGCTTTGTACGTTGAGGTAATATGTTCCAAATTTCAGAAGTAAATGTTTTGAACGTTGAGGTAATATGTTCCAAATTTCATAAGTAAATGTTTTGTACGTTGAGGTAATATGTTCCAAATTTCATAAGTGAAAGTTTTGTACGTTGAGGTAATATGTTCCAAATTTCAGAAGTAAATGTTTTGTACGTTGAGGTAATATGTTCCAACTTTCATAAGTAAATGTTTTGTAGATTGAGGTAATATGTTCCAAATTTCAGAAGTAAATGCTTTGTACGTTGAGGTAATATATTCCAAATTTCAGAAGGAAATATGTTGTACGTTGAGGTAATATGTTCCAAATTTCAGAAGTAAATGTTTTGTACGTTGAGGTAATATGTTCCAAATTTCAGAAGTAAATGCTTTGTACGTTGAGGTAATATGTTCCAAATTTCAGAAGTAAATGCTTTGTACATTAAGGTAATAAGTTCCAAATTTCAGAAGTAAAAGTGTTGCACGTTGAGGTAATATGTTCCAAATTTCATAAGTAAATACTTTGTACGTTGAGGTAATATGTTTCAAATTTCAGAAGTAAATGTTTTGTACGTTGAGGTAATATGTTCCAACTTTCAGAAGTAAATGTTTTGTACGTTAAGGTAATATGTTCCAAATTTCAGAAGTAAAAGTTTTGTCCATTAAGGTAATATGTTCCAAATTTCATAACTAAATGTTTTGTATGTTGAGGTAATATGTTCCAAATTTCAGAAGTAAATGTTTTGTACGTTGAGGTAATATGTTCCAAATTTCAGAAGTAAATGTTTTGTACGTTGAGGTAATATGTTCCAAATTTCATAAGTAAATGTTTTGTATGTTGAGGTAATATGTTCCAAATTTCATAAGTAAATGTTTTGTATGTTGAGGTAATATGTTCCAAATTTCAGAAGTAAATGATTTGTACATCGAGGTAATATGTTCCAAATTTCAGAAGTGAAAGTTTTGTACATTGAGGTAAGATGTTCCAAATTTCAGAAGTAAATGTGTTGTACGTTAAGGTAATATGTTCCAAATTTCAGAAGTAAATGCTTTGTACGTTGAGGTAATATGTTCCAAATTTCAGAAGTAAATGTTTTGTACGTTGAGGTAATATGTTCCAAATTTCATAAGTAAATGTTTTGTACGTTGAGGTAATATGTTCCAAATTTCATAAGTGAAAGTTTTGTACGTTGAGGTAATATGTTCCAAATTTCAGAAGTAAATGTTTTGTACGTTGAGGTAATATGTTCCAAATTTCATAAGTAAATGTTTTGTAGATTGAGGTAATATGTTCCAAATTTCAGAAGTAAATGCTTTGTACGTTGAGGTAATATATTCCAAATTTCAGAAGGAAATATGTTGTACGTTGAGGTAATATGTTCCAAATTTCAGAAGTAAATGTTTTGTACGTTGAGGTAATATGTTCCAAATTTCAGAAGTAAATGCTTTGTACGTTGAGGTAATATGTTCCAAATTTCAGAAGTAAATGCTTTGTACGTTGAGGTAATATTTTCCAAATTTCAGAAGTAAATGTTTTGTACGTTGAGGTAATATGTTCCAAATTTCATAAGTAAATATTTTGTACGTTAATGTAATATGTTCCAAATTTCAGAAGTAAAGTTTTGTCCATTAAGGTAATATGTTCCAAATTTCATAACTAAATACTTTGTACATTGAGGTAATATGTTCCAAATTTCAGAAGTAAATGTTTTGTACATTGAGGTAATATGTTCCAAATTTCATAAGTGAAAGTTTTGTACGTTGAGGTAATATGTTCCAAATTTCAGAAGTAAATGCTTTGTACGTTGATGTAATATGTTCCAAATTTCAGAAGTAAAAGTTTTGTCCATTAAGGTAATATGTTCCAAATTTCAGAAGTAAATGTTTTGTACGTTGTGGTAATATGTTCCAAATTTCAGAAGTAAATGCTTTGTTCGTTGAGGTAATATGTTCCAAATTTCAGAAGTAAATGCTTTGTACGACGAGATAATATGTTCCAAATTTCAGAAGTAAATGCTTTGTACGTTGGGGTATTATGTTCCAAATTTCAGAAGTAAATGCTTTGTACGTTAAGGTAATATGTTTCAAATTTCAGAAGTAAATGTTTTGTACGTTGAGGTAATATGTTCCAAATTTCAGAAGTAAATGCTTTGTACGTTAAGGTAATATGTTTCAAATTTCAGAAGTAAATGCTTTGTACATTGAGGTAATGTGTTCCAAATTTCATAAGTAAATGCTTTGTACGTTAAGGTAATATGTTCCAAATTACAGAAGTAAATATTTTTATGTCAAGGTAATATGTTCCAAATTTAATAAGTGAAAGTTTTGTACGTTGAGGTAATATGTTCCACATTTCAGAAGTAAATGTTTTGTACGTTGAGGTAATGTGTTCCAAATTTCATAAGTAAATGTTTTGTATGTTGAGGTAATATGTTCCAAATTTCATAAGTAAATGTTTTCTATGTTGAGGTAATATGTTCCAAATTTCAGAAGTAAATGTTTTGTACGTTGAGGTGATATGTTCCAAATTTCAGTCGTAAATATTTTGTACGTCAAGGTAATATGTTCCAAATTTCAAAAGTACAAGTTTTGTACGTTGAAGTAACATGTTCCAAATTTCATAAGTAAATGTTTTGTACGTTGAGGTAATATGTTCCAAATTTCAGAAGTAAATGTTTTGTACGTTGAGGTAATATGTTCCAAATTTCATCAGTAAATGTTTTGTACGTTGAGGTAATATGTTTCAAATTTCATAAGTAAATGTTTTGTACGTTGAAGTAATATGTTCCAAATTTCAGAAGTAAATGTTTTGTTCGTTGAGGTAATATGTTCCAAATTTCAGAAGTAAATGTTTTGTACATTAAGGTAATATATTCCAAATTTCAGAAGTAAAAGTGTTGCACGTTGAGGTAATATGATCCAAATTTCAGAAGTAAAAGTGTTGCACGTTGAGGTAATATGATCCAAATTTCATAAGTAAATACTTTGTACGTTGAGGTAATATGTTTCAAATTTCAGAAGTAAATGTTTTGTACGTTGAGGTAATATGTTCCAAATTTCAGAAGTAAATGTTTTGTACGTTGAGGTAATATGTTCCAAATTTCAGAAGTAAATGTTTTGTACGTTGAGGTAATACGTTTCAAATTTCACAAGTAAAATTAATGTTTTGTACTTTGAGGTAATATGTTCCAAATTTCATAAGTAAAAGTTTTGTATGTTGAGGTAATATGTTCCAAATTTCATAAGTAAATGTTTTGTACGTTGAGGTAATATGTTCCAAATTTCAGAAGTAAATGCTTTGTACGTTGAGGTAATATGTTCCAAATTTCATAAGTAAAAGTTTTGTACATTAACGTAATATGTTCCAGATTTCAGAAGTAAATGCTTTGTACGTTGAGGTAATATATTCCAAATTTCATAAGTTAATACTTTGTACGTTGCGGTAATATGTTTCAAGTTTCAGAAGTAAATGTTTTGTACGTTGAGGTAATATGTTCCAAATTTCATAAGTGAAAGTTTTGTACGTTGAGGTAATATGTTCCAAATTTCAGAAGTAAATGTTTTGTACGTTGAGGTAATATGTTCCAAATTTCATAAGTGAAAGTTTTGTACGTTGAGGTAATATGTTCCAAATTTCATAAGTGAAAGTTTTGTACGTTGAGGTAATATGTTCCAAATTTCAGAAGTAAATGTTTTGTACGTTGAGGTAATATGTTCCAAATTTCATAAGTAAATGTTTTGTAGGTTGAGGTAATATGTTCCAAATTTCAGAAGTAAATGCTTTGTACGTTGAGGTAATATATTCCAAATTTCAGAAGGAAATATGTTGTACGTTGAGGTAATATGTTCCAAATTTCAGAAGTAAATGTTTTGTACGTTGAGGTAATATGTTCCAAATTTCAGAAGTAAATGCTTTGTACGTTGAGGTAATATGTTCCAAATTTCAGAAGTAAATGTTTTGTACGTTGAGGTAATATGTTCCAAATTTCATAAGGAAATGTTTTGTACGTTGAGGTAATATGTTCCAAATTTCATAAGTGAAAGTTTTGTACGTTGAGGTAATATGTTCCAAATTTCATAAGTAAATGTTTTGTACGTTGAGGTAATATGTTCCAAATTTCAGAAGTAAATGTTTTGTAGGTTGAGGTAATATGTTCCAAATTTCAGAAGTAAATGCTTTGTACGTTGAGGTAATATATTCCAAATTTCAGAAGGAAATATGTTGTACGTTGAGGTAATATGTTCCAAATTTCAGAAGTAAATGTTTTGTACGTTGAGGTAATATGTTCCAAATTTCAGAAGTAAATGCTTTGTACGTTGAGGTAATATTGTCCAAATTTCAGAAGTAAATGCTTTGTACATTAAGGTAATAAGTTCCAAATTTCAGAAGTAAAAGTGTTGCACGTTGAGGTAATATGTTCCAAATTTCATAAGTAAATACTTTGTACGTTGAGGTAATATGTTTCAAATTTCAGAAGTAAATGTTTTGTACGTTGAGGTAATATGTTCCAAATTTCAGAAGTAAATGTTTTGTACGTTAAGGTAATATGTTCCAAATTTCAGAAGTAAAAGTTTTGTCCATTAAGGTAATATGTTCCAAATTTCATAACTAAATGTTTTGTATGTTGAGGTAATATGTTCCAAATTTCAGAAGTAAATGTTTTGTACGTTGAGGTAATATGTTCCAAATTTCAGAAGTAAATGTTTTGTACGTTGAGGTAATATGTTCCAAATTTCATAAGTAAATGTTTTGTATGTTGAGGTAATATGTTCCAAATTTCAGGAGTAAATGATTTGTACATCGAGGTAATATGTTCCAAATTTCATAAGTGAAAGTTTTGTACATTGAGGTAAGATGTTCCAAATTTCAGAAGTAAATGTTTTGTACGTTAAGGTAATATTTTCCAAATTTCAGAAGTAAATGTTTTGTACGTTGAGGTAATATGTTCCAAATTTCATAAGTAAATATTTTGTACGTTAATGTAATATGTTCCAAATTTCAGAAGTAAAAGTTTTGTCCATTAAGGTAATATGTTCCAAATTTCATAACTAAATACTTTGTACATTGAGGTAATATGTTCCAAATTTCAGAAGTAAATGTTTTGTACATTGAGGTAATATGTTCCAAATTTCATAAGTGAAAGTTTTGTACGTTGAGGTAATATGTTCCAAATTTCAGAAGTAAATGCTTTGTACGTTGATGTAATATGTTCCAAATTTCAGAAGTAAAAGTTTTGTCCATTAAGGTAATATGTTCCAAATTTCAGAAGTAAATGTTTTGTACGTTGTGGTAATATGTTCCAAATTTCAGAAGTAAATGCTTTGTACGTTGAGGTAATATGTTCCAAATTTCAGAAGTAAATGCTTTGTACGACGAGATAATATGTTCCAAATTTCAGAAGTAAATGCTTTGTACGTTGAGGTATTATGTTCCAAATTTCAGAAGTAAATGCTTTGTACGTTAAGGTAATATGTTTCAAATTTCAGAAGTAAATGTTTTGTACGTTGAGGTAATATGTTCCAAATTTCAGAAGTAAATGCTTTGTACGTTAAGGTAATATGTTTCAAATTTCAGAAGTAAATGCTTTGTACATTGAGGTAATGTGTTCCAAATTTCATAAGTAAATGCTTTGTACGTTAAGGTAATATGTTCCAAATTTCAGAAGTAAATATTTTTATGTCAAGGTAATATGTTCCAAATTTAATAAGTGAAAGTTTTGTACGTTGAGGTAATATGTTCCACATTTCAGAAGTAAATGTTTTGTACATTGAGGTAATATGTTCCAAATTTCATAAGTAAATGTTTTGTATGTTGAGGTAATATGTTCCAAATTTCATAAGTAAATGTTTTCTATGTTGAGGTAATATGTTCCAAATTTCAGAAGTAAATGTTTTGTACGTTGAGGTGATATGTTCCAAATTTCAGTCGTAAATATTTTGTACGTCAAGGTATTATGTTCCAAATTTCAAAAGTACAAGTTTTGTACGTTGAAGTAACATGTTCCAAATTTCATAAGTAAATGTTTTGTACGTTGAGGTAATATGTTTCAAATTTCATAAGTAAATGTTTTGTACGTTGAGGTAATATGTTCCAAATTTCAGAAGTAAATGTCTTGTACGTTGAAGTAACATGTTCCAAATTTCACAAGTAAAATTAATGTTTTGTACGTTGAGGTAATGTGTTCCAAATTTCAGAAGTAAATGTTTTGCACGTTGAGGTTATATGTTCCAAATTCCAGCAATGTCTGTTTCTGCATTCTTGAGTTGTATTAAGAAAACCCTCAAATTCACGTACGTGTCTGTCAGTCCGTCTAGTCAAAAAATGCTCTGTGCATATTGGACTTCTCTTGTGTTCTAAGGAGGAACAAATACATTTACTTCTTCATCCAGGTGTATGAATCAAATTGTTGCCCTTCATATGAACTTTTCTCGAGCATTACCTGGTTCCTCCTAAGAACACTAGGGTAGTCCAGCATACACATGAGATTTTTTTCAGGCGAGTTTAAATCCAACATGATGGGGAACTAATGTTGCTTTTTTCAGTGACAAATCACTCCTCGTCACAACAAGTTGCTTGTGTACAACAAGCAAGTGCTTAAACAGCTGATTTGTACTTTATCGTTTATACAATGTGTTTATATGATTCAATGTGCCCAAGATTGTGGTTAACAGTTATTGTACATTACACGATGTGTTTATATTGTGAAATGTACTTGATTGTTGTATTTTTCAAATGCAAGAAAAAAATCTGTAACTGAAAATCCTGACGTGCTGAGTAATTATTGCTTCACATTTGGAACCAGCATTCTCAAATTCATAAAGGACACGTACAGTCATGGCCTAAAACATTGGCACCCTTGCACTTTTTTCAAATAATTCACCATTTCTTCCAGAAAATTGTTGAAATAAAAAAATCTGTTGGTGTCCACATTTGTATTTCTTTGGTGTTCAGTGGAACAAAACAAAAAAATCTGAAAAAATTACTAAATTTTAGCTTATTCCACACAGAAATTCTAAAATGTCCCATACAATATTATTGGCACCTTTTAGAAGTTGTTAGAAATAATTAGATTTCAAGCAGGTGATTCTCCTTTACTTTGGAATTGAACTCACCTATGGTGAGTCGCAGGTGACTGCAATATAAAAACCACTCATTCAACCAGTTTGAATAGAGAAAAGGAGTCATTCTGCTGTTTTGTGTCACTGTGTGTACCGCAATGAGCATGGAGAAGAGAAAGAAAACCAGAGAATTGTATGAGGAGGTCAAACACAAGATTGTAGACAAGCATGGACAATCTCAAGGCTACAATTCCATCTCCCGAGACCTTGATGTTCCTGTGTCCACCGTACGCAATGTTATCAGGAAGTTTAAGGCCCATGACACTGTAGTCGACCTCCCTGGACGTGGCCGCAAGAGAAAGCTTGATAGAAGATTGCAGTGAAGGATTGTTCGAATGGTGGAGAAAGCATCTCGATCAACTGCCAGACAGATTCAAGCTGACCTTCAGACACAAGGTACGACAGTTTCGACTCACACCACCCATCGCCAACTCTATGAAAGGGGGTTCTATGGTAGGAGACCCAGGAGGACCCCACTGCTGAGTAAGCCTGACTGGAGTTTTCCAAAACACACCTTGACAAGCCCAAATCCTTCTGTGAGAACGTCCTGTGGACAGATGAGACGAAAATAGAGCTTTTTGGTAAAGCACATCATCTCTATGTTTACAGAAAACAAAATGAAGCCATCAAAGAAAAGAACACGTTCCCTACAGTCAAACATGGAGGAGGATCAGTGATGTTTTGGGGTTGCTGTGCTGACTCTGGCACTGGTTACCTTGAGTGTGTGCATGGCATCATGAAATAAGGAGATGACCCTGGCATTTTGGAGTGCAATGTTCAACCCAGTGTCAGAAAGCTGGGTCTCCGTCGAAGGTCATGGGTCTTGCAGCAGTAAAATGACCCCAAACACACATCAAAAAGCACCAGGAACGGTTCAAGCCAAAATGCTATACGGTTCTGAAGTGGCCAGCAATGAGTCCAGTTTTAAATCACATTAAACACCTGTGGGGAGATCTGAAAACAGCAGTTGGGAGAGGGCACCCTTCAAATCTGGGAGTACTGGAGCAGTTTGCACAAGAAGAATGGGACAATCTTCCAGTAGAGATGTGTAGGAAGCTCATTCATGGCTATAGGAAGTGCTTAACTGCAGCTATTTTGTCCAAAGGCTGTGTGTGCTACCAAATATTAAGACTACGGTGTCAATAATTTTGTCAACACCATTTCTTTTTATTTTCTGATTTAAAAAGATATTTTAAGTTCTGAATCAAAAACAAAGGTTCTGTAATATTAACAGTGAAATAAATAATTGTGGAGACCAAATACTTTTGTCAATTTCAACTTATTTTTAGAGAAGATTATGAGTTATTTGAAAAAAGTGCAAGGGTGCCAATATTTTTGGCCATGACTGTACATTTACCCTCAGTAGCAAATTTGTTGTTTTCCAGTGTTATCACTGGTACAATTTTGGTGCTCTTCAGTTTCCAGGATATTTTCATTTAATTTTTGAGGTCTTAGTATTTGGTCATTTTCTTGGTTTCTGCGTTTCGGCCAAAATCGCTGGGTACTGATATTTCAATCATCAATGCTGTATTTTCCTCTTTGTTCCTGAGTAAAATGTCTGGTCGCAATGCTTTGTATTCTATGTTTACGCTCGATTGAATCATCAGGTCGTACGTGAGCATGATGTCCTTGTTTTCATTGATTGCCGTGTTTGCCGTGAGTTCGTGTTTCCATGAGTTTTGTGTAACTGGGATATTGAAATTTCTGCAGATGTGCCAGTGGATTATTCTACATCCCTTGGTGTGCCTTTGGGTGTACAGCTGCTCTGACATGAGGTTTTTACATCCCGATAGGAGGTGACTCGTGCTTTCTGTTTCTACCTTGCAGAACCTGCACTTGTCCATCTGGCTCAGTCCTGCCATCTTTTTGAAGCCATTTGTGTGGCGTCCTTGATCTTGGGCATTAATAATGATTCGTTCTCCATCCCAGTTGAGCTGACCTCTTCTTAGACATTCCAGTGATCCTTCTTTGTCTATGAACAATCTGTCCAACTCTTTTTTATATTTTCCTGCTCTTTTGTATTTCTGAACCCAGTCCCAGTTGTCACTATGTATCTCCTGGTATTTCATCTTGTATTTTTATTTTGTCTATTTTGCAATCGTTGGGGGTGTATTTGTTGCTTTGTGTCGGTTTGGTGTGTGACATCTTCCAATTGCAACCGTTTTTGGAAGTTTTTTGCAAGGTGAGTTAGAGATACCTTTTCTGGTTTGTTTTGTCCATGCTTGTACACAAATTGTATTCGGTAGTCTGTTGAGATTTTTACATACTCTGCCAATCGTACGGTTGTCATTCTGTGCACTTGATTGAGTTCAATCAGGTTTTCACCTCCTTCTTTCCCCAGCAGGTACATTCTTGGGATAATGCATTGACTTTTGTCAGACATCTTGTGGATAGTGAGGAGCTTCCTCGTTTTTATATCTAGTTTTTTGATATCCGCTTGTGGCCAGTTTACTGTTTCGCAGCTATACTGGAACACTGGTACTGCTAGTCGATTTTGTTTCTTGGGGTTAGATATGTTTTCAGGATTAGCCTCGTTCTACCCAGGTATTCTTTGGTAATTGTTTTATGCATTTTCTGATGGCAGATTTGGTGGCCCACTTCTACTCCAAGGTATTTGTAAGACTAGTACACCAGTTCCCTATGGGAGTGGTAGGAAGTGTCTGGCATATATACATTACAGTAGATCTAGGATTGGGCCTTAGGAACATTGTGGGGGTGTTCATTTACCAAGTTTCTTGCAGAGAACTCCCCAAGTGGTTGAAGCATTCGAGCAAGCACTCCATTAAGAAGGCTTGGCAAGCTAGCTGCTTGAAAGCTTGATAGCAGCTAGCTGCGGCCGGCTTGGCAAGCGCTAGCTAGCTGCTTGTTAACTGAACGCCACCCAGGTTTCCTCTCTTTTTCAGTTTAGTGTCAAACAGCGTTGGCAACTTTTTCTTTTTTTTTTGGATACTGAATCGAGGCTCGTGGAAGAGCTAACATTTATTTCACAAACAAATCAACCAGACAAACAAAATATATAAAAAGAGGGAGTGGAAGAGAAGATGGGGAGAGAAGGGTGTTGTGAAAAACCAGTCGGGTCCACAACTTTAGTCCATCTGGTGGTTTAATTCCATTAAGACCATGACATCATTCTGTAATACAGGAAATGCAATAGGAATAAGGTTTGGCATCACATGGGTCCATCCATAACATTCAAAGCAAGCAAGCTTAATATTCTATGCAGGCGTACCGTTAGCGAGTCCACTAGATGTAACATGTCACAGGAGAAGCCCCCTGAGCACCGACCGCAGCGGGTCTTATAGCCGCGCCCCTAGCGGTGTCAGCGAGCAACGATCATCACCTGGGTTCAGCATTAGTACGAATACGATTTCACCACATTCTCCCCACCGTTAGAATTATACTGCAGAGCGGCTAGAATCGAGCGAGCGTCAGCATTAACAGGGTGTGGAACATGGAATCAGTCGACCCAACCGTACCGGTCCGGGCGGCGAATTTCTCTGCCAGCATGCGTCCGAAATTCCCCGGGTACGGCATCACGTATCCCAGAGACCCCGGCGTCGGAGGAGCTACCGGAGTCAGGTGACGAAGGGGGTACCGCCAAGCCTTCGGGCATGGGTAGATGCGGCGAGGGGAGGGTCGGCAGACTTTCAGTGATGGGAGCGTCGGAAGAGTCCATAGTCTCATAGATTGGTTCGATCGGTTCGTCCGATTCCCTACAAGGGTCGGCGATCCCACATGGGGCAAGATGACGTACGGAGACAGTGGTCTCATGTCCATCAGCCGTCATCACACGAGCATGCTCAGGATTAGCCTGGAGTATCTGCACTTTGTCCACTAAGGGGTCGTACTTGCTCGTGCGAACCGCCCGTTTGAGGTAGGCCGGCCCGGGCTCAGCGAGCCAACTGGGTAAAGACCGTATACACCCCGTGCTCCTGGGGTGGTGGAAAAGTCGCTCGTGGGGAGTCTGGTTGGTGGCCGTGCACAGTAGAGCCCTGATCGAGTTCAACGCCGCAGGTAGCGACCAAGCCCATTTATCGAGGCCCCGGCCGAGGGTCCAGAGGTTGAGCATGACGGCCCTCCATATAATTCCGTTGAAGCGTTCGATCTGCCCATTCGCCTGGGGACTGTACGGCGTGGTGTAACTAGAAGTGATGTTATTTTGGAGCAGATAGCCTCGCACCTCCTGAGACAAGAAGACCGCACCCCGGTCGGTATGCACATAGGCCGGGTACCCGAACATAGAGAACAAGTTCTGTAAGCATCGCATTACCGTGGCAGCAGTCATGTCCACGCACGTATAAGCGAAGGGGAATCGCGAGTACTCATCGACGATAGTGAGCAGATGTCAAGTAGTAGATTTGTTATTGCCTAAAGTTCAGTTATAGACGTTGGTTGCTAATGTGTCATGATTTAAATGTTGTTTAAATCATGCTATTTTCATAAAGTTAATAAAGGGTTTTTGCTTCGTTTTAGTTTTGCTCGCTGAGGTCATGCTGGACAATTGTATACGTGTGCTTTTTTCGAGGCTGGTCGTAAAACCACGCCCACATGCGCGTGTTTTTACGTAATGCTAGTAGAATGACATGAACCTATCGTTAACCATATATATTTTGTTTTAATCACAGCAACGCCTGACTCTGTATAAACATGCTTTGAATTACTCATGTGAACCCATATATTTGCTCTGGGCTTATCTGGCCAAGCATGCACTCTTTGTGAGTTACATTTCTGTTTTCTCGGAGCCCAGAGAAACATTTGGTCCGAATGATAAGGAAGGGCTGACTCCCCCGAATAACAGAGCGGATGACGGTGGGGGCTTGGCCCACCGGGGAGGAACCTCTCCCAGTTTTGTTTGTTCTCTCGGAGATTTTCTGATAATCGTATTCGTATATAAGTGAATGAGAATCAATGCGTTTTCAGGAAGGCTTGACGTGGCATGAGACTGGCTCTTGCTGTAGATGTCTGTCTCCTCCGGATCTGTATAAGTTGGCTTTAATTTAAAAACTGCGTCATTTTTCAGGCTACTTGTGGACTTCTTCACCAAACGAAGAGCTGATTCTTCACAGATGGTACCAGGAGTGGGGTCAGCACCGGACGACGGGAAACGGAGCCCGAGGGACAGGAGGAAGGCTGCCTGAGGCGCGCCGGCACGCGGATTTGATTAAAGGTGGGAGTTGTTTTATATCAGAGGGCTATTATTCCAAATTCGTACCTTCCTCCCTCAAGTGGGTTCAGTCTCCTTGTCTTCCGCGATGCCTGCACTCGAACAGAAATTGTAAGTAAAGGCTCATTTTAGGCCTCAGAATGACGTGGCTTTGTTAAAGCCAGGATAAACAAGTAAGGATACCAGGAAGGACTTAACAGTAAGCTTAAAGTTACAATTAGCACCAGGAGGGGAAAATGAGGTCGGACAGCCATATAGGTTGAAACCAGGTGGCCAAGATTTTTCCAGGAAGGAACAGCCCAGAGACAAGATGGGGTATGCCATTGCATGCCAGGGAACGAAGGGCTGTGGCTAACTTAGATAGAAGGCCAAAGCAACAGAGGTCCAGATAGAAACAGGCCAGGACCTGGTGGACAAGAGAAAATAAATAAGCTCACAGGAAATGGGCCAGGTGGCCACAGGGTGAGAAGGACAGGAATGGTTTTTGAAATATTGAAATTTTAAGCATTGCAGCTATAGTTATTGAAGCTACAGGACAGAGGACAATTAAGTAAGCAGTTAAACAAGTAAAACAGCGAGTGATGCCGCTGGACCAGATACCAGACCAAGACCCCCCAACCCCCCAAGACCTGAGCTCAGTCCCGGGGCTCTAGGCAACACCCCCCACCCCTCCAAGACCTGAGCTCAGTCCCGGGGCTCTAGGCAACACCCCAACACCCCGCCCTGCCTTCCTTTTTTTCACCTCAACCCACCCCCCGTCCAACCCGTCCCAAAAATCCTTTTCCTGGAATGAGAGACGTAACATGAATGAGCAAAGATTGTTTGGGAGTGGCTGGAGAAAGGCATGATTTGAGTTGATCTGAGTTTCGCGCGAAGTCTGGGAGACTTCTATAAGTATATGAATGAGGAATGAATGTATATTGGGATGTTAATTGACGTGTGTATCTAGCCAATGTATTTGTCTGTATGACATATGCAAAGCAGAGGGTTTCGGTGTGAAGCTCTGTAAGTGATCTGCTCGACGTGCGGGAAATTCAGGCCGGGAATGTCCATTTTAGCGTCTATCCGAGAGAACAGGCGAGGTCCTGAACTGAGTCCGGATTTTCATCTGTTTGGGAGTTGTTTGGGAAGCGAATTGATATAAATCGGGTCAGGAAAGCACTCGGAGTGCCCTCGTCGATCTACTGTTGATATGAAGCGGTTTCTTGGAGATGGTTGCAGGATGGGCTGTTTTTTTCGCTAAATTCAGAATTCGAATCAATATGTGTGTTTTACTTGAATCGAAGAGTTCATTCAATGGCAGATATTGTGGATTGTATGTGTGGGATGTATCGCTGAGGCAGCTCACCTTTGGAATTGGTGTCATATAGTGCATTTTGGGTCAGAGAGGTCAAGCGTCGGAGATCCTGTTTTTTTTGCGATGTTTACGAGCTAGGGATGAGTTCTGACAGCTCAATGTTCTGACAGCTCACTACATGTCAGGTCGTAGATTTGTTATGACAGCTTTTCGCACTTTGTTATGACAGCCGACTGCATGTCCCAACGTGAGGTAAACCCCGCCGCGAACGCGAATAGAGCGGCGTGCAGGGAGTGTTGGGATTCGTGTGGAGGCACGAGGGTGCGCGCCAAGACGGGGGGCGGCGTGGCGTCGTCGCGTTGAGATGGTTGTGCCAGGTCGATCGGCGATCTCTGAATTTAAATCGGATTTTTGTCATGTGTGTTGTGAAATTAAACGTCTATCCGAGAATCCTGGCAATGTTCGTTTAATTAAAATGTGGTACAAACCTGTGTTTCCGCCGTGCGGCTCCGTGGAAGTTAGAGTAGAGTTATTGTGTGTTCGGGCAAGAGCCGAGCGAGCCGCGAGTCACGGGTGTGCTGTATGAGATTTGCTCAGAGTGCCGGCGATAACTCGCCCACTCTCAGAGGAGGATGTGTGCCCAAATGCATTGTGGGTCATTTCGACTTTGCTGGATGTCGGACGTTCATGTCAGACGAGCCATGTCGGAATAGTGGCCGGCTGCGACATATATGCCAGGCAATGTCACAGGACGAATACGTTATTTATAAGATGGATAGATGGATGGATTTATTTAAGATGGCTAAAATAAACGATTTCAAGACAGAGTAATTAATTTCCGGAGCCAAGTTCCAACAGGAAGTCTTGTTCATACAGTAAGGTACAGTGCGGAGTGGCGGCTGGAAGATGCATCGATGCATTTGTGTTGACCAATTCGAAGTTTGACCTTTTAAAGTTTAGTTGACCTTTGTTCGAGATTTGTAAGGGAAAGAGGTCGGAGATAATTCACTAACCTTGGAAGAACGACAGGCGGAGTCAGTCTACAGGGTGTTGCTTTAACGACAGGATATATAGGACTTAAATCTGGAGAATATCGGGACATTATATTGTGGGTAAAACCAAAATCATGTACATAATTAGTGGACAGAGAATATCGAGTTTTTTGTTGTTGTGGAAGCGTCAGGTACAGTACGCTTGGAATTTAATTTAACCGGGTCGAGTACAGTGACGTGTTCGATCGAGCTGTGGGGATTTGAGATGGATTTGAGTCACGTTAAATGGAGGACATTTGGGAGGATGAAGAGATGCAAGTAACGTGGATTAAATTGTGGTATCACGAGTTGGGTGCCAGAGATATTGTGGTTATTATAACTCACTGATTATAGGGGGCGCCGGGCGCACCGAGTACAGATCGGGTTGCATGATGGAGCACGCATGCATGGATTTTGGCTTTGCGAGGCTCCGGATAGAAATTGGCATTTCGATGCTGTGGATTATATTGTGCCTGCCCGGAAAGGTGATGTCCTGTGCTGGGGCTGGCGACATGCCTCTGTTATTTGTCTGTCTGTCGGTCTGATTGTAAGTCTTTGGTACTGGGAGGGCTAATTGAGTGCTCAGGCGTCATTGTTCCATGGAGGCAGGAGCTGTGAGTCACAAAATGTAAATGTAACACAGAGAGATGGACAGGACAACAATGGAGTTTATATGGACGGGTTTGGGGCAGGTTCAATCTGACGATTACAGAGTGCTTTGTTCTGTTCACGAAACATGTAAAATTCAGGGAGTTGAAGTGGTTTGCAAGAAGGTAGCAGAGTCAGTACTGGGATGCAACCTCGTCCAGGGGTTTTGGTCCAGCCTGCAAGGAGTCCAGGGGCTTGTTTCAGGGCTGGGTCGCCAAAAATGGGACGCTGTGCCCATCTGGATGTAAAATTATCCATCAAGGACGGGGAATAATGTGCAGTGTGATTGGGTAAGAGGTAAAGGCCATAAAACACCAACCCCATGAGGAACGAAATAAATGGAGAGATGTTGGGATCACATGATGGTTGGGATTGAAGAACAACCTACTGGGATTTCAAACCTGTGTTTGGGTCTGGGGCAACTGGGTGATGGGCAATAGTGTATGAGTGAGTAATTATGATCTGTTTAAGTGTAAGAGGCGGTGGAGAAGAAAGGGGTGATGAAAAGTTATTTGTTTTAGTGTGAAGTAGGTTGGTTGCTTATTTGTCACAGTAAGATGAGAGTTGTGTTTTTAAGCTTGGTCTTTGAATGAATTGTTGATTGGAAAAGTGATTTTTGATCGCTGATCCGATCTGGTTTTGAATTGTTTGATTTAATTTTGAATTGATTGGAGGTAATAAGGATTTGTGTTGATTTCCTGATTTGAGTTCATCTGGAAACAAAGACAGATGGGATTAATGTGTATATCAGGAACATTTTGGAAAAGAAATATGGATATATGACATTACTAAAATATAACCAAGCAATTGAGAGTTCTTGGGTTAATGGGATATAAATAAATGCATCTACAAATTGACGGTTTATAAAAATTTAGTTCTGGATGATACTTAAACGATGAACAATGTTGGCAATATACAAAGAATGTGACTTGTTTTTGGGGGGAAAACATGTGGTTTAAAATTGGTTGGCTAAGTTTTAAAGATGGAGATGTTTCGCAGAACTCTTATGATTATTTATATGAGTGGTGGACTATTCCATGGCGAAGCATTTTCCAGTTTATTGAAAGTTGGATTTTGTAAAATAATGGTTTAATATAACCACAGTAGAAAATAATATACAGATTTGGGACATTTTGTAAACTTTCGAATAATGAGAAGATTCATAAAAATCATTTTATTTATTTCATGGAAAATATTTGGGTTGCAAGTGGAGAAGCATGGTATGGTATAAAATAAAGAGGGAGTATCCAGGAAAAAGATGTTCAAGTGAACTTTGTGCTGTGAAAAGAATGTCGAGTTAATGGAAGTGTTTTGTTCGATTAATTTTGTTCAATTTGTGTTCAAATGACCATCGATGTTGGGGGCAATTGTATGGGTGGCAAACGAAGATTAATTTAGATTTATCATAGTTAAGTTCGAGGAAGTTGATTTGAAGCCAGAATTTCATTTGGATGCCAGAAAGGAGAAAGGAGATGCTGAAAGCCAGAAAGGAGATGCTGTTGTCTACTCTGAATGACAGGTGGCGGTATCCAGGGCGCTGAGGAGTTTGTTCACGTTGTAAAGTTTGTTTATTTATTTGTTTATTTAGTTTGTTTATTGTAGAGAAGAGTGCTTTTGGGATTCCGGAGCCAGAGTGGATAATTTGAGAGTAGTAGGTGGTCCATGTGAAGCTTGGGAGTGAACTGATTTGGGTTTAATAGGCACAAGCTGGTCTAAACAGGGTGAGGAGGATGGCGTGATTGATGATGTCAAAGGAGGCGTTGAGGTGAGGAGGATGAAAATGTTGAGGTTGCCGGCATCAGAGGAGAGAAAAGGTCGCTGGTGATTTTGAGGAGAACAGTTTCAGTACTGTGGCTGGAGCAGAATCCGGATTGGGATGTTTCATACAGGTTATTGGCAGAGTGGTGATGTTTGAGTTGAGTGGCCACAGCACGTTCCAAAACTTTTGACAGAAAGGGTAGATTGGAGATGGGTCTGAAGTTATTTAGGGTGTCAGGGTTTAGTCCAGGGTTTTTCCAGAATGGGGGTGAAGTTTCACGAGTTTTTGGGGAAATCGGTATGTGAAGCTGGATTAAGTTGGAACTGCTTGATGAGCCATGGAGATGGATTGGGTTTTGTTGTTGGTTGTCTGGGAGTTCGGTTGTTGCATTGCCAAAGGTTTTTGTGTGGTGGACACACTCGTTGGCTGTTGTCTTGTGTGACGTGGATGGAGATGTATGTGGCTGCGTGTGGCTGCCTGGAGTCGGGAAGACGGCTACAGTGGTTGATATTGGTTGTGGATCGTCCGGGGTGCTTCGATTTGCATAGGGGGTGAAGATTGGGATATTACATTATTTTAAGTAAGTATTGGTATGAGTAATTACATAAGTAATTATGAGTTATTATGAGTATTAGTTATGAGTAAGTGATTATTTTAGTAAAGTTACATGTTTCGCTGTGTTGTGGATCTGCGGATAAGCTAGTTTGATGGGTACCCTGGGGTCTTCGGCGTGTCTATGTGTTTGGCTGTCTGTCACACCGGACTCTTGAATGGGTTTTCATGAGACGAATTTCAGACATAACAGTGAGAATCTATTTTGAGCGAATCACAGTGGGTGAGGAAAACATTGTGTGTGACCAGACACCAGAACTGACCAGAATTGAAATTGGAAGTAGACCAGGTTATTTCTATTATTTGTTTATTCGTGAAAATAAATAAATAATAGGGGGAGGTTAATGGTGGTTTGTTTGTGTTAATGGAGGTTAATGGTGGTTTGTTTGTGTTAATTCTAGTTGAAACTCTCGCTGAAGTAATTTTCGTTTATTTTTATTTTTTGATTTGATTTGAGATTTGAGATGATTGATTTTTATTAATTTTATAATTTTATTTTTATTGATGTTGAAAACAGGTAATGGGATGCTGAGAGAAGGATTGAATTTAATTTGCATTGGACTGGATTAAATGGGATTGAATTTAAAAATTGAATATTGGATAAAATTGGATCCACTTGGAAAAAATTGGATTAGGAAATTGGAGACCTGTAGACCAGGCGCTCCCAGGAGACTTGTGGACCAGGTGTTCCACCAGAGGAAAAAGACCAGGTGTTCGTGGAGCACTTCACCTGCAAGAACGCCTTGGAACCAAGGTGGAAGGGACCAGTCCAGGTGTTGCTGAATACACCAACGGCAGTCTTTTGCGAGGGCAAGACCTCGTGGATCCACGCCACGCACTGTAAGTTGGCCATACAAGCACCAGACACTACACCACAGCAACCACAGTAAGGATGGGCCTAATCATAGGTATGATACTATTGATAGCGACAGCAGCTAGGGATAACTCCGATTCCAATAGATGCGAAAACGAAACCCGACACCTCACCGTAACATGGGGACAAAGAGTATCACTACCATGTTTCGAACAGAAAGCCCTGCACACAAATTGGGTGAACATAAATTGGCTAGCACTGTCGGCAGGGCCTGGACGCGTTGGCATGGTACTACAAAAGCAACGAGAGTTCCGGGAAGACGGGCAAGCTAGCATTAAGACCTTGGCCCAACCAGGATACAAATGGGGAACCCCTGATTTTAAGCTACAAACACGCACGCGCCTAGAGAAAGGCATGACTATGCAGGTCCGGTGCAGCGTCTGGACCCCTGGCGCGGCCGGTGGCGAAAGGAACTACATACCATGCATCGAATACATACTCACGCCACAACCCCAGAATAAGGCCCCAAAGAAGGGTGAAAACACATATTGGAAAGTGGCCAGGGAGGTGGCAACAATTCAAAATAGGACACACTGCTGGTCGTGCATGCGCTTTCCCCAAGCAGGCACCACAGGAATACACATGATAGTGCTACCTCTGTCCCTCAATGACCTCTGCTCACAACCTATCGATTCCCCATGTTTAGTCACCACGCTGGAAAGAGAAGGGATTGACAACGGCAAGAGTTGCAATCGACAATTTAATTATCGCCCGTCAATGATTGCCCATGTGGCCGAGAGGCCTGCCCCCGTCTGGGTCAAACCACAGAAAGGGACGGTCTGCCTCCAGGGTTCCGGCCACTTGCGTATGGGAGAATCAGAATGCGCCTACACTCTCCCCGGGAAGCTGGGACAAGGGAGCTCGGGGATTACATTACGAATAGTACTGCAAGATAAACACAACCACAACATAACGGCTATAACATTCTCTAGGGGGGTTAGTAGGATTAATGGGGTGGTAAAGGGACTCCAGTGCTTATCCACCCACCTGGTCCCACCCCATGGGACAATGTTTATATGCGGCGACAAGGCTTACCCCTATTTACCAAATAATTGGGGGGGCACATGTTATCTGGGTTCAGTCCTTCCTGACGTTGAGATACTGGATGAGCTAGACCCAAAGTCCTTGGACAGGCGTTATAAGAGGTCAGTCATGAACGAAGATGGAACCACTAAACTACACGGGAGCCTATGGGAAAAGGTGTTTGGTTTCTTCTTCCCAGGAGCGGGCACAGTCATGGATAGTTTCCGGATAGATAAATTGGCTTTGGCCCTAGAAAAGGTGGCAAACGACACCGCTACGGCTCATGACATACTATTGGATCGATCGGATCGCGCGCGAAAATTCTTATACATTTAGCTGGCTCACTGACTGGTTCCAGGGATGGACGGGCACCATAGTGAAGTGGTTATTGACCGCACTGGCTGTGATAATCGGGGTAGTAATTTGGGGGGCACTAATGAAATCTCTAGTCCTCCTCTGTATGAGAAAGTATTTTACAGGATGGAAAGTGAAGAAGCCGCCGACAACGACTATGGCTCTGACCACAGAGGCCGTCGACCTGAACGGGTCCTTCAACAAGGCAGTTGCGACCGGCGCTCCAGAAAATTGCATTGAATTTTGTAATGACTGTGATACTTGTGCGGATCCCATGTGGGAACTGGCTGCTGCCTGTAACGGTGTATGTGATGACTGTGATACTTGTGCTATAAACCCCTTGCGTGTACTGGCTAACGCTGCTTATGTATTACAAGCTGACAGCTGCACGCCCCCTTTCAACCCAACTATGGATCTGATTGCGACGCTGGGTCTGGCGGTCGAGGGACCCGACGAGGATATCCTAGACCCGCAAGCCGACCAGGCGCCCAAGGGAGACTTTGACATAAAGGAAGTTCCTCTCTTTGCTTCATATGTATTAAGTTCAAATGCTTCAAGTGAATCGGATTTTTACGCTCTGTACCCTGACCAGGAAATTGAGACACAAGATACTGACAATATTATGTATTCCCCAGAACAGCAGTACGTGAGGGACCTCATGGGCATGATCGTTGATTAACTTCGAAGATCTGCAAGGACTGGGTCTGCAAAGGGTGGGGGGAGCAAGTTCCGCAGAGGAGGTGGTGGCCCTCTGGCGGAGCAGAACCTCATCTGGACCAGACACCTTCGTTGTGGATCCGAAACGTTAATGGACTTTCATGTTCTGAGCCCTCAGGCTCCGAGCACGCACCACACGACACGTTCGCCAAATGCACGGGCGAGGCGCTTTGGCCGCACGATATGCCCTTGGGAGATACCCGCATTACAATTATTTTTTCAATACCCGCATTACACAATTATTTTTCAATAAAGCCCGATGTGGCACGTTGTCTCTTAAGATACTTTGTCTCGACGAGACAAGAGGAAGGAATGTCAAGTAGTAGATTTGTTATTGCCTAAAGTTCAGTTATAGACGTTGGTTGCTAATGTGTCATGATTTAAATGTTGTTTAAATCATGCTATTTTCATAAAGTTAATAAAGGGTTTTTGCTTCGTTTTAGTTTTGCTCGCTGAGGTCATGCTGGACAATTGTATACGTGTGCTTTTTTCGAGGCTGGTCGTAAAACCACGCCCACATGCGCGTGTTTTTACGTAATGCTAGTAGAATGACATGAACCTATCGTTAACCATATATATTTTGTTTTAATCACAGCAACGCCTGACTCTGTATAAACATGCTTTGAATTACTCATGTGAACCCATATATTTGCTCTGGGCTTATCTGGCCAAGCATGCACTCTTTGTGAGTTACATTTCTGTTTTCTCGGAGCCCAGAGAAACATTTGGTCCGAATGATAAGGAAGGGCTGACTCCCCCGAATAACAGAGCGGATGACGGTGGGGGCTTGGCCCACCGGGGAGGAACCTCTCCCAGTTTTGTTTGTTCTCTCGGAGATTTTCTGATAATCGTATTCGTATATAAGTGAATGAGAATCAATGCGTTTTCAGGAAGGCTTGACGTGGCATGAGACTGGCTCTTGCTGTAGATGTCTGTCTCCTCCGGATCTGTATAAGTTGGCTTTAATTAAAAAACTGCGTCATTTTTCAGGCTACTTGTGGACTTCTTCACCAAACGAAGAGCTGATTCTTCACACAGATAGCGATAGTTACTCGACACCAGCAATGGGCTCTTGAAATCCATCGCCAAGCATTCCCACGGCCTCGTAGCCCTAACCAGAGTCCCCATGGGTGGGTTATAGAAACGCGGTTTGATTTCCGCGCATATAGCGCAGTCGCGACAGATACGGCGGATATCGTTAATCGAGTATGGTAGATTGCCACGCCGCACAAAATGAGCGAAACGCGTTATGCCCGGATGCCCCGCAGTGGCATGCAGCACGCGTAGGCCCTCCAAAGTGGCGATACCCACGCACGTAGCCGGTCTCGATAAGGTGTCGGCGGCCTGGTTATCCTTCCCCGGGTGGTATTTGATAGTGTAGCAGAAGTCGGCAAGCTCTATACGCCAGCGAGTGATTTTCTCATTCTTAATGCGCTGGGCGTGTAATGTGTCGTACATGAACGCAACACTTTGCTGGTCCGGGATGATTTGGAAACATCGCCCGAGTAAGTACGGGCGCCATCGCCGAATAGACTCGACGATCGCATACGCTTCCTTTTCGACAGACGAATGTCTCCGCTCAGTGGAGGTAAGAGTCCGTGAAAAGGAAGCCACCGGACGCCCTCCTTGGGAGAGGGTCGCCACGATGGCCTGATCCGAGGCATCACTTTCGAGGACGAAAGATCCGCTCTCGTCGATCGTCGCCACAGCGGCACTGGCGATGTCGGCCTTAAGGCCTTCAAAGGCCGCCAATGCGGCCGGACGCAGAGGGAATGTGTCGCAGGCCACAAGGGGGCGAAGTTTCACGGAGAAATTTTGGACCCATTTGGAGTAATGGGCGAATAGCCCGAGGTTGCGCTTCAGGGACGCCCGATCGCAGGGAGGGGCCATGTCGAGCAAAGGTCGCAGACGCTCCTTATCCGGAGCCACAGAGCCATGGGTCACGGTGTACCCCAGAAGATCTATCTTGCGTAGAGAGTATTGACACTTATCCTCGTTCATGGTTAAGTGATACCTCTGCGTGACCTCGAGGAAGCGCGTCAGATTAGCATCATGGTGCCCTTGGTCATACCCACAAACCGTAAGATTGTCTAGGTAGACGAAAACATCGGTTAAGTTCTCCCTCGCAATGAGGTCATCCATGGCCCTCTGGAAACAGGTGACCCCGTTTGTTACCCCAAAAGGCAATCGAGTAAACTGGTACAACCGTTGCCCCGACTCAAATGCGGTATAGATACGATCTGCCCTAGAGATGGGAATCTGATGGTACGCACTACGGAGATCAAGAGTGCTGTAGACCGAGTACTGGGCCACCTGTCGCACCAGCGCGTCCATCCCCGGAAGGGGGTAGGCATCCAGCTGTGTAAAGCGGTTAATCGTTTGGGAATAGTCAATTACCATGCGTCTGCGGTGTGCATCGCTTCGCACCACCAAGACCTGGGCTCGCCACGGCGACCGGCTAGGTTCTATGATACCGTCTTTCAAGAGCTGAGCCGTTTCGTCCGCAATGAATTGCATGTCTGCTCGAGAGTAGCGCCATTATTTTACCGCGACAAGGGTACAGTCGGAGGTTAGATTGGGGAACAGCGAAAGCGGCTGGATTTCCATTTTCGCTAGGGCACACACAGCAAGCGCGTCAGCCCCCACAACAAGCGTGTCAGGCCCACCAAACTCCATTTCCAGACGTCCATGTCGCTGATGAAAATCGTGTCCTAACAGAATATCAGCACATAAAGCAGGTAAGACCATAAGGTGTACATCTGGGAAAACCCGTCCCTTTATCACGAGTTTCAATTGGCATTCCCCCTTCGTGCTGAGTCGAAGTCCCTGGGAAGCCATGAAGATCCGTCTCGTAGACCTCAAGACCTGCCAACCATGCCTGTGCACTAGTCGCTGGTCGATAAAACTATCCGTAGACCCTGTATCCACCAAGGCCCGCACACAATGGCCTTCGACCATGAGGGGAATAAGGGCTTGAGCCAGGCTGAACGAGCCTGCTGGGAGTGGGACCGAACCTCCCGAGTGGGTCGGCCGAGCCTCGCGGGCGGATCCTATGCCAGCGGCAGTTTTCCGGGCATCAGAGGGTGCCCGTGGAGTCTCGTATAAGTTGTCAGGGTGTGTTCCCATGCAATCTGCAGTTTTGCGGTCGTTGCCGGAGTATTCGTTGTCCATGGGGAATCCATTAAAGCCATCAGAGAGCTTTCCCATGCATTCCGGTGTTTTGCGATTCAAAATCGCCGTTTGATGTGTATGGGCCTCCGTAGTATTCGAAATCGCCGTTTGACGATTTTGACGGGTATAGGCCTCCGTAGTATTCGAAATCGCCGTTTGACGGGTGAGGGCCACCGTAGTTGGTACCGAACTCGTGTCGCCGCCAGTGGACGCCGTACGCTCTTGAGAGACATGACGAGAACGTACCGCTGGGGCTTGGCGAGGCTCCAAAGCCCCTCGCGTGGCCCGGAGTCTGGTCAAGGACGCATGTGCCATGCCCGATCGAGGATGAGACTGTTGTGGCTGTTTGGTGACTCTCGCCAAGGTCGATTGAGCGACCAGGGGCCCGCGAAGAGGGGCCCTGTCCTTCAAAGCCGGGTAAGGCGCCGTGTTCCGAGCTCGGCACGTAGGCTCTGCAATGAGCCCATTCAAGGGCGGCCGCGCGCGGTTTTCTGGCACACTTTCGCGTAGTGCCCCTTTTGCAAGCACAAATGGCATATGGCGTCCCGAGCCGGACACACGGCCCGTGAATGACGTTGTCCCCCACAGAAATAGCAGGTGGCTCCGCGTAAGGCCTTGGGTCTGGCCGTTGCGGCAGCCATCAGGACCGGATCCTCCTCCGGAGCATCCTGGAGTTCCGCGAGCAGTTCCGCTCCCTCGGCGGTAGCACTCTCCGGCTGTGCGTGGAGCGAGGTTCCCGCCAAGAGGCGCATGCGATCATAGACGTTCGACTGCAACCGCGCTTCAGTGTGTACCTTTCCTTGCTCGAGTGCCGCAGTGAAGGTCAGGTCGGTCTTCTCCAGGAGTTTGAGCCTTAGGTCCTGAGAGGAGACCCCAGCGACATAGGCGTCTAGGAGAAGGTCATCCTGAGCCTGCTTGTGAGTCCGTGGCTCCCGGGTGCTGTCCAGCAAGAGTTTTGCCGGAGCTCCTGGGCATAGTGATCCATCGGCTCGTTGGGTTGCTGGCGTCGCGTTAGTAGCAAGTGCCGAGCATACACTGGGCTGTTTTCCTTTATGTACAATCGTTTGAGCTCCGCAATCGTGAGGTCGTACGTCGCACATTGTGCGATGCTATTGTACACCTTGTAGTCGATTTTGGAGTGAAGCATTGCTAGCTTCGCGACAGCCGTCGGCTCGGTCTCAGGCTCAGCGAAATGATTCTCCAACGTTTTGAGCCAGTGCTTCAGTTGCAATCCACCATCCGAGGCTTGCGGGTCGGCGCAGAATGGTGTGACCACCAGCGTCTTGTTGCCCGCCATGTCGGTAGATCGTTAATGGAATTAAGTGTTGTGAAAAACCAGTCGGGTCCACAACTTTAGTCCATCTGGTGGTTTCATTCCATTAAGACCATGACATCATTCTGTAATACAGGAAATGCAATAGGAATAAGGTTTGGCATCACATGGGTCCATCCATAACATTCAAAGCAAGCAAGCTTAATATTCTATGCAGGCGTACCGTTAGCGAGTCCACTAGATGTAACATGTCACAGGAGAAGTCCCCCTGAGCACCGACCGCAGCGGGTCTTCTTGCCGCGCCCCGAGCGGTGTCAGCGAGCAATGATCATCACCTGGGTTCAGCATTAGTACGAATACGATTTCACCACAAAGGGGAAGCACACAAACAACATTTGAGAGCAGGGAGAAGTGTGGGAGGGAGAGGGCTTGGGGGAAGGAGGCGTGGGAAGGGGGGGGGGGGGGAGAGGTATAAAACACAAGGAGACCAAGGACTTCCAGGACAGAAGTTGGTATTTCTAAAAAGTGTAGGATTTGGGGTGAAATTAGCGGGGGTAGAAAAGATCAAGGTTTTGGATGGGGGAAGATAAGAGATGGTGGTGAACAGCTGTTTTAAAGACCTGGAGGAGGAGTGGGATTGAAAAGAGTGAGGGAGTTTGTTCCAGAGGTGGGAGAAAAGAGGAATGAAGGAGTGAAGGTCAGCAGAGAGTCTTGATTTTGGCAGTTTAACCACAAGAGGGTTGCAGGCAGATCTTGTGTGACCTGTAGGAATATTTGGGGGACAGAGCCCAGAGAGAGCTGGGGGGGGGGGCAAGACCAGAGAGGAGTCGGTAGAAGACGGAAAGACCACCAACCTGCCTGCGGTGAGTGAGTGAAAGGCCCTTGGAGTTAGCTTCATCGCGGGAGATTCCAATGATTCTGAACGCTTTGGTTTCAACAGCGTGAAGACGAGCTAGGTGTGAGGCAGGAGCACCAGACCAGAGTGGAGAGCAGTATTCCATAGAGCTGTGGATGAAAGCCTTGTAAGTGGTGAGGAGCTCAGGTGTGCCAAGGAAGGACTTCGCACGACGGAGGATGCCCAGTCGGCGACTGGCTTTGGAGGCCAGATTTGAAATGTGGTTTTCCCATGAAAGATCATGGCAGATAGGGAGACCCAAAAGCTTGAGTGACAGAACTTCTTGGAGAGGATTATTCAGAAAGTGGATGGGAGGGTTGTCCAGTCGGTCTTTTCGGAGAGACATCGTAAGGGTGTGAGATTTTCAGGATTTAAAGACATGTTCCACTTGCTTGCCCAGTCTGTGATTTTGTCCAGGTCTGCAGAGAGTGAGGAGGCTGCAGACTGCCGATCTGAGGGACGAGGAATGGAGCGACAGAGAGTGGAGTCGTCAGCAAAGAGATAGAGAGGATTTTCAAGAGAGTCAGAGAGATCATTGATGAAGACCAGAAAAAGCACAGGGCCCAGAACACTGCCTTGGGGTACTCCAGCCTGAACAGGCAGAGGAGATGAGAGAAACCCATTCAGGGCCACACGTTGACTACGACTAGAGAGGGAAGTCCGCCAGCCATGCGTGGAGATTTCCATGGATACCAAAGGAGGAGAGTTTGGTGAGCAGAGCGGGGTGCCAGACCGTATCGAAGGCACGTGAAATGTCAAGGGAGACAGCTCTAATTTCCTGTTTGGCGTTGAGGAATCCATTGTTGAGAAAGCAGAAGCAGCATGTCCAGAGCAGAGTGACCTGGTCTGAATCCAAATTGATGATCAGAGATCAAGCCATTGGAGAAGAGGAAAGATTTCATATCTGAAGCAATGATGGATTCCATGACTTTGCTGATAATAATTGGGAGAAGGCTGATTGGTCTGTAGTTGCTAGGATCTGTTTTTGCACCTTTTTTGTGCAAAGCGGTGATGTTGGCTGATTTCCAAGCAGATGGCAGATGACCTTGAGCAAAAGAGAGGGTGAAGAGAACAGAGAGAAGGAGTGAAAGAGCGGAAGAACATGATTTTAGGACCCGTGGGCTGATGCCGTCAGGACCAGTTGCAGAATCAGAGTCGAGGGTTGACAGAAACTTTTCCACCTTGTCAGGAGGAAAGGACACAGAGTCCAGGAGCAGCTGGGTGCGACTGGGTACGGTGGGTACAGAGAGGGATGGGTTTTGGAAGTTTAAGGTAAAAGGTAAAAGGTAAACTGTTTCAAAAGGTAATCAAAAGTGTTTGTGGTTTCTAATATTTTTACTTCTGGTTAGGTTGCTCTTATGAAAATGGCATGATAAGCTATTTATTCACGTTAACATGGTGTTTGTTCAAGGAGAAATCACCCCTCGGGTGAGACGGAATATTATTAATAAAAATATTGTTTTGTAATAACACTAATATTATGCTATTATCATAAGTGTTATTAATTACTTTGGTTATTAGAAGTGGCCTTGGAAAAACGCCATTAAAAACACGTTAGCGGAGTCATCTTTACTATAATTCACCAAATGTCTGTCCGTCTGTCTGTATGTCTGTCCATCCGAAGGTACCGCAAAACGGCTGAACCAATCGCAACGGTATTTTGGGTGGGTAATCCTGGGATCTCCTGGAGTAAATTAGGCTATATTGTTTTTCCAATTTCAGCTTTGGCCTCCAGCATTTTCAGGGTTGGACTCCCGCATAACGTTATTTTCCCGGGTGCTGCACAAACGGCTGCACCGATCGCTGCACGGCTGCACCGATCGGCAGCACCGATCGGACTCGGTGACCTCGGACAAAGACCTTTTATAAGGACATGGTTTGAATCCCTGCTTGAGAGAATTCCAACCCCCTCCCCGCCATCACGGTCGTCTCTCCAACTCATAATCCCACGAGATATGTGGAAAGGACGACCCAAAACCAATTATCTTCTTTTTGATTCGCATATAAACATCATTAAAAGTAAATAATGACCTCGGCCAAAGTTCAAATGATGTGAGTTTAATCTCTACATGAGAGAAATCCACATAGCTATTTGGGTGGTGTAAACGCTAACAGGTCACTGTCTCCATCGATCTTGCCAAGGCCGTAACACCTATCGGCTCAAAAATTTTTAAACTGTTGACTTGGTAGTTTTTACAATTAAGGAAACATTAACAATGTTGTTAAAAGTTTATTTTGTGATTAATTTGTGATTGGACTCGATATCCCACCTCCCCAAGGAGAGAACAAACCTCGTTCAAGTAAATGACGACATGCAGTGATGGTTTCTACTTTCTAAACGTGAGCTTCGCGGATCGCCATATGCAGATTCTCCATGGACCCACGATCGATGTTTCTCTACGTGAACATACCTGTTTGTTTGCGAACAGGTACGTTTTTCATGGAAGTCCTTCACGAACTTGCTGTCCATGTCTGACGTGCGAATGAAGGTGCTGCAGGATTGTGGAATTTATTGGTTTCATGCTTTAGCATTCGCCGTTTCTGCATTGCCTGTTTGCTTATGGCCCCCCACCCGTGCGTAGCATGGGTATCTCACTGGTGTTAATAACACTCGTGGGTATATAGATTTCAGTAGAACTTCATTCAGGACCATAAATATAATTAGCCTCACGGATGTCGGGATTATTCCAAATTTCTTTCAGTTCCATGTTTAAAAAGGTAATCATATGTGTTTGTGGTTTATAATATTTTTTACTACTGGTGGAGGTGCTCCCATGAAACACGACGATAAACTATATATAAACGTTAACACGGCGTTTGTTCAAGGAGGAAAAACCCCTTGGGGAGGTGGGATTTTATTAGTATTAATTTTGTTTTGTAATGACTAATATTATGCTTTTGTGATTAGAAGCGTCTTTTGAAAAACGCCACGATAAAGCTATCTTAACATAGATATACACCTCAACATGCATCCCCATTGGTGGGGAAAACCCCCTTGGAGGAGGGGGAAAATTAATTCGCTACAGCCCTCATTGTGTGACCCTTAGGCTTCCTGACAATTTTTTTGAGATGGATAAGTAAAGACCGAATATATCGCGGCCAAAAATCGTCAGACCGACAGACAGACACAAAATTGCATATTTTAGTTAGAAGAAGATGCTTTGTTGTCTTGCTCCTGTATTGTTGTATCTAGGTCGATTTTCATGTACATTTTGGTGGTCTTCATGTACATTTTTGGCGAATGTGAACTTGGCACACTTATCTAGGCCAAATTCCATTTGGATGTCGTCGGAGAACTGAAATCTACATGAAGCAATGTTGCTTGGTTCCTGAACATTCAATATATATAAAAGCCAGTTCGTGTTATGCATTATGTGTGAACAGACTGCCTTCACCCCATTGGTTGGACAGCTGCCCGACTCCACCCACAATTGTAACATGAAAAAAAACTAGAACAATCAATGCGACTGTGTTGCTAATATGCCTCCGCATCATCCCACAACCGGTAGATGCCATCACTCTGCATATGTATGTGTAGCGGATCACATTTGTGAAGTTTCGTATTGATCGGATAAGGTTAGTTTTTCTATCCAAGATGGCTGCCAAACCACGTGACCTATGACATCATCATTTTCAAACTATATGCAACAGCACTATATATAATAAACCACCTTTGGAGGCCATTTTTCCCCACAGAGCAGGGGTTGGCCTTTTTCGGGCACTATGGTCCCTTTTTGAAGCAATGTTTTATGGCCGCATGCTCTTCCTGCCGCCAACCCTGTTAGTCGCCTCTTGAAACACACAGGGAATTACCAGTGAACTGGTACTCAATTTGCCGACCTCGGAAAGATGACAGACTGAATCAACCCCCCTGGTGTTAATTCAGCGATCGACTGGGATTCAAACCCTGTATCCTAGGATCCCAAGCTGGCACCCTAACCGCTAAGCCAACACCAGGCTCATATGCAACAGTACTATTAGATGATATTTGTAAAATTTCGCATCGACAGGGTGAGCGGTTTCAGAGATATAATTATTTAATATTTTCCTTAAATCCAAAATGGCTGCCAAACCATGTGACCTACGATGTCATAAATTTAATATTTCAATACAAATGGGTCATAGATCATGTGCATGCAATTTCAGATTTTTAGGATAAGGAATTCGATTAAAACATTTTTGGCTGGTATACCACATCACCTATGATGGCATCATTGTCATGCTTTTGTTCCACATTGGGAGTACTTGACAATGTGCCAAGTTTCAAATTTTTCAATTCAGTGGTTTCCGAGAAATAATTTTATTATTATTTGCTTTTATTCCAAGATGGCTGCCATACCACATGACCTATTATGTCACAATTATCATAAAAACATTCTGCATGGGTGTCACTCGTACACTGAAAGTTTCGTCTCAATCTGGCATGTGGTTGCTGAGAAAAACGAGGTTTAGCCCAGACGTACGGACGGACAACCCGAAAACATAATGTCTCCGCCGACAAAGTTTTCCTTTATGTATTGATCCAAATAAAGGGATGAGAAATTTGCCTGATATTTGGTGTTATTGGGTTATAGTTGTTACTTTGAGGATGGCACCTGTTGAGGTAATGAGTGTGTGAATGCGTGTCACGGAAAATGTGCCCTAGTTTTCAAGGTTGAATAGTGTTAATATCAGAAGGGTTGATGTTGATGGGCTTTTCAGCCAGTTTGTAAATAACACCAAGCTAAGAATGTGAAAGGTAAAACAAGTGGACCACAACCTGGATGTTCTGGGTGCCTGAATTGTCAGGTGTTTGTTGTGAGGGACAACAGCGAGAGTCCGCACAGCGACGCCACTGCGTTTCCACAATGCTGAGGGTCCTCAGTGCTGCACCACCCCATTGCCAAGTGCCTGCACCCCCTGTTAACTAGGGTTCTCGGCAATGGACCGCCCCGTTAACGAGGATTCTCAGTGACGGTCTGCCCCGTTAACTAGGGTTCTCGGCAATGGACCACACCGTTAACTAGGGTTCTTAGTGACGGACCGCACCGTTAACTAGGGTTCTTAGTGACGGTCTGCCCCGTTAAATAGGATTTTCAGTGACAGTCCTCCCCCTTAGCAAGGGTTCTTAGTGATGGACCGCTCTGTTAACTAGGGTTCTTAGTGATGGACCGCACCGTTAACTAGGGTTTCTTTTTGATGGACCGCACCATTAACTAGGGTTCTTAATGATGGACCGCACCGTTAACTAGGGTTCATAGTGATGGACCGCACCGTTACTAGGGTTCTTAGTGACGGTCTGCCCCATTAACTAGGATTCTCAGTGACGGACTGCCCCCTGAACAAGGATTCTTAGTGATGGACCGCACCGTTAACTAGGCTTCTCAGTGACGGACCACCCCCTTAACAAGGGTTCTTAGTGATGGACCGCACCGTTAACTAGAGTTCTTAGTGACGGACCACACCATTAACTAGGATTCTTAGTGATGGACTGCCCCGTTAACTAGGGTTCTCGGTGATGAACTGCCCCGTTAACTAGAGTTCTCGTTGATGAACTGCCCCATCAACGAGGGTTCTCTGTGATGAACTGCCCCATTAACGAGGATTCTCGGTGATGAACTGCCCCGTTAACTAGGGTTCTCGGAGATGAACTGCCCCGTTAACTGGGGTTCTCGGTGATGAACTGCCCCATTAACTGGGGTTCTCGGTGATGACCTTCCCAGTTAACTAGGGTTCTCGGCAATGGACCACACCATTAACTAGGGTTCTCGGTGATGAACGGCCCCATTAACTAGGGTTCTCGGTGATGAAATGCCCTGTTTACTAGGGTTCTTAGTGACGGTCTGCCCCATTAAATATGATTTTCAGTGACGGACCGCCCCCTTAACAAGGGTTCTTAGTGATGGACCGCTCCGTGCATGATATACTGTAATTTGAAATGGAGTTCCGGTGCATGATGTATTGTAATTTGAAATGGAGTTCCGGGGCATGATGTACTGTAATTCGAAATGGAGTTCCGGTGCATGATATACAGTAAGTTGTAATTCGAAATGGAGTTCCGGTGCATGATGTACTGTAATTCGAAATGGAGTTCCGGTGCATGATGTACTGTAAATTGTAATTTGAAATGGGGTTCCGGTGCATGATGCACTGTAATTTGTAATTAGAAATGGAGTTCCAGTGCATGATGTACTGTAATTTGTAATTAGAAATGGAGTTCCAGTGCATGATGTACTGTAATTTGTAATTTGAAATGGGGTTCCGGTGCATGATATACTGTAATTTGAAATGGAGTTCCGGTGCATGATATACTGTAATTTGAAATGGAGTTCCAGTGCATGATGTACTGTAATTTGTAATTAGAAATGGAGTTCTGGTGCATGATGTACTGTAATTTGTAATTAGAAATGGAGTTCCGATGCATGATGTACTGTAATTTGAAATGGAGTTCCAGTGCATGATGTACTGCAATTTGTAATTAGAAATGGAGTTCCAGTGCATGATGTACTGCAATTTGTAATTAGAAATGGAGTTCCAGTGCATGATGTACTGCAATTTGTAATTAGAAATGGAGTTCTGGTGCATGATGTTCTGTAATTTGTAATTTGAAATGGGGTTCCGGTGCATGATGCACTGTAATTTGTAATTAGAAATGGAGTTCCAGTGCATGATGTACTGTAATTTGTAATTAGAAATGGAGTTCTGGTGCATGATGCACTGTAATTTGTAATTAGAAATGGAGTTCCGGTGCATGATGTACTGTAATTTGTAATTAGAAATGGAGTTCCGGTGCATGATGTACTGTAATTTGTAATTAGAAATGGAGTTCCAGTGCATGATGCACTGTAATTTGAAATGGAGTTCCTGTGCATGATGTACTGTAATTTGTAATTTGAAATGGAGTTCCAGTGCATGATGTACTGTAATTTGTAATTAGAAATGGAGTTCCAGTGCATGATGTACTGTAATTTGTAATTAGAAATGGAGTTCCAGTGCATGATATACTGTAATTTGTAATTTGAAATGGGGTTCCGGTGCATGATATACTGTAATTTGAAATGGAGTTCCGGTGCATGATATACTGTAATTTGAAATGGAGTTCCAGTGCATGATGTACTGCAATTTGTAATTAGAAATGGAGTTCCAGTGCATGATGTACTGCAATTTGTAATTAGAAATGGAGTTCTGGTGCATGATGTTCTGTAATTTGTAATTTGAAATGGGGTTCCGGTGCATGATGCACTGTAATTTGTAATTAGAAATGGAGTTCCGGTGCATGATGTACTGTAATTTGTAATTAGAAATGGAGTTCCAGTGCATGATGTACTGTAATTTGTAATTAGAAATGGAGTTCCAGTGCATGATGTACTGTAATTTGTAATTAGAAATGGAGTTCCAGTGCATGATGTACTGTAATTTGTAATTAGAAATGGAGTTCTGGTGCATGATGCACTGTAATTTGTAATTAGAAATGGAGTTCCGGTGCATGATGTACTGTAATTTGTAATTAGAAATGGAGTTCCAGTGCATGATGTACTGTAATTTGTAATTAGAAATGGAGTTCCAGTGCATGATGTACTGTAATTTGTAATTAGAAATGGAGTTCCAGTGCATGATGTACTGTAATTTGTAATTAGAAATGGAGTTCCAGTGCATGATGTACTGTAATTTGTAATTAGAAATGGAGTTCCAGTGCATGATGTACTGTAATTTGTAATTAGAAATGGAGTTCCGGTGCATGATGTACTGTAATTTGTAATTAGAAATGGAGTTCCGGTGCATGATGTACTGTAATTTGTAATTAGAAATGGAGTTCCGGTGCATGATGTACTGTAATTTGTAATTAGAAATGGAGTTCCGGTGCATGATGTTCTGTAATTTGTAATTAGAAATGGAGTTCCGGTGCATGATGTACTGTAATTTGTAATTAGAAATGGAGTTCCAGTGCATGATGTACTGTAATTTGTAATTTGAAATGGAGTTCCAGTGCATGATGTACTGTAATTTGTAATTTGAAATGGGGTTCCGGTGCATGATGTACTGTAATTTGTAATTTGAAATGGGGTTCCGGTGCATGATGTACTGTAATTCGAAATGGAGTTCCGGTGCATGATGTACTGTAAATTGTAATTTGAAATGGGGTTCCGGTGCATGATGCACTGTAATTTGTAATTAGAAATGGGGTTCCGGTGCATGATGTACTGTAATTTGTAATTTGAAATGGGGTTCCGGTGCATGATGCACTGTAATTTGTAATTTGAAATGGGGTTCCGGTGCATGATGTACTGTAATTCGAAATGGAGTTCCGGTGCATGATGTACTGTAAATTGTAATTTGAAATGGGGTTCCGGTGCACGATGTACTGTAATTTGTAATTTGAAATGGGGTTCCGGTGCATGATGCACTGTAAATTGTAATTTGAAATGGGGTTCCGGTGCATGATGCACTGTAATTTGGAATTAGAAATGGGGTTCCGGTGCATGATGTACTGTAATTTGTAATTTGAAATGGGGTTCCGGTGCATGATGCACTGTAATTTGTAATTAGACATGGGGTTCCGGTGCATGATGTACTGTAAATTGTAATTTGAAATGGGGTTCCGGTGCATGATGCACTGTAATTTGAAATGGAGTTCCTGTGCATGATGTACTGTAATTTGTAATTTGAAATGGAGTTCCAGTGCATGATGTACTGTAATTTGTAATTTGAAATGGGGTTCCGGTGCATGATGTACTGTAATTCGAAATGGAGTTCCGGTGCATGATGTACTGTAAATTGTAATTTGAAATGGGGTTCCGGTGCATGATGCACTGTAATTTGAAATGGAGTTCCTGTGCATGATGTACTGTAATTTGTAATTTGAAATGGGGTTCCGGTGCATGATGTACTGTAATTCGAAATGGAGTTCCGGTGCATGATGTACTGTAAATTGTAATTTGAAATGGGGTTCCGGTGCATGATGTACTGTAATTCGAAATGGAGTTCCGGTGCATGATGTACTGTAATTTGTAATTTGAAATGGGGTTCCGGTGCATGATGTACTGTAATTCGAAATGGAGTTCCGGTGCATGATGTACTGTAAATTGTAATTTGAAATGGAGTTCCAGTGCATGATGTACTGTAATTTGTAATTTGAAATGGGGTTCCGGTGCATGATGTACTGTAATTCGAAATGGAGTTCCGGTGCATGATGTACTGTAAATTGTAATTTGAAATGGGGTTCCGGTGCATGATGTACTGTAATTCGAAATGGAGTTCCGGTGCATGATGTACTGTAATTTGTAATTTGAAATGGAGTTCCGGTGCATGATGTACTGTAATTTGTAATTTGAAATGGAGTTCCAGTGCATGATGTACTGTAATTTGTAATTTGAAATGGGGTTCCGGTGCATGATGTACTGTAATTTGTAATTTGAAATGGAGTTCCGGTGCATGATGTACTGTAATTTGTAATTTGAAATGGAGTTCCTGTGCATGATGTACTGTAATTTGTAATTTGAAATGGAGTTCCAGTGCATGATATACTGTCATTTGTAATTAGAAATGGAGTTCCGGTGCATGATGTACTGTAATTTGTAATTTGAAATGGATTTCCGGTGCATGATGTACTGTAATTTGTAATTAGAAATGGAGTTCCAGTGCATGATGTACTGTAATTTGTAATTAGAAATGGAGTTTCGGTGCATGATGTACTGTAATTTGTAATTTGAAATGGGGTTCCGGTGCATGATGTACTGTAATTTGTAATTTGAAATGGAGTTCCGGTGCATGATGTACTGTAATTTGTAATTTGAAATGGAGTTTCGGTGCATGATGTACTGTAATTTGTAATTTGAAATGGAGTTTCGGTGCATGATGTACTGTAATTTGTAATTTGAAATGGAGTTTCGGTGCATGATGTACTGTAATTTGTAAGTTGAAATGGAGTTCCGGTGCATGATGTACTGTAATTCGAAATGGAGTTCCGGTGCATGATGTACAGTAATTTGTAATTTGAAATGGGGTTCCGGTGCATGATGTACTGTAATTCGAAATGGAGTTCCGGTGCATGATGTACTGTAATTTGTAATTTGAAATGGGGTTCCGGTGCATGATGTACTGTAATTTGTAATTTGAAATGGAGTTCCGGTGCATGATGTACTGTAATTTGTAATTTGAAATGGAGTTCCTGTGCATGATGTACTGTTATTTGTAATTTGAAATGGAGTTTCGGTGCATGATGTACTGTAATTTGTAATTTGAAATGGAGTTCCAGTGCATGATGTACTGTAATTTGTAATTAGAAATGGAGTTCCAGTGCATGATGTACTGTAATTTGTAATTTGAAATGGAGTTCCAGTGCATGATGTACTGTAATTTGTAATTAGAAATGGAGTTTCGGTGCATGATGTACTGTAATTTGTAATTAGAAATGGAGTTCCGGTGCATGATGTACTGTTATTTGTAATTTGAAATGGAGTTTCGGTGCATGATGTACTGTAATTTGTAATTTGAAATGGAGTTCCAGTGCATGATGTTCTGTAATTTGTAATTTGAAATGGGGTTCCGGTGCATGATGTACTGTAATTTGTAATTTGAAATGGAGTTCCAGTGCATGATGTACTGTAATTTGTAATTTGAAATGGAGTTCCGGTGCATTATGTACTGTAATTTTTAATTTGAAATGGAGTTCCAGTGCATGATGTTCTGTAATTTGTAATTAGGAATGGAGTTCCAGTGCATGATGTACTGTAATTTGTAATTTGAAATGGAGTTCTGGTGCATGATGTACTGTAATTTGTAATTAGAAATGGAGTTTCAGTGCATGATGTACTGTAATTTGTAATTTGAAATGGAGTTCCAGTGCATGATGTACTGTAATTTGTAATTTGAAATGGAGTTCCAGTGCATGATGTACTGTAATTTGTAATTTGGAAAGTGAGTTCCAGTGCATGATGTACTGTAATTTGTAATTAGAAATGGAGTTCCGGTGCATGATGTACTGTAATTTGTAATTAGAAATGGAGTTTCAGTGCATGATGTACTGTAATTTGTAATTTGAAATGGAGTTCCGGTGCATTATGTACTGTAATTTTTAATTTGAAATGGAGTTCCTGTGCATGATGTACTGTAATTTGTAATTAGAAATGGAGTTCCAGTGCATGATGTACTGTAATTTGTAATTAGAAATGGAGTTTCGGTGCATGATGTACTGTAATTTGTAATTAGAAATGGAGTTCCGGTGCATTATGTACTGTAATTTGTATTTAGAAATGGAGTTCCGGTGCATTATGTACTGTAATTTTTAATTTGAAATGGAGTTCCTGTGCATGATGTACTGTAATTTGTAATTAGAAATGGAGTTCCAGTGCATGATGTACTGTAATTTGTAATTAGAAATGGAGTTCCAGTGCATGATGTACTGTAATTTGTAATTAGAAATGGAGTTCCGGTGCATTATGTACTGTAATTTTTAATTTGAAATGGAGTTCCTGTGCATGATGTACTGTAATTTTTAATTTGAAATGGAGTTCCAGTGCATGATGTACTGTAATTTGTAATTTGAAATGGAGTTTCAGTGCATGATGTACTGTAATTTGTAATTTGAAATGGAGTTCCAGTGCATGATGTACTGTAATTTGTAATTTGAAATGGAGTTCCTGTGCATTATGTACTGTAATTTGTAATGAGAAATGGAGTTTCGGTGCATGATGTACTGTAATTTGTAATTTGAAATGGAGTTTCGGTGCATGATGTACTGTAATTTGTAATTAGGAATGGAGTTCCAGTGCATGATGTACTGTAATTTGTAATTAGGAATGGAGTTCCAGTGCATGATGTACTGTAATTTGTAATTAGAAATGGAGTTCCAGTGCATGATGTACTGTAATTTGTAATTAGAAATGGAGTTCCAGTGCATGATGTACTGTAATTTGTAATTAGGAATGGAGTTCCAGTGCATGATGTACTGTAATTTGTGATTGGAAATGGAGTTCTGGTGCATGATGTACTGTAATTTGTAATTTGAAATGGAGTTTCAGTGCATGATGTACTGTAATTTGTAATTAGAAATGGAGTTCCAGTGCATGATGTACTGTAATTTGTAATTAGAAATGGAGTTCCAGTGCATGATGTACTGTAATTTGTAATTAGAAATGGAGTTCCGGTGCATGATGTACTGTAATTTGTAATTAGAAATGGAGTTTCGGTGCATGATGTACTGTAATTTGTAATTAGGAATGGAGTTCCAGTGCATGATGTACTGTAATTTGTAATTAGGAATGGAGTTCCAGTGCATGATGTACTGTAATTTGTAATTAGAAATGGAGTTCCAGTGCATGATGTACTGTAATTTGTAATTAGAAATGGAGTTCCAGTGCATGATGTACTGTAATTTGTAATTAGGAATGGAGTTCCAGTGCATGATGTACTGTAATTTGTAATTAGAAATGGAGTTCCAGTGCATGATGTACTGTAATTTGTAATTAGAAATGGAGTTCCAGTGCATGATGTACTGTAATTTGTAATTAGGAATGGAGTTCCAGTGCATGATGTACTGTAATTTGTAATTAGAAATGGAGTTCCAGTGCATGATGTACTGTAATTTGTAATTAGAAATGGAGTTCCGGTGCATGATGTACTGTAATTTGTAATTAGAAATGGAGTTTCGGTGCATGATGTACTGTAATTTGTAATTAGGAATGGAGTTCCGGTGCATGATGTACTGTAATTTGTAATTAGAAATGGAGTTTCGGTGCATGATGTACTGTAATTTGTAATTAGAAATGGGGTTCCGGTGCATGATGTACTGTAATTTGTAATTTGAAATGGAGTTTCGGTGCATGATGTACTGTAATTTGTAATTAGAAATGGAGTTTCGGAGCATGATGTACTGTAATTTGTAATTAGAAATGGAGTTCCGGTGCATTATGTACTGTAATTTGTAATTAGAAATGGAGTTTCGGTGCATGATGTACTGTAATTTGTAATTTGAAATGGAGTTTCGGTGCATGATGTACTGTAATTTGTAATTAGAAATGGAGTTTCGGTGCATGATGTACTGTAATTTGTAATTAGAAATGGAGTTCCGGTGCATGATGTACTGTAATTTGTAATTAGAAATGGAGTTTCGGTGCATGATGTACTGTAATTTGTAATTAGAAATGGGGTTCCGGTGCATGATGTACTGTAATTTGTAATTTGAAATGGAGTTTCGGTGCATGATGTACTGTAATTTGTAATTAGAAATGGAGTTCCGGTGCATGATGTACTGTAATTTGTTATTAGAAATGGAGTTCCGGTGCATTATGTACTGTAATTTGTATTTAGAAATGGAGTTCCGGTGCATTATGTACTGTAATTTTTAATTTGAAATGGAGTTACTGTGCATGATGTACTGTAATTTGTAATTAGAAATGGAGTTCCAGTGCATGATGTACTGTAATTTGTAATTAGAAATGGAGTTCCAGTGCATGATGTACTGTAATTTGTAATTAGAAATGGAGTTCCGGTGCATTATGTACTGTAATTTTTAATTTGAAATGGAGTTCCTGTGCATGATGTACTGTAATTTTTAATTTGAAATGGAGTTCCAGTGCATGATGTACTGTAATTTGTAATTTGAAATGGAGTTTCAGTGCATGATGTACTGTAATTTGTAATTTGAAATGGAGTTCCAGTGCATGATGTACTGTAATTTGTAATTTGAAATGGAGTTCCTGTGCATTATGTACTGTAATTTGTAATGAGAAATGGAGTTTCGGTGCATGATGTACTGTAATTTGTAATTTGAAATGGAGTTTCGGTGCATGATGTACTGTAATTTGTAATTAGGAATGGAGTTCCAGTGCATGATGTACTGTAATTTGTAATTAGGAATGGAGTTCCAGTGCATGATGTACTGTAATTTGTAATTAGAAATGGAGTTCCAGTGCATGATGTACTGTAATTTGTAATTAGAAATGGAGTTCCAGTGCATGATGTACTGTAATTTGTAATTAGGAATGGAGTTCCAGTGCATGATGTACTGTAATTTGTGATTGGAAATGGAGTTCTGGTGCATGATGTACTGTAATTTGTAATTTGAAATGGAGTTTCAGTGCATGATGTACTGTAATTTGTAATTAGAAATGGAGTTCCAGTGCATGATGTACTGTAATTTGTAATTAGAAATGGAGTTCCAGTGCATGATGTACTGTAATTTGTAATTAGAAATGGAGTTCCGGTGCATGATGTACTGTAATTTGTAATTAGAAATGGAGTTTCGGTGCATGATGTACTGTAATTTGTAATTAGGAATGGAGTTCCAGTGCATGATGTACTGTAATTTGTAATTAGGAATGGAGTTCCAGTGCATGATGTACTGTAATTTGTAATTAGAAATGGAGTTCCAGTGCATGATGTACTGTAATTTGTAATTAGAAATGGAGTTCCAGTGCATGATGTACTGTAATTTGTAATTAGGAATGGAGTTCCAGTGCATGATGTACTGTAATTTGTAATTAGAAATGGAGTTCCAGTGCATGATGTACTGTAATTTGTAATTAGAAATGGAGTTCCAGTGCATGATGTACTGTAATTTGTAATTAGGAATGGAGTTCCAGTGCATGATGTACTGTAATTTGTAATTAGAAATGGAGTTCCAGTGCATGATGTACTGTAATTTGTAATTAGAAATGGAGTTCCGGTGCATGATGTACTGTAATTTGTAATTAGAAATGGAGTTTCGGTGCATGATGTACTGTAATTTGTAATTAGGAATGGAGTTCCGGTGCATGATGTACTGTAATTTGTAATTAGAAATGGAGTTTCGGTGCATGATGTACTGTAATTTGTAATTAGAAATGGGGTTCCGGTGCATGATGTACTGTAATTTGTAATTTGAAATGGAGTTTCGGTGCATGATGTACTGTAATTTGTAATTAGAAATGGAGTTTCGGAGCATGATGTACTGTAATTTGTAATTAGAAATGGAGTTCCGGTGCATTATGTACTGTAATTTGTAATTAGAAATGGAGTTTCGGTGCATGATGTACTGTAATTTGTAATTTGAAATGGAGTTTCGGTGCATGATGTACTGTAATTTGTAATTAGAAATGGAGTTTCGGTGCATGATGTACTGTAATTTGTAATTAGAAATGGAGTTCCGGTGCATGATGTACTGTAATTTGTAATTAGAAATGGAGTTTCGGTGCATGATGTACTGTAATTTGTAATTAGAAATGGGGTTCCGGTGCATGATGTACTGTAATTTGTAATTTGAAATGGAGTTTCGGTGCATGATGTACTGTAATTTGTAATTAGAAATGGAGTTCCGGTGCATGATGTACTGTAATTTGTAATTAGAAATGGAGTTCCGGTGCATTATGTACTGTAATTTGTAATTAGAAATGGAGTTTCGGTGCATGATGTACTGTAATTTGTAATTTGAAATGGAGTTCCAGTGCATGATGTACTGTAATTTGTAATTTGAAATGGAGTTCCGGTGCATTATGTACTGTAATTTTTAATTTGAAATGGAGTTCCAGTGCATGATGTTCTGTAATTTGTAATTAGGAATGGAGTTCCAGTGCATGATGTACTGTAATTTGTAATTTGAAATGGAGTTCTGGTGCATGATGTACTGTAATTTGTAATTAGAAATGGAGTTTCAGTGCATGATGTACTGTAATTTGTAATTTGAAATGGAGTTCCAGTGCATGATGTACTGTAATTTGTAATTTGAAATGGAGTTCCAGTGCATGATGTACTGTAATTTGTAATTTGGAAAGTGAGTTCCAGTGCATGATGTACTGTAATTTGTAATTAGAAATGGAGTTCCGGTGCATGATGTACTGTAATTTGTAATTAGAAATGGAGTTTCAGTGCATGATGTACTGTAATTTGTAATTTGAAATGGAGTTCCGGTGCATTATGTACTGTAATTTTTAATTTGAAATGGAGTTCCTGTGCATGATGTACTGTAATTTGTAATTAGAAATGGAGTTCCAGTGCATGATGTACTGTAATTTGTAATTAGAAATGGAGTTTCGGTGCATGATGTACTGTAATTTGTAATTAGAAATGGAGTTCCGGTGCATTATGTACTGTAATTTGTATTTAGAAATGGAGTTCCGGTGCATTATGTACTGTAATTTTTAATTTGAAATGGAGTTCCTGTGCATGATGTACTGTAATTTGTAATTAGAAATGGAGTTCCAGTGCATGATGTACTGTAATTTGTAATTAGAAATGGAGTTCCAGTGCATGATGTACTGTAATTTGTAATTAGAAATGGAGTTCCGGTGCATTATGTACTGTAATTTTTAATTTGAAATGGAGTTCCTGTGCATGATGTACTGTAATTTTTAATTTGAAATGGAGTTCCAGTGCATGATGTACTGTAATTTGTAATTTGAAATGGAGTTTCAGTGCATGATGTACTGTAATTTGTAATTTGAAATGGAGTTCCAGTGCATGATGTACTGTAATTTGTAATTTGAAATGGAGTTCATGTGCATTATGTACTGTAATTTGTAATGAGAAATGGAGTTTCGGTGCATGATGTACTGTAATTTGTAATTTGAAATGGAGTTTCGGTGCATGATGTACTGTAATTTGTAATTAGGAATGGAGTTCCAGTGCATGATGTACTGTAATTTGTAATTAGGAATGGAGTTCCAGTGCATGATGTACTGTAATTTGTAATTAGAAATGGAGTTCCAGTGCATGATGTACTGTAATTTGTAATTAGAAATGGAGTTCCAGTGCATGATGTACTGTAATTTGTAATTAGGAATGGAGTTCCAGTGCATGATGTACTGTAATTTGTGATTGGAAATGGAGTTCTGGTGCATGATGTACTGTAATTTGTAATTTGAAATGGAGTTTCAGTGCATGATGTACTGTAATTTGTAATTAGAAATGGAGTTCCAGTGCATGATGTACTGTAATTTGTAATTAGAAATGGAGTTCCAGTGCATGATGTACTGTAATTTGTAATTAGAAATGGAGTTCCGGTGCATGATGTACTGTAATTTGTAATTAGAAATGGAGTTTCGGTGCATGATGTACTGTAATTTGTAATTAGGAATGGAGTTCCAGTGCATGATGTACTGTAATTTGTAATTAGGAATGGAGTTCCAGTGCATGATGTACTGTAATTTGTAATTAGAAATGGAGTTCCAGTGCATGATGTACTGTAATTTGTAATTAGAAATGGAGTTCCAGTGCATGATGTACTGTAATTTGTAATTAGGAATGGAGTTCCAGTGCATGATGTACTGTAATTTGTAATTAGAAATGGAGTTCCAGTGCATGATGTACTGTAATTTGTAATTAGAAATGGAGTTCCAGTGCATGATGTACTGTAATTTGTAATTAGGAATGGAGTTCCAGTGCATGATGTACTGTAATTTGTAATTAGAAATGGAGTTCCAGTGCATGATGTACTGTAATTTGTAATTAGAAATGGAGTTCCGGTGCATGATGTACTGTAATTTGTAATTAGAAATGGAGTTTCGGTGCATGATGTACTGTAATTTGTAATTAGGAATGGAGTTCCGGTGCATGATGTACTGTAATTTGTAATTAGAAATGGAGTTTCGGTGCATGATGTACTGTAATTTGTAATTAGAAATGGGGTTCCGGTGCATGATGTACTGTAATTTGTAATTTGAAATGGAGTTTCGGTGCATGATGTACTGTAATTTGTAATTAGAAATGGAGTTTCGGAGCATGATGTACTGTAATTTGTAATTAGAAATGGAGTTCCGGTGCATTATGTACTGTAATTTGTAATTAGAAATGGAGTTTCGGTGCATGATGTACTGTAATTTGTAATTTGAAATGGAGTTTCGGTGCATGATGTACTGTAATTTGTAATTAGAAATGGAGTTTCGGTGCATGATGTACTGTAATTTGTAATTAGAAATGGAGTTCCGGTGCATGATGTACTGTAATTTGTAATTAGAAATGGAGTTTCGGTGCATGATGTACTGTAATTTGTAATTAGAAATGGGGTTCCGGTGCATGATGTACTGTAATTTGTAATTTGAAATGGAGTTTCGGTGCATGATGTACTGTAATTTGTAATTAGAAATGGAGTTCCGGTGCATGATGTACTGTAATTTGTAATTAGAAATGGAGTTCCGGTGCATTATGTACTGTAATTTGTAATTAGAAATGGAGTTTCGGTGCATGATGTACTGTAATTTGTAATTTGAAATGGAGTTTCGGTGCATGATGTACTGTAATTTGTAATTAGAAATGGAGTTCCGGTGCATGATGTACTGTAATTTGTAATTAGAAATGGAGTTCCGGTGCATGATGTACTGTAATTTGTAATTAGAAATGGAGTTTCAGTGCATGATGTACTGTAATTTGTAATTTGAAATGGAGTTCCGGTGCATGATGTACTGTAATTTGTCATTAGAAATGGAGTTTCGGTGCATGATGTACTGTAATTTGTAATTAGAAATGGAGTTCCGGTGCATTATGTACTGTAATTTGTAATTAGAAATGGAGTTCCGGTGCATTATGTACTGTAATTTTTAATTTGAAATGGAGTTCCAGTGCATGATGTACTGTAATTTGTAATTAGAAATGGAGTTCCAGTGCATGATGTACTGTAATTTGTAATTAGAAATGGAGTTCCAGTGCATGATGTACTGTAATTTGTAATTAGGAATGGAGTTCCAGTGCATGATGTACTGTAATTTGTAATTAGAAATGGAGTTCCAGTGCATGATGTACTGTAATTTGTAATTAGAAATGGAGTTCCAGTGCATGATGTACTGTAATTTGTAATTAGGAATGGAGTTCCAGTGCATGATGTACTGTAATTTGTAATTAGAAATGGAGTTCCAGTGCATGATGTACTGTAATTTGTAATTAGAAATGGAGTTCCGGTGCATGATGTACTGTAATTTGTAATTAGAAATGGAGTTTCGGTGCATGATGTACTGTAATTTGTAATTAGGAATGGAGTTCCGGTGCATGATGTACTGTAATTTGTAATTAGAAATGGAGTTTCGGTGCATGATGTACTGTAATTTGTAATTAGAAATGGGGTTCCGGTGCATGATGTACTGTAATTTGTAATTTGAAATGGAGTTTCGGTGCATGATGTACTGTAATTTGTAATTTGAAATGGAGTTTCGGTGCATGATGTACTGTAATTTGTAATTTGAAATGGAGTTTCGGTGCATGATGTACTGTAATTTGTGAGTTGAAATGGAGTTCCGGTGCATGATGTACTGTAATTCGAAATGGAGTTCCGGTGCATGATGTACAGTAATTTGTAATTTGAAATGGGGTTCCGGTGCATGATGTACTGTAATTCGAAATGGAGTTCCGGTGCATGATGTACTGTAATTTGTAATTTGAAATGGGGTTCCGGTGCATGATGTACTGTAATTTGTAATTTGAAATGGAGTTCCGGTGCATGATGTACTGTAATTTGTAATTTGAAATGGAGTTCCAGTGCATGATGTACTGTAATTTGTAATTAGAAATGGAGTTCCAGTGCATGATGTACTGTAATTTGTAATTTGAAATGGAGTTCCAGTGCATGATGTACTGTAATTTGTAATTAGAAATGGAGTTTCGGTGCATGATGTACTGTAATTTGTAATTAGAAATGGAGTTCCGGTGCATGATGTACTGTTATTTGTAATTTGAAATGGAGTTTCGGTGCATGATGTACTGTAATTTGTAATTTGAAATGGAGTTCCAGTGCATGATGTTCTGTAATTTGTAATTTGAAATGGGGTTCCGGTGCATGATGTACTGTAATTTGTAATTTGAAATGGAGTTCCAGTGCATGATGTACTGTAATTTGTAATTTGAAATGGAGTTCCGGTGCATTATGTACTGTAATTTTTAATTTGAAATGGAGTTCCAGTGCATGATGTTCTGTAATTTGTAATTAGGAATGGAGTTCCAGTGCATGATGTACTGTAATTTGTAATTTGAAATGGAGTTCTGGTGCATGATGTACTGTAATTTGTAATTAGAAATGGAGTTTCAGTGCATGATGTACTGTAATTTGTAATTTGAAATGGAGTTCCAGTGCATGATGTACTGTAATTTGTAATTTGAAATGGAGTTCCAGTGCATGATGTACTGTAATTTGTAATTTGGAAAGTGAGTTCCAGTGCATGATGTACTGTAATTTGTAATTAGAAATGGAGTTCCGGTGCATGATGTACTGTAATTTGTAATTAGAAATGGAGTTTCAGTGCATGATGTACTGTAATTTGTAATTTGAAATGGAGTTCCGGTGCATTATGTACTGTAATTTTTAATTTGAAATGGAGTTCCTGTGCATGATGTACTGTAATTTGTAATTAGAAATGGAGTTCCAGTGCATGATGTACTGTAATTTGTAATTAGAAATGGAGTTTCGGTGCATGATGTACTGTAATTTGTAATTAGAAATGGAGTTCCGGTGCATTATGTACTGTAATTTGTATTTAGAAATGGAGTTCCGGTGCATTATGTACTGTAATTTTTAATTTGAAATGGAGTTCCTGTGCATGATGTACTGTAATTTGTAATTAGAAATGGAGTTCCAGTGCATGATGTACTGTAATTTGTAATTAGAAATGGAGTTCCAGTGCATGATGTACTGTAATTTGTAATTAGAAATGGAGTTCCGGTGCATTATGTACTGTAATTTTTAATTTGAAATGGAGTTCCTGTGCATGATGTACTGTAATTTTTAATTTGAAATGGAGTTCCAGTGCATGATGTACTGTAATTTGTAATTTGAAATGGAGTTTCAGTGCATGATGTACTGTAATTTGTAATTTGAAATGGAGTTCCAGTGCATGATGTACTGTAATTTGTAATTTGAAATGGAGTTCCTGTGCATTATGTACTGTAATTTGTAATGAGAAATGGAGTTTCGGTGCATGATGTACTGTAATTTGTAATTTGAAATGGAGTTTCGGTGCATGATGTACTGTAATTTGTAATTAGGAATGGAGTTCCAGTGCATGATGTACTGTAATTTGTAATTAGGAATGGAGTTCCAGTGCATGATGTACTGTAATTTGTAATTAGAAATGGAGTTCCAGTGCATGATGTACTGTAATTTGTAATTAGAAATGGAGTTCCAGTGCATGATGTACTGTAATTTGTAATTAGGAATGGAGTTCCAGTGCATGATGTACTGTAATTTGTGATTGGAAATGGAGTTCTGGTGCATGATGTACTGTAATTTGTAATTTGAAATGGAGTTTCAGTGCATGATGTACTGTAATTTGTAATTAGAAATGGAGTTCCAGTGCATGATGTACTGTAATTTGTAATTAGAAATGGAGTTCCAGTGCATGATGTACTGTAATTTGTAATTAGAAATGGAGTTCCGGTGCATGATGTACTGTAATTTGTAATTAGAAATGGAGTTTCGGTGCATGATGTACTGTAATTTGTAATTAGGAATGGAGTTCCAGTGCATGATGTACTGTAATTTGTAATTAGGAATGGAGTTCCGGTGCATTATGTACTGTAATTTTTAATTTGAAATGGAGTTCCTGTGCATGATGTACTGTAATTTTTAATTTGAAATGGAGTTCCAGTGCATGATGTACTGTAATTTGTAATTTGAAATGGAGTTTCAGTGCATGATGTACTGTAATTTGTAATTTGAAATGGAGTTCCAGTGCATGATGTACTGTAATTTGTAATTTGAAATGGAGTTCATGTGCATTATGTACTGTAATTTGTAATGAGAAATGGAGTTTCGGTGCATGATGTACTGTAATTTGTAATTTGAAATGGAGTTTCGGTGCATGATGTACTGTAATTTGTAATTAGGAATGGAGTTCCAGTGCATGATGTACTGTAATTTGTAATTAGGAATGGAGTTCCAGTGCATGATGTACTGTAATTTGTAATTAGAAATGGAGTTCCAGTGCATGATGTACTGTAATTTGTAATTAGAAATGGAGTTCCAGTGCATGATGTACTGTAATTTGTAATTAGGAATGGAGTTCCAGTGCATGATGTACTGTAATTTGTGATTGGAAATGGAGTTCTGGTGCATGATGTACTGTAATTTGTAATTTGAAATGGAGTTTCAGTGCATGATGTACTGTAATTTGTAATTAGAAATGGAGTTCCAGTGCATGATGTACTGTAATTTGTAATTAGAAATGGAGTTCCAGTGCATGATGTACTGTAATTTGTAATTAGAAATGGAGTTCCGGTGCATGATGTACTGTAATTTGTAATTAGAAATGGAGTTTCGGTGCATGATGTACTGTAATTTGTAATTAGGAATGGAGTTCCAGTGCATGATGTACTGTAATTTGTAATTAGGAATGGAGTTCCAGTGCATGATGTACTGTAATTTGTAATTAGAAATGGAGTTCCAGTGCATGATGTACTGTAATTTGTAATTAGAAATGGAGTTCCAGTGCATGATGTACTGTAATTTGTAATTAGGAATGGAGTTCCAGTGCATGATGTACTGTAATTTGTAATTAGAAATGGAGTTCCAGTGCATGATGTACTGTAATTTGTAATTAGAAATGGAGTTCCAGTGCATGATGTACTGTAATTTGTAATTAGGAATGGAGTTCCAGTGCATGATGTACTGTAATTTGTAATTAGAAATGGAGTTCCAGTGCATGATGTACTGTAATTTGTAATTAGAAATGGAGTTCCGGTGCATGATGTACTGTAATTTGTAATTAGAAATGGAGTTTCGGTGCATGATGTACTGTAATTTGTAATTAGGAATGGAGTTCCGGTGCATGATGTACTGTAATTTGTAATTAGAAATGGAGTTTCGGTGCATGATGTACTGTAATTTGTAATTAGAAATGGGGTTCCGGTGCATGATGTACTGTAATTTGTAATTTGAAATGGAGTTTCGGTGCATGATGTACTGTAATTTGTAATTAGAAATGGAGTTTCGGAGCATGATGTACTGTAATTTGTAATTAGAAATGGAGTTCCGGTGCATTATGTACTGTAATTTGTAATTAGAAATGGAGTTTCGGTGCATGATGTACTGTAATTTGTAATTTGAAATGGAGTTTCGGTGCATGATGTACTGTAATTTGTAATTAGAAATGGAGTTTCGGTGCATGATGTACTGTAATTTGTAATTAGAAATGGAGTTCCGGTGCATGATGTACTGTAATTTGTAATTAGAAATGGAGTTTCGGTGCATGATGTACTGTAATTTGTAATTAGAAATGGGGTTCCGGTGCATGATGTACTGTAATTTGTAATTTGAAATGGAGTTTCGGTGCATGATGTACTGTAATTTGTAATTAGAAATGGAGTTCCGGTGCATGATGTACTGTAATTTGTAATTAGAAATGGAGTTCCGGTGCATTATGTACTGTAATTTGTAATTAGAAATGGAGTTTCGGTGCATGATGTACTGTAATTTGTAATTTGAAATGGAGTTTCGGTGCATGATGTACTGTAATTTGTAATTAGAAATGGAGTTCCGGTGCATGATGTACTGTAATTTGTAATTAGAAATGGAGTTCCGGTGCATGATGTACTGTAATTTGTAATTAGAAATGGAGTTTCAGTGCATGATGTACTGTAATTTGTAATTTGAAATGGAGTTCCGGTGCATGATGTACTGTAATTTGTCATTAGAAATGGAGTTTCGGTGCATGATGTACTGTAATTTGTAATTAGAAATGGAGTTCCGGTGCATTATGTACTGTAATTTGTAATTAGAAATGGAGTTCCGGTGCATTATGTACTGTAATTTTTAATTTGAAATGGAGTTCCAGTGCATGATGTACTGTAATTTGTAATTAGAAATGGAGTTCCAGTGCATGATGTACTGTAATTTGTAATTAGAAATGGAGTTCCAGTGCATGATGTACTGTAATTTGTAATTAGGAATGGAGTTCCAGTGCATGATGTACTGTAATTTGTAATTAGAAATGGAGTTCCAGTGCATGATGTACTGTAATTTGTAATTAGAAATGGAGTTCCAGTGCATGATGTACTGTAATTTGTAATTAGGAATGGAGTTCCAGTGCATGATGTACTGTAATTTGTAATTAGAAATGGAGTTCCAGTGCATGATGTACTGTAATTTGTAATTAGAAATGGAGTTCCGGTGCATGATGTACTGTAATTTGTAATTAGAAATGGAGTTTCGGTGCATGATGTACTGTAATTTGTAATTAGGAATGGAGTTCCGGTGCATGATGTACTGTAATTTGTAATTAGAAATGGAGTTTCGGTGCATGATGTACTGTAATTTGTAATTAGAAATGGGGTTCCGGTGCATGATGTACTGTAATTTGTAATTTGAAATGGAGTTTCGGTGCATGATGTACTGTAATTTGTAATTTGAAATGGAGTTTCGGTGCATGATGTACTGTAATTTGTAATTTGAAATGGAGTTTCGGTGCATGATGTACTGTAATTTGTGAGTTGAAATGGAGTTCCGGTGCATGATGTACTGTAATTCGAAATGGAGTTCCGGTGCATGATGTACAGTAATTTGTAATTTGAAATGGGGTTCCGGTGCATGATGTACTGTAATTCGAAATGGAGTTCCGGTGCATGATGTACTGTAATTTGTAATTTGAAATGGGGTTCCGGTGCATGATGTACTGTAATTTGTAATTTGAAATGGAGTTCCGGTGCATGATGTACTGTAATTTGTAATTTGAAATGGAGTTCCAGTGCATGATGTACTGTAATTTGTAATTAGAAATGGAGTTCCAGTGCATGATGTACTGTAATTTGTAATTTGAAATGGAGTTCCAGTGCATGATGTACTGTAATTTGTAATTAGAAATGGAGTTTCGGTGCATGATGTACTGTAATTTGTAATTAGAAATGGAGTTCCGGTGCATGATGTACTGTTATTTGTAATTTGAAATGGAGTTTCGGTGCATGATGTACTGTAATTTGTAATTTGAAATGGAGTTCCAGTGCATGATGTTCTGTAATTTGTAATTTGAAATGGGGTTCCGGTGCATGATGTACTGTAATTTGTAATTTGAAATGGAGTTCCAGTGCATGATGTACTGTAATTTGTAATTTGAAATGGAGTTCCGGTGCATTATGTACTGTAATTTTTAATTTGAAATGGAGTTCCAGTGCATGATGTTCTGTAATTTGTAATTAGGAATGGAGTTCCAGTGCATGATGTACTGTAATTTGTAATTTGAAATGGAGTTCTGGTGCATGATGTACTGTAATTTGTAATTAGAAATGGAGTTTCAGTGCATGATGTACTGTAATTTGTAATTTGAAATGGAGTTCCAGTGCATGATGTACTGTAATTTGTAATTTGAAATGGAGTTCCAGTGCATGATGTACTGTAATTTGTAATTTGGAAAGTGAGTTCCAGTGCATGATGTACTGTAATTTGTAATTAGAAATGGAGTTCCGGTGCATGATGTACTGTAATTTGTAATTAGAAATGGAGTTTCAGTGCATGATGTACTGTAATTTGTAATTTGAAATGGAGTTCCGGTGCATTATGTACTGTAATTTTTAATTTGAAATGGAGTTCCTGTGCATGATGTACTGTAATTTGTAATTAGAAATGGAGTTCCAGTGCATGATGTACTGTAATTTGTAATTAGAAATGGAGTTTCGGTGCATGATGTACTGTAATTTGTAATTAGAAATGGAGTTCCGGTGCATTATGTACTGTAATTTGTATTTAGAAATGGAGTTCCGGTGCATTATGTACTGTAATTTTTAATTTGAAATGGAGTTCCTGTGCATGATGTACTGTAATTTGTAATTAGAAATGGAGTTCCAGTGCATGATGTACTGTAATTTGTAATTAGAAATGGAGTTCCAGTGCATGATGTACTGTAATTTGTAATTAGAAATGGAGTTCCGGTGCATTATGTACTGTAATTTTTAATTTGAAATGGAGTTCCTGTGCATGATGTACTGTAATTTTTAATTTGAAATGGAGTTCCAGTGCATGATGTACTGTAATTTGTAATTTGAAATGGAGTTTCAGTGCATGATGTACTGTAATTTGTAATTTGAAATGGAGTTCCAGTGCATGATGTACTGTAATTTGTAATTTGAAATGGAGTTCCTGTGCATTATGTACTGTAATTTGTAATGAGAAATGGAGTTTCGGTGCATGATGTACTGTAATTTGTAATTTGAAATGGAGTTTCGGTGCATGATGTACTGTAATTTGTAATTAGGAATGGAGTTCCAGTGCATGATGTACTGTAATTTGTAATTAGGAATGGAGTTCCAGTGCATGATGTACTGTAATTTGTAATTAGAAATGGAGTTCCAGTGCATGATGTACTGTAATTTGTAATTAGAAATGGAGTTCCAGTGCATGATGTACTGTAATTTGTAATTAGGAATGGAGTTCCAGTGCATGATGTACTGTAATTTGTGATTGGAAATGGAGTTCTGGTGCATGATGTACTGTAATTTGTAATTTGAAATGGAGTTTCAGTGCATGATGTACTGTAATTTGTAATTAGAAATGGAGTTCCAGTGCATGATGTACTGTAATTTGTAATTAGAAATGGAGTTCCAGTGCATGATGTACTGTAATTTGTAATTAGAAATGGAGTTCCGGTGCATGATGTACTGTAATTTGTAATTAGAAATGGAGTTTCGGTGCATGATGTACTGTAATTTGTAATTAGGAATGGAGTTCCAGTGCATGATGTACTGTAATTTGTAATTAGGAATGGAGTTCCAGTGCATGATGTACTGTAATTTGTAATTAGAAATGGAGTTCCAGTGCATGATGTACTGTAATTTGTAATTAGAAATGGAGTTCCAGTGCATGATGTACTGTAATTTGTAATTAGGAATGGAGTTCCAGTGCATGATGTACTGTAATTTGTAATTAGAAATGGAGTTCCAGTGCATGATGTACTGTAATTTGTAATTAGAAATGGAGTTCCAGTGCATGATGTACTGTAATTTGTAATTAGGAATGGAGTTCCAGTGCATGATGTACTGTAATTTGTAATTAGAAATGGAGTTCCAGTGCATGATGTACTGTAATTTGTAATTAGAAATGGAGTTCCGGTGCATGATGTACTGTAATTTGTAATTAGAAATGGAGTTTCGGTGCATGATGTACTGTAATTTGTAATTAGGAATGGAGTTCCGGTGCATGATGTACTGTAATTTGTAATTAGAAATGGAGTTTCGGTGCATGATGTACTGTAATTTGTAATTAGAAATGGGGTTCCGGTGCATGATGTACTGTAATTTGTAATTTGAAATGGAGTTTCGGTGCATGATGTACTGTAATTTGTAATTAGAAATGGAGTTTCGGAGCATGATGTACTGTAATTTGTAATTAGAAATGGAGTTCCGGTGCATTATGTACTGTAATTTGTAATTAGAAATGGAGTTTCGGTGCATGATGTACTGTAATTTGTAATTTGAAATGGAGTTTCGGTGCATGATGTACTGTAATTTGTAATTAGAAATGGAGTTTCGGTGCATGATGTACTGTAATTTGTAATTAGAAATGGAGTTCCGGTGCATGATGTACTGTAATTTGTAATTAGAAATGGAGTTTCGGTGCATGATGTACTGTAATTTGTAATTAGAAATGGGGTTCCGGTGCATGATGTACTGTAATTTGTAATTTGAAATGGAGTTTCGGTGCATGATGTACTGTAATTTGTAATTAGAAATGGAGTTCCGGTGCATGATGTACTGTAATTTGTTATTAGAAATGGAGTTCCGGTGCATTATGTACTGTAATTTGTATTTAGAAATGGAGTTCCGGTGCATTATGTACTGTAATTTTTAATTTGAAATGGAGTTACTGTGCATGATGTACTGTAATTTGTAATTAGAAATGGAGTTCCAGTGCATGATGTACTGTAATTTGTAATTAGAAATGGAGTTCCAGTGCATGATGTACTGTAATTTGTAATTAGAAATGGAGTTCCGGTGCATTATGTACTGTAATTTTTAATTTGAAATGGAGTTCCTGTGCATGATGTACTGTAATTTTTAATTTGAAATGGAGTTCCAGTGCATGATGTACTGTAATTTGTAATTTGAAATGGAGTTTCAGTGCATGATGTACTGTAATTTGTAATTTGAAATGGAGTTCCAGTGCATGATGTACTGTAATTTGTAATTTGAAATGGAGTTCCTGTGCATTATGTACTGTAATTTGTAATGAGAAATGGAGTTTCGGTGCATGATGTACTGTAATTTGTAATTTGAAATGGAGTTTCGGTGCATGATGTACTGTAATTTGTAATTAGGAATGGAGTTCCAGTGCATGATGTACTGTAATTTGTAATTAGGAATGGAGTTCCAGTGCATGATGTACTGTAATTTGTAATTAGAAATGGAGTTCCAGTGCATGATGTACTGTAATTTGTAATTAGAAATGGAGTTCCAGTGCATGATGTACTGTAATTTGTAATTAGGAATGGAGTTCCAGTGCATGATGTACTGTAATTTGTGATTGGAAATGGAGTTCTGGTGCATGATGTACTGTAATTTGTAATTTGAAATGGAGTTTCAGTGCATGATGTACTGTAATTTGTAATTAGAAATGGAGTTCCAGTGCATGATGTACTGTAATTTGTAATTAGAAATGGAGTTCCAGTGCATGATGTACTGTAATTTGTAATTAGAAATGGAGTTCCGGTGCATGATGTACTGTAATTTGTAATTAGAAATGGAGTTTCGGTGCATGATGTACTGTAATTTGTAATTAGGAATGGAGTTCCAGTGCATGATGTACTGTAATTTGTAATTAGGAATGGAGTTCCAGTGCATGATGTACTGTAATTTGTAATTAGAAATGGAGTTCCAGTGCATGATGTACTGTAATTTGTAATTAGAAATGGAGTTCCAGTGCATGATGTACTGTAATTTGTAATTAGGAATGGAGTTCCAGTGCATGATGTACTGTAATTTGTAATTAGAAATGGAGTTCCAGTGCATGATGTACTGTAATTTGTAATTAGAAATGGAGTTCCAGTGCATGATGTACTGTAATTTGTAATTAGGAATGGAGTTCCAGTGCATGATGTACTGTAATTTGTAATTAGAAATGGAGTTCCAGTGCATGATGTACTGTAATTTGTAATTAGAAATGGAGTTCCGGTGCATGATGTACTGTAATTTGTAATTAGAAATGGAGTTTCGGTGCATGATGTACTGTAATTTGTAATTAGGAATGGAGTTCCGGTGCATGATGTACTGTAATTTGTAATTAGAAATGGAGTTTCGGTGCATGATGTACTGTAATTTGTAATTAGAAATGGGGTTCCGGTGCATGATGTACTGTAATTTGTAATTTGAAATGGAGTTTCGGTGCATGATGTACTGTAATTTGTAATTAGAAATGGAGTTTCGGAGCATGATGTACTGTAATTTGTAATTAGAAATGGAGTTCCGGTGCATTATGTACTGTAATTTGTAATTAGAAATGGAGTTTCGGTGCATGATGTACTGTAATTTGTAATTTGAAATGGAGTTTCGGTGCATGATGTACTGTAATTTGTAATTAGAAATGGAGTTTCGGTGCATGATGTACTGTAATTTGTAATTAGAAATGGAGTTCCGGTGCATGATGTACTGTAATTTGTAATTAGAAATGGAGTTTCGGTGCATGATGTACTGTAATTTGTAATTAGAAATGGGGTTCCGGTGCATGATGTACTGTAATTTGTAATTTGAAATGGAGTTTCGGTGCATGATGTACTGTAATTTGTAATTAGAAATGGAGTTCCGGTGCATGATGTACTGTAATTTGTAATTAGAAATGGAGTTCCGGTGCATTATGTACTGTAATTTGTAATTAGAAATGGAGTTTCGGTGCATGATGTACTGTAATTTGTAATTTGAAATGGAGTTCCAGTGCATGATGTACTGTAATTTGTAATTTGAAATGGAGTTCCGGTGCATTATGTACTGTAATTTTTAATTTGAAATGGAGTTCCAGTGCATGATGTTCTGTAATTTGTAATTAGGAATGGAGTTCCAGTGCATGATGTACTGTAATTTGTAATTTGAAATGGAGTTCTGGTGCATGATGTACTGTAATTTGTAATTAGAAATGGAGTTTCAGTGCATGATGTACTGTAATTTGTAATTTGAAATGGAGTTCCAGTGCATGATGTACTGTAATTTGTAATTTGAAATGGAGTTCCAGTGCATGATGTACTGTAATTTGTAATTTGGAAAGTGAGTTCCAGTGCATGATGTACTGTAATTTGTAATTAGAAATGGAGTTCCGGTGCATGATGTACTGTAATTTGTAATTAGAAATGGAGTTTCAGTGCATGATGTACTGTAATTTGTAATTTGAAATGGAGTTCCGGTGCATTATGTACTGTAATTTTTAATTTGAAATGGAGTTCCTGTGCATGATGTACTGTAATTTGTAATTAGAAATGGAGTTCCAGTGCATGATGTACTGTAATTTGTAATTAGAAATGGAGTTTCGGTGCATGATGTACTGTAATTTGTAATTAGAAATGGAGTTCCGGTGCATTATGTACTGTAATTTGTATTTAGAAATGGAGTTCCGGTGCATTATGTACTGTAATTTTTAATTTGAAATGGAGTTCCTGTGCATGATGTACTGTAATTTGTAATTAGAAATGGAGTTCCAGTGCATGATGTACTGTAATTTGTAATTAGAAATGGAGTTCCAGTGCATGATGTACTGTAATTTGTAATTAGAAATGGAGTTCCGGTGCATTATGTACTGTAATTTTTAATTTGAAATGGAGTTCCTGTGCATGATGTACTGTAATTTTTAATTTGAAATGGAGTTCCAGTGCATGATGTACTGTAATTTGTAATTTGAAATGGAGTTTCAGTGCATGATGTACTGTAATTTGTAATTTGAAATGGAGTTCCAGTGCATGATGTACTGTAATTTGTAATTTGAAATGGAGTTCATGTGCATTATGTACTGTAATTTGTAATGAGAAATGGAGTTTCGGTGCATGATGTACTGTAATTTGTAATTTGAAATGGAGTTTCGGTGCATGATGTACTGTAATTTGTAATTAGGAATGGAGTTCCAGTGCATGATGTACTGTAATTTGTAATTAGGAATGGAGTTCCAGTGCATGATGTACTGTAATTTGTAATTAGAAATGGAGTTCCAGTGCATGATGTACTGTAATTTGTAATTAGAAATGGAGTTCCAGTGCATGATGTACTGTAATTTGTAATTAGGAATGGAGTTCCAGTGCATGATGTACTGTAATTTGTGATTGGAAATGGAGTTCTGGTGCATGATGTACTGTAATTTGTAATTTGAAATGGAGTTTCAGTGCATGATGTACTGTAATTTGTAATTAGAAATGGAGTTCCAGTGCATGATGTACTGTAATTTGTAATTAGAAATGGAGTTCCAGTGCATGATGTACTGTAATTTGTAATTAGAAATGGAGTTCCGGTGCATGATGTACTGTAATTTGTAATTAGAAATGGAGTTTCGGTGCATGATGTACTGTAATTTGTAATTAGGAATGGAGTTCCAGTGCATGATGTACTGTAATTTGTAATTAGGAATGGAGTTCCAGTGCATGATGTACTGTAATTTGTAATTAGAAATGGAGTTCCAGTGCATGATGTACTGTAATTTGTAATTAGAAATGGAGTTCCAGTGCATGATGTACTGTAATTTGTAATTAGGAATGGAGTTCCAGTGCATGATGTACTGTAATTTGTAATTAGAAATGGAGTTCCAGTGCATGATGTACTGTAATTTGTAATTAGAAATGGAGTTCCAGTGCATGATGTACTGTAATTTGTAATTAGGAATGGAGTTCCAGTGCATGATGTACTGTAATTTGTAATTAGAAATGGAGTTCCAGTGCATGATGTACTGTAATTTGTAATTAGAAATGGAGTTCCGGTGCATGATGTACTGTAATTTGTAATTAGAAATGGAGTTTCGGTGCATGATGTACTGTAATTTGTAATTAGGAATGGAGTTCCGGTGCATGATGTACTGTAATTTGTAATTAGAAATGGAGTTTCGGTGCATGATGTACTGTAATTTGTAATTAGAAATGGGGTTCCGGTGCATGATGTACTGTAATTTGTAATTTGAAATGGAGTTTCGGTGCATGATGTACTGTAATTTGTAATTAGAAATGGAGTTTCGGAGCATGATGTACTGTAATTTGTAATTAGAAATGGAGTTCCGGTGCATTATGTACTGTAATTTGTAATTAGAAATGGAGTTTCGGTGCATGATGTACTGTAATTTGTAATTTGAAATGGAGTTTCGGTGCATGATGTACTGTAATTTGTAATTAGAAATGGAGTTTTGGTGCATGATGTACTGTAATTTGTAATTAGAAATGGAGTTCCGGTGCATGATGTACTGTAATTTGTAATTAGAAATGGAGTTTCGGTGCATGATGTACTGTAATTTGTAATTAGAAATGGGGTTCCGGTGCATGATGTACTGTAATTTGTAATTTGAAATGGAGTTTCGGTGCATGATGTACTGTAATTTGTAATTAGAAATGGAGTTCCGGTGCATGATGTACTGTAATTTGTAATTAGAAATGGAGTTCCGGTGCATTATGTACTGTAATTTGTATTTAGAAATGGAGTTCCGGTGCATTATGTACTGTAATTTTTAATTTGAAATGGAGTTACTGTGCATGATGTACTGTAATTTGTAATTAGAAATGGAGTTCCAGTGCATGATGTACTGTAATTTGTAATTAGAAATGGAGTTCCAGTGCATGATGTACTGTAATTTGTAATTAGAAATGGAGTTCCGGTGCATTATGTACTGTAATTTTTAATTTGAAATGGAGTTCCTGTGCATGATGTACTGTAATTTTTAATTTGAAATGGAGTTCCAGTGCATGATGTACTGTAATTTGTAATTTGAAATGGAGTTTCAGTGCATGATGTACTGTAATTTGTAATTTGAAATGGAGTTCCAGTGCATGATGTACTGTAATTTGTAATTTGAAATGGAGTTCCTGTGCATTATGTACTGTAATTTGTAATGAGAAATGGAGTTTCGGTGCATGATGTACTGTAATTTGTAATTTGAAATGGAGTTTCGGTGCATGATGTACTGTAATTTGTAATTAGGAATGGAGTTCCAGTGCATGATGTACTGTAATTTGTAATTAGGAATGGAGTTCCAGTGCATGATGTACTGTAATTTGTAATTAGAAATGGAGTTCCAGTGCATGATGTACTGTAATTTGTAATTAGAAATGGAGTTCCAGTGCATGATGTACTGTAATTTGTAATTAGGAATGGAGTTCCAGTGCATGATGTACTGTAATTTGTGATTGGAAATGGAGTTCTGGTGCATGATGTACTGTAATTTGTAATTTGAAATGGAGTTTCAGTGCATGATGTACTGTAATTTGTAATTAGAAATGGAGTTCCAGTGCATGATGTACTGTAATTTGTAATTAGAAATGGAGTTCCAGTGCATGATGTACTGTAATTTGTAATTAGAAATGGAGTTCCGGTGCATGATGTACTGTAATTTGTAATTAGAAATGGAGTTTCGGTGCATGATGTACTGTAATTTGTAATTAGGAATGGAGTTCCAGTGCATGATGTACTGTAATTTGTAATTAGGAATGGAGTTCCAGTGCATGATGTACTGTAATTTGTAATTAGAAATGGAGTTCCAGTGCATGATGTACTGTAATTTGTAATTAGAAATGGAGTTCCAGTGCATGATGTACTGTAATTTGTAATTAGGAATGGAGTTCCAGTGCATGATGTACTGTAATTTGTAATTAGAAATGGAGTTCCAGTGCATGATGTACTGTAATTTGTAATTAGAAATGGAGTTCCAGTGCATGATGTACTGTAATTTGTAATTAGGAATGGAGTTCCAGTGCATGATGTACTGTAATTTGTAATTAGAAATGGAGTTCCAGTGCATGATGTACTGTAATTTGTAATTAGAAATGGAGTTCCGGTGCATGATGTACTGTAATTTGTAATTAGAAATGGAGTTTCGGTGCATGATGTACTGTAATTTGTAATTAGGAATGGAGTTCCGGTGCATGATGTACTGTAATTTGTAATTAGAAATGGAGTTTCGGTGCATGATGTACTGTAATTTGTAATTAGAAATGGGGTTCCGGTGCATGATGTACTGTAATTTGTAATTTGAAATGGAGTTTCGGTGCATGATGTACTGTAATTTGTAATTAGAAATGGAGTTTCGGAGCATGATGTACTGTAATTTGTAATTAGAAATGGAGTTCCGGTGCATTATGTACTGTAATTTGTAATTAGAAATGGAGTTTCGGTGCATGATGTACTGTAATTTGTAATTTGAAATGGAGTTTCGGTGCATGATGTACTGTAATTTGTAATTAGAAATGGAGTTTCGGTGCATGATGTACTGTAATTTGTAATTAGAAATGGAGTTCCGGTGCATGATGTACTGTAATTTGTAATTAGAAATGGAGTTTCGGTGCATGATGTACTGTAATTTGTAATTAGAAATGGGGTTCCGGTGCATGATGTACTGTAATTTGTAATTTGAAATGGAGTTTCGGTGCATGATGTACTGTAATTTGTAATTAGAAATGGAGTTCCGGTGCATGATGTACTGTAATTTGTAATTAGAAATGGAGTTCCGGTGCATTATGTACTGTAATTTGTAATTAGAAATGGAGTTTCGGTGCATGATGTACTGTAATTTGTAATTTGAAATGGAGTTTCGGTGCATGATGTACTGTAATTTGTAATTAGAAATGGAGTTCCGGTGCATGATGTACTGTAATTTGTAATTAGAAATGGAGTTCCGGTGCATGATGTACTGTAATTTGTAATTAGAAATGGAGTTTCAGTGCATGATGTACTGTAATTTGTAATTTGAAATGGAGTTCCGGTGCATGATGTACTGTAATTTGTCATTAGAAATGGAGTTTCGGTGCATGATGTACTGTAATTTGTAATTAGAAATGGAGTTCCGGTGCATTATGTACTGTAATTTGTAATTAGAAATGGAGTTCCGGTGCATTATGTACTGTAATTTTTAATTTGAAATGGAGTTCCTGTGCATGATGTACTGTAATTTGTAATTAGAAATGGAGTTCCAGTGCATGATGTACTGTAATTTGTAATTAGAAATGGAGTTCCAGTGCATGATGTACTGTAATTTGTAATTAGAAATGGAGTTCCGGTGCATTATGTACTGTAATTTTTAATTTGAAATGGAGTTCCTGTGCATGATGTACTGTAATTTGAAAATAGAAATGGAGTTCCAGTGCATGATGTACTGTAATTTGTAATTTGAAATGGAGTTCCAGTGCATGATGTACTGTAATTTGTAATTTGAAATGGAGTTCCAGTGCATGATGTACTGTAATTTGTAATTTGAAATGGAGTTCCTGTGCATTATGTACTGTAATTTGTAATTAGAAATGGAGTTTCGGTGCATGATGTACTGTAATTTGTAATTTGAAATGGAGTTTCGGTGCATGATGTACTGTAATTTGTAATTAGGAATGGAGTTCCAGTGCATGATGTACTGTAATTTGTAATTAGAAATGGAGTTCCAGTGCATGATGTACTGTAATTTGTAATTAGAAATGGAGTTCCGGTGCATGATGTACTGTAATTTGTAATTAGAAATGGAGTTCCAGTGCATGATGTACTGTAATTTGTAATTAGAAAAGGAGTTCCGGTGCATGATGTACTGTAATTTTTAATTAGAAATGGAGTTCCAGTGCATGATGTACTGTAATTTGTAATTAGAAATGGAGTTCCAGTGCATGATGTACTGTAATTTGTAATTAGAAATGGAGTTCCGGTGCATGATGTACTGTAATTTTTAATTTGAAATGGAGTTCCAGTGCATGATGTACTGTAATTTGTAATTAGAAATGGAGTTTCGGTGCATGATGTACTGTAATTTGTAATTTGAAATGGAGTTTCGGTGCATGATGTACTGTAATTTGTAATTAGGAATGGAGTTCCAGTGCATGATGTACTGTAATTTGTAATTAGGAATGGAGTTCCAGTGCATGATGTACTGTAATTTGTAATTAGAAATGGAGTTCCAGTGCATGATGTACTGTAATTTGTAATTAGAAATGGAGTTCCAGTGCATGATGTACTGTAATTTGTAATTAGGAATGGAGTTCCAGTGCATGATGTACTGTAATTTGTGATTGGAAATGGAGTTCTGGTGCATGATGTACTGTAATTTGTAATTTGAAATGGAGTTTCAGTGCATGATGTACTGTAATTTGTAATTAGAAATGGAGTTCCAGTGCATGATGTACTGTAATTTGTAATTAGAAATGGAGTTCCAGTGCATGATGTACTGTAATTTGTAATTAGGAATGGAGTTCCAGTGCATGATGTACTGTAATTTGTAATTAGAAATGGAGTTCCAGTGCATGATGTACTGTAATTTGTAATTAGAAATGGAGTTCCAGTGCATGATGTACTGTAATTTGTAATTAGGAATGGAGTTCCAGTGCATGATGTACTGTAATTTGTGATTGGAAATGGAGTTCTGGTGCATGATGTACTGTAATTTGTAATTTGAAATGGAGTTTCAGTGCATGATGTACTGTAATTTGTAATTAGAAATGGAGTTCCAGTGCATGATGTACTGTAATTTGTAATTAGAAATGGAGTTCCAGTGCATGATGTACTGTAATTTGTAATTAGAAATGGAGTTCCGGTGCATGATGTACTGTAATTTGTAATTAGAAATGGAGTTTCGGTGCATGATGTACTGTAATTTGTAATTAGGAATGGAGTTCCAGTGCATGATGTACTGTAATTTGTAATTAGGAATGGAGTTCCAGTGCATGATGTACTGTAATTTGTAATTAGAAATGGAGTTCCAGTGCATGATGTACTGTAATTTGTAATTAGAAATGGAGTTCCAGTGCATGATGTACTGTAATTTGTAATTAGGAATGGAGTTCCAGTGCATGATGTACTGTAATTTGTAATTAGAAATGGAGTTCCAGTGCATGATGTACTGTAATTTGTAATTAGAAATGGAGTTCCAGTGCATGATGTACTGTAATTTGTAATTAGGAATGGAGTTCCAGTGCATGATGTACTGTAATTTGTAATTAGAAATGGAGTTCCAGTGCATGATGTACTGTAATTTGTAATTAGAAATGGAGTTCCGGTGCATGATGTACTGTAATTTGTAATTAGAAATGGAGTTTCGGTGCATGATGTACTGTAATTTGTAATTAGGAATGGAGTTCCGGTGCATGATGTACTGTAATTTGTAATTAGAAATGGAGTTTCGGTGCATGATGTACTGTAATTTGTAATTAGAAATGGGGTTCCGGTGCATGATGTACTGTAATTTGTAATTTGAAATGGAGTTTCGGTGCATGATGTACTGTAATTTGTAATTAGAAATGGAGTTTCGGAGCATGATGTACTGTAATTTGTAATTAGAAATGGAGTTCCGGTGCATTATGTACTGTAATTTGTAATTAGAAATGGAGTTTCGGTGCATGATGTACTGTAATTTGTAATTTGAAATGGAGTTTCGGTGCATGATGTACTGTAATTTGTAATTAGAAATGGAGTTTCGGTGCATGATGTACTGTAATTTGTAATTAGAAATGGAGTTCCGGTGCATGATGTACTGTAATTTGTAATTAGAAATGGAGTTTCGGTGCATGATGTACTGTAATTTGTAATTAGAAATGGGGTTCCGGTGCATGATGTACTGTAATTTGTAATTTGAAATGGAGTTTCGGTGCATGATGTACTGTAATTTGTAATTAGAAATGGAGTTCCGGTGCATGATGTACTGTAATTTGTAATTAGAAATGGAGTTCCGGTGCATTATGTACTGTAATTTGTAATTAGAAATGGAGTTTCGGTGCATGATGTACTGTAATTTGTAATTTGAAATGGAGTTTCGGTGCATGATATACTGTAATTTGTAATTAGAAATGGAGTTCCGGTGCATGATGTACTGTAATTTGTAATTAGAAATGGAGTTCCGGTGCATGATGTACTGTAATTTGTAATTAGAAATGGAGTTTCAGTGCATGATGTACTGTAATTTGTAATTTGAAATGGAGTTCCGGTGCATGATGTACTGTAATTTGTCATTAGAAATGGAGTTTCGGTGCATGATGTACTGTAATTTGTAATTAGAAATGGAGTTCCGGTGCATTATGTACTGTAATTTGTAATTAGAAATGGAGTTCCGGTGCATTATGTACTGTAATTTTTAATTTGAAATGGAGTTCCTGTGCATGATGTACTGTAATTTGTAATTAGAAATGGAGTTCCAGTGCATGATGTACTGTAATTTGTAATTAGAAATGGAGTTCCAGTGCATGATGTACTGTAATTTGTAATTAGAAATGGAGTTCCGGTGCATTATGTACTGTAATTTTTAATTTGAAATGGAGTTCCTGTGCATGATGTACTGTAATTTGAAAATAGAAATGGAGTTCCAGTGCATGATGTACTGTAATTTGTAATTTGAAATGGAGTTCCAGTGCATGATGTACTGTAATTTGTAATTTGAAATGGAGTTCCAGTGCATGATGTACTGTAATTTGTAATTTGAAATGGAGTTCCTGTGCATTATGTACTGTAATTTGTAATTAGAAATGGAGTTTCGGTGCATGATGTACTGTAATTTGTAATTTGAAATGGAGTTTCGGTGCATGATGTACTGTAATTTGTAATTAGGAATGGAGTTCCAGTGCATGATGTACTGTAATTTGTAATTAGAAATGGAGTTCCAGTGCATGATGTACTGTAATTTGTAATTAGAAATGGAGTTCCGGTGCATGATGTACTGTAATTTGTAATTAGAAATGGAGTTCCAGTGCATGATGTACTGTAATTTGTAATTAGAAATGGAGTTCCGGTGCATGATGTACTGTAATTTTTAATTAGAAATGGAGTTCCAGTGCATGATGTACTGTAATTTGTAATTAGAAATGGAGTTCCAGTGCATGATGTACTGTAATTTGTAATTAGAAATGGAGTTCCGGTGCATGATGTACTGTAATTTTTAATTTGAAATGGAGTTCCAGTGCATGATGTACTGTAATTTGTAATTAGAAATGGAGTTCCAGTGCATGATGTACTGTAATTTGTAATTAGAAATGGAGTTCCGGTGCATTATGTACTGTAATTTTTAATTTGAAATGGAGTTCCAGTGCATGATGTACTGTAATTTGTAATTTGAAATGGAGTTCCAGTGCATGATGTACTGTAATTTGTAATTTGAAATGGAGTTCCAGTGCATGATGTACTGTAATTTGTAATTAGAAATGGAGTTCCGGTGCATGATGTACTGTAATTTGTAATTAGAAATGGAGTTTCAGTGCATGATGTACTGTAATTTGTAATTTGAAATGGAGTTCCGGTGCATGATGTACTGTAATTTGTCATTAGAAATGGAGTTTCGGTGCATGATGTACTGTAATTTGTAATTAGAAATGGAGTTCCGGTGCATTATGTACTGTAATTTGTAATTAGAAATGGAGTTCCGGTGCATTATGTACTGTAATTTTTAATTTGAAATGGAGTTCCTGTGCATGATGTACTGTAATTTGTAATTAGAAATGGAGTTCCAGTGCATGATGTACTGTAATTTGTAATTAGAAATGGAGTTCCAGTGCATGATGTACTGTAATTTGTAATTAGAAATGGAGTTCCGGTGCATTATGTACTGTAATTTTTAATTTGAAATGGAGTTTCTGTGCATGATGTACTGTAATTTGTAAATAGAAATGGAGTTCCAGTGCATGATGTACTGTAATTTGAAAATAGAAATGGAGTTCCAGTGCATGATGTACTGTAATTTTTAATTTGAAATGGAGTTCCAGTGCATGATGTACTGTAATTTGTAATTTGAAATGGAGTTTCAGTGCATGATGTACTGTAATTTGTAATTTGAAATGGAGTTCCAGTGCATGATGTACTGTAATTTGTAATTTGAAATGGAGTTCCAGTGCATGATGTACTGTAATTTGTCATTAGAAATGGAGTTTCGGTGCATGATGTACTGTAATTTGTCATTAGAAATGGAGTTTCGGTGCATGATGTACTGTAATTTGTCATTAGAAATGGAGTTTCGGTGCATGATGTACTGTAATTTGTAATTTGAAATGGAGTTCCGGTGCATGATGTACTGTAATTTGTCATTAGAAATGGAGTTTCAGTGCATGCTGTACTGTAATTTGTAATTAGAAATGGAGTTCCGGTGCATTATGTACTGTAATTTGTAATTAGAAATGGAGTTCCGGTGCATTATGTACTGTAATTTTTAATTTGAAATGGAGTTCCTGTGCATGATGTACTGTAATTTGTAATTAGAAATGGAGTTCCTGTGCATGATGTACTGTAATTTGTAATTAGAAATGGAGTTCCGGTGCATTATGTACTGTAATTTTTAATTTGAAATGGAGTTCCTGTGCATGATGTACTGTAATTTGTAATTAGAAATGGAATTCCTGTGCATGATGTACTGTAATTTGTAATTAGAAATGGAGTTCCAGTGCATGATGTACTGTAATTTGTAATTAGAAATGGAGTTCCAGTGCATGATGTACTGTAATTTGTAATTAGAAATGGAGTTCTGGTGCATTATGTACTGTAATTTTTAATTTGAAATGGAGTTCCTGTGCATGATGTACTGTAATTTGTAAATAGAAATGGAGTTCCAGTGCATGATGTACTGTAATTTGAAAATAGAAATGGAGTTCCAGTGCATGATGTACTGTAATTTTTAATTTGAAATGGAGTTCCAGTGCATGATGTACTGTAATTTGTAATTTGAAATGGAGTTCCGGTGCATTATGTACTGTAATTTGTAATTAGAAATGGAGTTTCGGTGCATGATGTACTGTAATTTGTAATTTGAAATGGAGTTTCGGTGCATGATGTACTGTAATTTGTAATTAGAAATGGAGTTCCGGTGCATGATGTACTGTAATTTGTAATTAGAAATGGAGTTCCGGTGCATGATGTACTGTAATTTGTAATTAGAAATGGAGTTTCAGTGCATGATGTACTGTAATTTGTAATTTGAAATGGAGTTCCGGTGCATGATGTACTGTAATTTGTCATTAGAAATGGAGTTTCGGTGCATGATGTACTGTAATTTGTAATTAGAAATGGAGTTCCGGTGCATTATGTACTGTAATTTGTAATTAGAAATGGAGTTCCGGTGCATTATGTACTGTAATTTTTAATTTGAAATGGAGTTCCTGTGCATGATGTACTGTAATTTGTAATTAGAAATGGAGTTCCAGTGCATGATGTACTGTAATTTGTAATTAGAAATGGAGTTCCAGTGCATGATGTACTGTAATTTGTAATTAGAAATGGAGTTCCGGTGCATTATGTACTGTAATTTTTAATTTGAAATGGAGTTCCTGTGCATGATGTACTGTAATTTGAAAATAGAAATGGAGTTCCAGTGCATGATGTACTGTAATTTGTAATTTGAAATGGAGTTCCAGTGCATGATGTACTGTAATTTGTAATTTGAAATGGAGTTCCAGTGCATGATGTACTGTAATTTGTAATTTGAAATGGAGTTCCTGTGCATTATGTACTGTAATTTGTAATTAGAAATGGAGTTTCGGTGCATGATGTACTGTAATTTGTAATTTGAAATGGAGTTTCGGTGCATGATGTACTGTAATTTGTAATTAGGAATGGAGTTCCAGTGCATGATGTACTGTAATTTGTAATTAGAAATGGAGTTCCAGTGCATGATGTACTGTAATTTGTAATTAGAAATGGAGTTCCGGTGCATGATGTACTGTAATTTGTAATTAGAAATGGAGTTCCAGTGCATGATGTACTGTAATTTGTAATTAGAAATGGAGTTCCGGTGCATGATGTACTGTAATTTTTAATTAGAAATGGAGTTCCAGTGCATGATGTACTGTAATTTGTAATTAGAAATGGAGTTCCAGTGCATGATGTACTGTAATTTGTAATTAGAAATGGAGTTCCGGTGCATGATGTACTGTAATTTTTAATTTGAAATGGAGTTCCAGTGCATGATGTACTGTAATTTGTAATTAGAAATGGAGTTTCGGTGCATGATGTACTGTAATTTGTAATTTGAAATGGAGTTTCGGTGCATGATGTACTGTAATTTGTAATTAGGAATGGAGTTCCAGTGCATGATGTACTGTAATTTGTAATTAGGAATGGAGTTCCAGTGCATGATGTACTGTAATTTGTAATTAGAAATGGAGTTCCAGTGCATGATGTACTGTAATTTGTAATTAGAAATGGAGTTCCAGTGCATGATGTACTGTAATTTGTAATTAGGAATGGAGTTCCAGTGCATGATGTACTGTAATTTGTGATTGGAAATGGAGTTCTGGTGCATGATGTACTGTAATTTGTAATTTGAAATGGAGTTTCAGTGCATGATGTACTGTAATTTGTAATTAGAAATGGAGTTCCAGTGCATGATGTACTGTAATTTGTAATTAGAAATGGAGTTCCAGTGCATGATGTACTGTAATTTGTAATTAGGAATGGAGTTCCAGTGCATGATGTACTGTAATTTGTAATTAGAAATGGAGTTCCAGTGCATGATGTACTGTAATTTGTAATTAGAAATGGAGTTCCAGTGCATGATGTACTGTAATTTGTAATTAGGAATGGAGTTCCAGTGCATGATGTACTGTAATTTGTGATTGGAAATGGAGTTCTGGTGCATGATGTACTGTAATTTGTAATTTGAAATGGAGTTTCAGTGCATGATGTACTGTAATTTGTAATTAGAAATGGAGTTCCAGTGCATGATGTACTGTAATTTGTAATTAGAAATGGAGTTCCAGTGCATGATGTACTGTAATTTGTAATTAGAAATGGAGTTCCGGTGCATGATGTACTGTAATTTGTAATTAGAAATGGAGTTTCGGTGCATGATGTACTGTAATTTGTAATTAGGAATGGAGTTCCAGTGCATGATGTACTGTAATTTGTAATTAGGAATGGAGTTCCAGTGCATGATGTACTGTAATTTGTAATTAGAAATGGAGTTCCAGTGCATGATGTACTGTAATTTGTAATTAGAAATGGAGTTCCAGTGCATGATGTACTGTAATTTGTAATTAGGAATGGAGTTCCAGTGCATGATGTACTGTAATTTGTAATTAGAAATGGAGTTCCAGTGCATGATGTACTGTAATTTGTAATTAGAAATGGAGTTCCAGTGCATGATGTACTGTAATTTGTAATTAGGAATGGAGTTCCAGTGCATGATGTACTGTAATTTGTAATTAGAAATGGAGTTCCAGTGCATGATGTACTGTAATTTGTAATTAGAAATGGAGTTCCGGTGCATGATGTACTGTAATTTGTAATTAGAAATGGAGTTTCGGTGCATGATGTACTGTAATTTGTAATTAGGAATGGAGTTCCGGTGCATGATGTACTGTAATTTGTAATTAGAAATGGAGTTTCGGTGCATGATGTACTGTAATTTGTAATTAGAAATGGGGTTCCGGTGCATGATGTACTGTAATTTGTAATTTGAAATGGAGTTTCGGTGCATGATGTACTGTAATTTGTAATTAGAAATGGAGTTTCGGAGCATGATGTACTGTAATTTGTAATTAGAAATGGAGTTCCGGTGCATTATGTACTGTAATTTGTAATTAGAAATGGAGTTTCGGTGCATGATGTACTGTAATTTGTAATTTGAAATGGAGTTTCGGTGCATGATGTACTGTAATTTGTAATTAGAAATGGAGTTTCGGTGCATGATGTACTGTAATTTGTAATTAGAAATGGAGTTCCGGTGCATGATGTACTGTAATTTGTAATTAGAAATGGAGTTTCGGTGCATGATGTACTGTAATTTGTAATTAGAAATGGGGTTCCGGTGCATGATGTACTGTAATTTGTAATTTGAAATGGAGTTTCGGTGCATGATGTACTGTAATTTGTAATTAGAAATGGAGTTCCGGTGCATGATGTACTGTAATTTGTAATTAGAAATGGAGTTCCGGTGCATTATGTACTGTAATTTGTAATTAGAAATGGAGTTTCGGTGCATGATGTACTGTAATTTGTAATTTGAAATGGAGTTTCGGTGCATGATGTACTGTAATTTGTAATTAGAAATGGAGTTCCGGTGCATGATGTACTGTAATTTGTAATTAGAAATGGAGTTCCGGTGCATGATGTACTGTAATTTGTAATTAGAAATGGAGTTTCAGTGCATGATGTACTGTAATTTGTAATTTGAAATGGAGTTCCGGTGCATGATGTACTGTAATTTGTCATTAGAAATGGAGTTTCGGTGCATGATGTACTGTAATTTGTAATTAGAAATGGAGTTCCGGTGCATTATGTACTGTAATTTGTAATTAGAAATGGAGTTCCGGTGCATTATGTACTGTAATTTTTAATTTGAAATGGAGTTCCTGTGCATGATGTACTGTAATTTGTAATTAGAAATGGAGTTCCAGTGCATGATGTACTGTAATTTGTAATTAGAAATGGAGTTCCAGTGCATGATGTACTGTAATTTGTAATTAGAAATGGAGTTCCGGTGCATTATGTACTGTAATTTTTAATTTGAAATGGAGTTCCTGTGCATGATGTACTGTAATTTGAAAATAGAAATGGAGTTCCAGTGCATGATGTACTGTAATTTGTAATTTGAAATGGAGTTCCAGTGCATGATGTACTGTAATTTGTAATTTGAAATGGAGTTCCAGTGCATGATGTACTGTAATTTGTAATTTGAAATGGAGTTCCTGTGCATTATGTACTGTAATTTGTAATTAGAAATGGAGTTTCGGTGCATGATGTACTGTAATTTGTAATTTGAAATGGAGTTTCGGTGCATGATGTACTGTAATTTGTAATTAGGAATGGAGTTCCAGTGCATGATGTACTGTAATTTGTAATTAGAAATGGAGTTCCAGTGCATGATGTACTGTAATTTGTAATTAGAAATGGAGTTCCGGTGCATGATGTACTGTAATTTGTAATTAGAAATGGAGTTCCAGTGCATGATGTACTGTAATTTGTAATTAGAAATGGAGTTCCGGTGCATGATGTACTGTAATTTTTAATTAGAAATGGAGTTCCAGTGCATGATGTACTGTAATTTGTAATTAGAAATGGAGTTCCAGTGCATGATGTACTGTAATTTGTAATTAGAAATGGAGTTCCGGTGCATGATGTACTGTAATTTTTAATTTGAAATGGAGTTCCAGTGCATGATGTACTGTAATTTGTAATTAGAAATGGAGTTCCAGTGCATGATGTACTGTAATTTGTAATTAGAAATGGAGTTCCGGTGCATTATGTACTGTAATTTTTAATTTGAAATGGAGTTCCAGTGCATGATGTACTGTAATTTGTAATTTGAAATGGAGTTCCAGTGCATGATGTACTGTAATTTGTAATTTGAAATGGAGTTCCAGTGCATGATGTACTGTAATTTGTAATTAGAAATGGAGTTCCGGTGCATGATGTACTGTAATTTGTAATTAGAAATGGAGTTTCAGTGCATGATGTACTGTAATTTGTAATTTGAAATGGAGTTCCGGTGCATGATGTACTGTAATTTGTCATTAGAAATGGAGTTTCGGTGCATGATGTACTGTAATTTGTAATTAGAAATGGAGTTCCGGTGCATTATGTACTGTAATTTGTAATTAGAAATGGAGTTCCGGTGCATTATGTACTGTAATTTTTAATTTGAAATGGAGTTCCTGTGCATGATGTACTGTAATTTGTAATTAGAAATGGAGTTCCAGTGCATGATGTACTGTAATTTGTAATTAGAAATGGAGTTCCAGTGCATGATGTACTGTAATTTGTAATTAGAAATGGAGTTCCGGTGCATTATGTACTGTAATTTTTAATTTGAAATGGAGTTTCTGTGCATGATGTACTGTAATTTGTAAATAGAAATGGAGTTCCAGTGCATGATGTACTGTAATTTGAAAATAGAAATGGAGTTCCAGTGCATGATGTACTGTAATTTTTAATTTGAAATGGAGTTCCAGTGCATGATGTACTGTAATTTGTAATTTGAAATGGAGTTTCAGTGCATGATGTACTGTAATTTGTAATTTGAAATGGAGTTCCAGTGCATGATGTACTGTAATTTGTAATTTGAAATGGAGTTCCAGTGCATGATGTACTGTAATTTGTCATTAGAAATGGAGTTTCGGTGCATGATGTACTGTAATTTGTCATTAGAAATGGAGTTTCGGTGCATGATGTACTGTAATTTGTCATTAGAAATGGAGTTTCGGTGCATGATGTACTGTAATTTGTAATTTGAAATGGAGTTCCGGTGCATGATGTACTGTAATTTGTCATTAGAAATGGAGTTTCAGTGCATGCTGTACTGTAATTTGTAATTAGAAATGGAGTTCCGGTGCATTATGTACTGTAATTTGTAATTAGAAATGGAGTTCCGGTGCATTATGTACTGTAATTTTTAATTTGAAATGGAGTTCCTGTGCATGATGTACTGTAATTTGTAATTAGAAATGGAGTTCCTGTGCATGATGTACTGTAATTTGTAATTAGAAATGGAGTTCCGGTGCATTATGTACTGTAATTTTTAATTTGAAATGGAGTTCCTGTGCATGATGTACTGTAATTTGTAATTAGAAATGGAATTCCTGTGCATGATGTACTGTAATTTGTAATTAGAAATGGAGTTCCAGTGCATGATGTACTGTAATTTGTAATTAGAAATGGAGTTCCAGTGCATGATGTACTGTAATTTGTAATTAGAAATGGAGTTCTGGTGCATTATGTACTGTAATTTTTAATTTGAAATGGAGTTCCTGTGCATGATGTACTGTAATTTGTAAATAGAAATGGAGTTCCAGTGCATGATGTACTGTAATTTGAAAATAGAAATGGAGTTCCAGTGCATGATGTACTGTAATTTTTAATTTGAAATGGAGTTCCAGTGCATGATGTACTGTAATTTGTAATTTGAAATGGAGTTTCAGTGCATGATGTACTGTAATTTGTAATTTGAAATGGAGTTCCAGTGCATGATGTACTGTAATTTGTAATTTGAAATGGAGTTCCAGTGCATGATGTACTGTAATTTGTAATTTGAAATGGAGTTCCTGTGCATTATGTACTGTAATTTGTAATTAGAAATGGAGTTTCGGTGCATGATGTACTGTAATTTGTAATTTGAAATGGAGTTTCGGTGCATGATGTACTGTAATTTGTAATTAGGAATGGAGTTCCAGTGCATGATGTACTGTAATTTGTAATTTGAAATGGAGTTCCAGTGCATGATGTACTGTAATTTGTAATTAGAAATGGAGTTCCAGTGCATGATGTGCTGTAATTTGTAATTAGAAATGGAGTTCCGGTGCATGATGTACTGTAATTTGTAATTAGAAATGGAGTTCCAGTGCATGATGTACTGTAATTTGTAATTAGAAATGGAGTTTCGGTGCATGATGTACTGTAATTTGTAATTAGAAATGGAGTTCCAGTGCATGATGTACTGTAATTTGTAATTAGAAATGGAGTTCCGGTGCATGATGTACTGTAATTTGTAATTAGAAATGGAGTTCCAGTGCATGATGTACTGTAATTTGTAATTAGAAATGGAGTTCCAGTGCATGATGTACTGTAATTTGTAATTAGAAATGGAGTTCCAGTGCATGATGTACTGTAATTTGTAATTAGAAATGGAGTTCCAGTGCATGATGTACTGTAATTTGTAATTAGAAATGGAGTTCCGGTGCATTATGTACTGTAATTTTTAATTTGAAATGGAGTTCCTGTGCATGATGTACTGTAATTTGTAATTAGAAATGGAGTTTCAGTGCATGATGTACTGTAATTTGTAATTTGAAATGGAGTTCTGGTGCATGATGTACAGTAAGTTGTAATTTGAAATGGAGTTCCGGTGCATGATGTACTGTCATTTGTAATTTGAAATGGAGTTCCGGTGCATGATGTTCTGTAATTTGTAATTTGAAATGGAGTTTCGGTGCATGATGTACTGTAATTTGTAATTTGAAATGGAGTTCCGGTGCATGATGTTCTGTAATTTGTAATTTGAAATGGAGTTTCGGTGCATGATGTACTGTAATTTGTAATTTGAAATGGAGTTTCGGTGCATGATGTACTGTAATTTGTAATTTGAAATGGAGTTCCGGTGCATGATGTTCTGTAATTTGTAATTTGAAATGGGGTTCCGGTGCATGATGTACTGTAATTTGTAATTTGAAATGGAGTTTCGGTGCATGATGTACTGTAATTTGTAATTTGAAATGGAGTTCCGGTGCATGATGTTCTGTAATTTGTAATTTGAAATGGGGTTCCGGTGCATGATGTACTGTAATTTGTAATTAGAAATGGAGTTCCAGTGCATGATGTACTGTAATTTGTAATTTGAAATGGAGTTCCAGTGCATGATGTACTGTAATTTGTAATTTGAAATGGAGTTCCGGTGCATGATGTACTGTAATTTGTAATTAGAAATGGAGTTCCAGTGCATGATGTACTGTAATTTGTAATTAGAAATGGAGTTCCTGTGCATGATGTACTGTAATTTGTAATTAGAAATGGAGTTCCGGTGCATGATGTACTGTAATTTGTAATTAGAAATGGAGTTTCGGTGCATGGTGTACTGTAATTTGTCATTAGAAATGGAGTTCCTGTGCATGATGTACTGTAGTTTGTAATTAGAAATGGAGTTCCGGTGCATGATGTACTGTAATTTGTAATTAGAAATGGAGTTCCGGTGCATGATGTACTGTAATTTGTAATTAGAAATGGAGTTTCGGTGCATGGTGTACTGTAATTTGTCATTAGAAATGGAGTTCCTGTGCATGATGTACTGTAATTTGTAATTAGAAATGGAGTTCCTGTGCATGATGTACTGTAATTTGTGATTAGAAATGGAGGTCCGGTGCATGATGTACTGTAATTTGTAATTAGAAATGGAGTTTCGGTGCATGGTGTACTGTAATTTGTCATTAGAAATGGAGTTCCTGTGCATGATGTACTGTAATTTGTAATTAGAAATGGAGTTCCGGTGCATGATGTACTGTAATTTGTAATTAGAAATGGAGTTCCGGTGCATGATGTACTGTAATTTGTAATTAGAAATGGAGTTCCTGTGCATGATGTACTGTAATTTGTAATTTGAAATGGAGTTCCGGTGCATGATGTACTGTAATTTGTAATTAGAAATGGAGTTCCGGTGCATGATGTACTGTAATTTGTAATTAGAAATGGAGTTCCAGTGCATGATGTTCTGTAATTTGTAATTTGAAATGGGGTTCCGGTGCATGATATACTGTAATTTGAAATGGAGTTCTGGTGCATGATGTACAGTAAGTTGTAATTTGAAATGGAGTTCCGGTGCATGATGTACTGTCATTTGTAATTTGAAATGGAGTTCTGGTGCATGATGTACAGTAAGTTGTAATTTGAAATGGAGTTCCGGTGCATGATGTACTGTAATTTGTAATTTGAAATGGAGTTCCGGTGCATGATGTACTGTCATTTGTAATTTGAAATGGAGTTCCGGTGCATGATGTATTGTAATTTGAAATTGAGTTCCGGTGCATGATGGACTGTAATTTGAAATGGAGTTCCGGTGCATGATGCACTGTAATTTGTAATTAGAAATGGAGTTCCGGTGCATGATGTACTGTAATTTGTAATTTGAAATGGAGTTCCAGTGCATGATGTACTGTAATTTGTAATTTGAAATGGAGTTCCGGTGCATGATGTACTGTAATTTGTAATTAGAAATGGAGTTCCAGTGCATGATGTACTGTAATTTGTAATTAGAAATGGAGTTCCGGTGCATGATGTACTGTAATTTGTAATTAGAAATGGAGTTCCTGTGCATGATGTACTGTAATTTGTAATTAGAAATGGAGTTCCAGTGCATGATGTACTGTAATTTGTAATTAGAAATGGAGTTCCAGTGCATGATATACTGTAATTTGAAATGGAGTTCTGGTGCATGATGTACAGTAAGTTGTAATTTGAAATGGAGTTCCGGTGCATGATGTACTGTAATTTGAAATGGAGTTCCGGTGCATGATGTACTGTAATTTGTAATTAGAAATGGAGTTCCAGTGCATGATGTACTGTAATTTGTAATTTGAAATGGAGTTTCGGTGCATGATGTACTGTAATTTGTAATTAGAAATGGAGTTCCAGTGCATGATGTACTGTAATTTGTAATTAGAAATGGAGTTCCGGTGCATGATGTACTGTAATTTGTAATTTGAAATGGAGTTCCGGTGCATGATGTACTGTAATTTGTAATTTGAAATGGAGTTCCAGTGCATGATGTACTGTAATTTGTGATTGGAAATGGAGTTCTGGTGCATGATGTACTGTAATTTGTAATTTGAAATGGAGTTCCGGTGCATGATGTACTGTAATTTGTAATTTGAAATGGAGTTCCAGTGCATGATGTACTGTAATTTGTAATTAGAAATGGAGTTCCGGTGCATGATGTACTGTAATTTGTAATTAGAAATGGAGTTTCAGTGCATGATGTACTGTAATTTGTAATTTGAAATGGAGTTCCAGTGCATGATGTACTGTAATTTGTAATTAGAAATGGAGTTCCAGTGCATGATGTACTGTAATTTGTAATTAGAAATGGAGTTCCGGTGCATTATGTACTGTAATTTTTAATTTGAAATGGAGTTCCAGTGCATGATGTACTGTAATTTGTAATTTGAAATGGAGTTCCAGTGCATGATGTACTGTAATTTGTAATTTGAAATGGAGTTCCAGTGCATGATGTACTGTAATTTGTAATTAGAAATGGAGTTCCGGTGCATGATGTACTGTAATTTGTAATTAGAAATGGAGTTTCAGTGCATGATGTACTGTAATTTGTAATTTGAAATGGAGTTCCGGTGCATGATGTACTGTAATTTGTCATTAGAAATGGAGTTTCGGTGCATGATGTACTGTAATTTGTAATTAGAAATGGAGTTCCGGTGCATTATGTACTGTAATTTGTAATTAGAAATGGAGTTCCGGTGCATTATGTACTGTAATTTTTAATTTGAAATGGAGTTCCTGTGCATGATGTACTGTAATTTGTAATTAGAAATGGAGTTCCAGTGCATGATGTACTGTAATTTGTAATTAGAAATGGAGTTCCAGTGCATGATGTACTGTAATTTGTAATTAGAAATGGAGTTCCGGTGCATTATGTACTGTAATTTTTAATTTGAAATGGAGTTTCTGTGCATGATGTACTGTAATTTGTAAATAGAAATGGAGTTCCAGTGCATGATGTACTGTAATTTGAAAATAGAAATGGAGTTCCAGTGCATGATGTACTGTAATTTTTAATTTGAAATGGAGTTCCAGTGCATGATGTACTGTAATTTGTAATTTGAAATGGAGTTTCAGTGCATGATGTACTGTAATTTGTAATTTGAAATGGAGTTCCAGTGCATGATGTACTGTAATTTGTAATTTGAAATGGAGTTCCAGTGCATGATGTACTGTAATTTGTCATTAGAAATGGAGTTTCGGTGCATGATGTACTGTAATTTGTCATTAGAAATGGAGTTTCGGTGCATGATGTACTGTAATTTGTCATTAGAAATGGAGTTTCGGTGCATGATGTACTGTAATTTGTAATTTGAAATGGAGTTCCGGTGCATGATGTACTGTAATTTGTCATTAGAAATGGAGTTTCAGTGCATGCTGTACTGTAATTTGTAATTAGAAATGGAGTTCCGGTGCATTATGTACTGTAATTTGTAATTAGAAATGGAGTTCCGGTGCATTATGTACTGTAATTTTTAATTTGAAATGGAGTTCCTGTGCATGATGTACTGTAATTTGTAATTAGAAATGGAGTTCCTGTGCATGATGTACTGTAATTTGTAATTAGAAATGGAGTTCCGGTGCATTATGTACTGTAATTTTTAATTTGAAATGGAGTTCCTGTGCATGATGTACTGTAATTTGTAATTAGAAATGGAATTCCTGTGCATGATGTACTGTAATTTGTAATTAGAAATGGAGTTCCAGTGCATGATGTACTGTAATTTGTAATTAGAAATGGAGTTCCAGTGCATGATGTACTGTAATTTGTAATTAGAAATGGAGTTCTGGTGCATTATGTACTGTAATTTTTAATTTGAAATGGAGTTCCTGTGCATGATGTACTGTAATTTGTAAATAGAAATGGAGTTCCAGTGCATGATGTACTGTAATTTGAAAATAGAAATGGAGTTCCAGTGCATGATGTACTGTAATTTTTAATTTGAAATGGAGTTCCAGTGCATGATGTACTGTAATTTGTAATTTGAAATGGAGTTTCAGTGCATGATGTACTGTAATTTGTAATTTGAAATGGAGTTCCAGTGCATGATGTACTGTAATTTGTAATTTGAAATGGAGTTCCAGTGCATGATGTACTGTAATTTGTAATTTGAAATGGAGTTCCTGTGCATTATGTACTGTAATTTGTAATTAGAAATGGAGTTTCGGTGCATGATGTACTGTAATTTGTAATTTGAAATGGAGTTTCGGTGCATGATGTACTGTAATTTGTAATTAGGAATGGAGTTCCAGTGCATGATGTACTGTAATTTGTAATTTGAAATGGAGTTCCAGTGCATGATGTACTGTAATTTGTAATTAGAAATGGAGTTCCAGTGCATGATGTGCTGTAATTTGTAATTAGAAATGGAGTTCCGGTGCATGATGTACTGTAATTTGTAATTAGAAATGGAGTTCCAGTGCATGATGTACTGTAATTTGTAATTAGAAATGGAGTTTCGGTGCATGATGTACTGTAATTTGTAATTAGAAATGGAGTTCCAGTGCATGATGTACTGTAATTTGTAATTAGAAATGGAGTTCCGGTGCATGATGTACTGTAATTTGTAATTAGAAATGGAGTTCCAGTGCATGATGTACTGTAATTTGTAATTAGAAATGGAGTTCCAGTGCATGATGTACTGTAATTTGTAATTAGAAATGGAGTTCCAGTGCATGATGTACTGTAATTTGTAATTAGAAATGGAGTTCCAGTGCATGATGTACTGTAATTTGTAATTAGAAATGGAGTTCCGGTGCATTATGTACTGTAATTTTTAATTTGAAATGGAGTTCCTGTGCATGATGTACTGTAATTTGTAATTAGAAATGGAGTTTCAGTGCATGATGTACTGTAATTTGTAATTTGAAATGGAGTTCTGGTGCATGATGTACAGTAAGTTGTAATTTGAAATGGAGTTCCGGTGCATGATGTACTGTCATTTGTAATTTGAAATGGAGTTCCGGTGCATGATGTTCTGTAATTTGTAATTTGAAATGGAGTTTCGGTGCATGATGTACTGTAATTTGTAATTTGAAATGGAGTTCCGGTGCATGATGTTCTGTAATTTGTAATTTGAAATGGAGTTTCGGTGCATGATGTACTGTAATTTGTAATTTGAAATGGAGTTTCGGTGCATGATGTACTGTAATTTGTAATTTGAAATGGAGTTCCGGTGCATGATGTTCTGTAATTTGTAATTTGAAATGGGGTTCCGGTGCATGATGTACTGTAATTTGTAATTTGAAATGGAGTTTCGGTGCATGATGTACTGTAATTTGTAATTTGAAATGGAGTTCCGGTGCATGATGTTCTGTAATTTGTAATTTGAAATGGGGTTCCGGTGCATGATGTACTGTAATTTGTAATTAGAAATGGAGTTCCAGTGCATGATGTACTGTAATTTGTAATTTGAAATGGAGTTCCAGTGCATGATGTACTGTAATTTGTAATTTGAAATGGAGTTCCGGTGCATGATGTACTGTAATTTGTAATTAGAAATGGAGTTCCAGTGCATGATGTACTGTAATTTGTAATTAGAAATGGAGTTCCTGTGCATGATGTACTGTAATTTGTAATTAGAAATGGAGTTCCGGTGCATGATGTACTGTAATTTGTAATTAGAAATGGAGTTTCGGTGCATGGTGTACTGTAATTTGTCATTAGAAATGGAGTTCCTGTGCATGATGTACTGTAGTTTGTAATTAGAAATGGAGTTCCGGTGCATGATGTACTGTAATTTGTAATTAGAAATGGAGTTCCGGTGCATGATGTACTGTAATTTGTAATTAGAAATGGAGTTTCGGTGCATGGTGTACTGTAATTTGTCATTAGAAATGGAGTTCCTGTGCATGATGTACTGTAATTTGTAATTAGAAATGGAGTTCCTGTGCATGATGTACTGTAATTTGTGATTAGAAATGGAGGTCCGGTGCATGATGTACTGTAATTTGTAATTAGAAATGGAGTTTCGGTGCATGGTGTACTGTAATTTGTCATTAGAAATGGAGTTCCTGTGCATGATGTACTGTAATTTGTAATTAGAAATGGAGTTCCGGTGCATGATGTACTGTAATTTGTAATTAGAAATGGAGTTCCGGTGCATGATGTACTGTAATTTGTAATTAGAAATGGAGTTCCTGTGCATGATGTACTGTAATTTGTAATTTGAAATGGAGTTCCGGTGCATGATGTACTGTAATTTGTAATTAGAAATGGAGTTCCGGTGCATGATGTACTGTAATTTGTAATTAGAAATGGAGTTCCAGTGCATGATGTTCTGTAATTTGTAATTTGAAATGGGGTTCCGGTGCATGATATACTGTAATTTGAAATGGAGTTCTGGTGCATGATGTACAGTAAGTTGTAATTTGAAATGGAGTTCCGGTGCATGATGTACTGTCATTTGTAATTTGAAATGGAGTTCTGGTGCATGATGTACAGTAAGTTGTAATTTGAAATGGAGTTCCGGTGCATGATGTACTGTAATTTGTAATTTGAAATGGAGTTCCGGTGCATGATGTACTGTCATTTGTAATTTGAAATGGAGTTCCGGTGCATGATGTATTGTAATTTGAAATTGAGTTCCGGTGCATGATGGACTGTAATTTGAAATGGAGTTCCGGTGCATGATGCACTGTAATTTGTAATTAGAAATGGAGTTCCGGTGCATGATGTACTGTAATTTGTAATTTGAAATGGAGTTCCAGTGCATGATGTACTGTAATTTGTAATTTGAAATGGAGTTCCGGTGCATGATGTACTGTAATTTGTAATTAGAAATGGAGTTCCAGTGCATGATGTACTGTAATTTGTAATTAGAAATGGAGTTCCGGTGCATGATGTACTGTAATTTGTAATTAGAAATGGAGTTCCTGTGCATGATGTACTGTAATTTGTAATTAGAAATGGAGTTCCAGTGCATGATGTACTGTAATTTGTAATTAGAAATGGAGTTCCAGTGCATGATATACTGTAATTTGAAATGGAGTTCTGGTGCATGATGTACAGTAAGTTGTAATTTGAAATGGAGTTCCGGTGCATGATGTACTGTAATTTGAAATGGAGTTCCGGTGCATGATGTACTGTAATTTGTAATTAGAAATGGAGTTCCAGTGCATGATGTACTGTAATTTGTAATTTGAAATGGAGTTTCGGTGCATGATGTACTGTAATTTGTAATTAGAAATGGAGTTCCAGTGCATGATGTACTGTAATTTGTAATTAGAAATGGAGTTCCGGTGCATGATGTACTGTAATTTGTAATTTGAAATGGAGTTCCGGTGCATGATGTACTGTAATTTGTAATTTGAAATGGAGTTCCAGTGCATGATGTACTGTAATTTGTGATTGGAAATGGAGTTCTGGTGCATGATGTACTGTAATTTGTAATTTGAAATGGAGTTCCGGTGCATGATGTACTGTAATTTGTAATTTGAAATGGAGTTCCAGTGCATGATGTACTGTAATTTGTAATTAGAAATGGAGTTCCGGTGCATGATGTACTGTAATTTGTAATTAGAAATGGAGTTTCAGTGCATGATGTACTGTAATTTGTAATTTGAAATGGAGTTCCGGTGCATTATGTACTGTAATTTTTAATTTGAAATGGAGTTCCTGTGCATGATGTACTGTAATTTGTAATTAGAAATGGAGTTCCAGTGCATGATGTACTGTAATTTGTAATTAGAAATGGAGTTTCGGTGCATGATGTACTGTAATTTGTAATTAGAAATGGAGTTCCGGTGCATTATGTACTGTAATTTGTATTTAGAAATGGAGTTCCGGTGCATTATGTACTGTAATTTTTAATTTGAAATGGAGTTCCTGTGCATGATGTACTGTAATTTGTAATTAGAAATGGAGTTCCAGTGCATGATGTACTGTAATTTGTAATTAGAAATGGAGTTCCAGTGCATGATGTACTGTAATTTGTAATTAGAAATGGAGTTCCGGTGCATTATGTACTGTAATTTTTAATTTGAAATGGAGTTCCTGTGCATGATGTACTGTAATTTTTAATTTGAAATGGAGTTCCAGTGCATGATGTACTGTAATTTGTAATTTGAAATGGAGTTTCAGTGCATGATGTACTGTAATTTGTAATTTGAAATGGAGTTCCAGTGCATGATGTACTGTAATTTGTAATTTGAAATGGAGTTCCAGTGCATGATGTACTGTAATTTGTAATTTGAAATGGAGTTCCTGTGCATTATGTACTGTAATTTGTAATTAGAAATGGAGTTTCGGTGCATGATGTACTGTAATTTGTAATTTGAAATGGAGTTTCGGTGCATGATGTACTGTAATTTGTAATTAGGAATGGAGTTCCAGTGCATGATGTACTGTAATTTGTAATTAGGAATGGAGTTCCAGTGCATGATGTACTGTAATTTGTAATTAGAAATGGAGTTCCAGTGCATGATGTACTGTAATTTGTAATTAGAAATGGAGTTCCAGTGCATGATGTACTGTAATTTGTAATTAGGAATGGAGTTCCAGTGCATGATGTACTGTAATTTGTAATTAGAAATGGAGTTTCAGTGCATGATGTACTGTAATTTGTAATTAGAAATGGAGTTCCGGTGCATGATGTACTGTAATTTGTAATTAGAAATGGAGTTCCAGTGCATGATGTACTGTAATTTGTAATTAGAAATGGAGTTCCAGTGCATGATGTACTGTAATTTGTAATTAGAAATGGAGTTCCGGTGCATGATGTACTGTAATTTGTAATTAGAAATGGAGTTTCGGTGCATGATGTACTGTAATTTGTAATTAGGAATGGAGTTCCAGTGCATGATGTACTGTAATTTGTAATTAGGAATGGAGTTCCAGTGCATGATGTACTGTAATTTGTAATTAGAAATGGAGTTCCAGTGCATGATGTACTGTAATTTGTAATTAGAAATGGAGTTTCGGTGCATGATGTACTGTAATTTGTAATTAGGAATGGAGTTCCGGTGCATGATGTACTGTAATTTGTAATTAGAAATGGGGTTCCGGTGCATGATGTACTGTAATTTGTAATTTGAAATGGAGTTTCGGTGCATGATGTACTGTAATTTGAAATTAGAAATGGAGTTTCAGTGCATGATGTACTGTAATTTGTAATTAGAAATGGAGTTCCGGTGCATTATGTACTGTAATTTGTAATTAGAAATGGAGTTTCGGTGCATGATGTACTGTAATTTGTAATTTGAAATGGAGTTTCGGTGCATGATGTACTGTAATTTGTAATTAGAAATGGAGTTTCGGTGCATGATGTACTGTAATTTGTAATTAGAAATGGAGTTCCGGTGCATGATGTACTGTAATTTGTAATTAGAAATGGAGTTTCGGTGCATGATGTACTGTAATTTGTAATTAGAAATGGGGTTCCGGTGCATGATGTACTGTAATTTGTAATTTGAAATGGAGTTTCGGTGCATGATGTACTGTAATTTGTAATTAGAAATGGAGTTCCGGTGCATGATGTACTGTAATTTGTAATTAGAAATGGAGTTCCGGTGCATTATGTACTGTAATTTGTAATTAGAAATGGAGTTTCGGTGCATGATGTACTGTAATTTGTAATTTGAAATGGAGTTTCGGTGCATGATGTACTGTAATTTGTAATTAGAAATGGAGTTCCGGTGCATGATGTACTGTAATTTGTAATTAGAAATGGAGTTTCAGTGCATGATGTACTGTAATTTGTAATTTGAAATGGAGTTCCGGTGCATGATGTACTGTAATTTGTCATTAGAAATGGAGTTTCGGTGCATGATGTACTGTAATTTGTAATTAGAAATGGAGTTCCGGTGCATTATGTACTGTAATTTGTAATTAGAAATGGAGTTCCGGTGCATTATGTACTGTAATTTTTAATTTGAAATGGAGTTCCTGTGCATGATGTACTGTAATTTGTAATTAGAAATGGAGTTCCAGTGCATGATGTACTGTAATTTGTAATTAGAAATGGAGTTCCAGTGCATGATGTACTGTAATTTGTAATTAGAAATGGAGTTCCGGTGCATTATGTACTGTAATTTTTAATTTGAAATGGAGTTCCTGTGCATGATGTACTGTAATTTGAAAATAGAAATGGAGTTCCAGTGCATGATGTACTGTAATTTTTAATTTGAAATGGAGTTCCAGTGCATGATGTACTGTAATTTGTAATTTGAAATGGAGTTTCAGTGCATGATGTACTGTAATTTGTAATTTGAAATGGAGTTCCAGTGCATGATGTACTGTAATTTGTAATTTGAAATGGAGTTCCAGTGCATGGTGTACTGTAATTTGTAATTTGAAATGGAGTTCCTGTGCATTATGTACTGTAATTTGTAATTAGAAATGGAGTTTCGGTGCATGATGTACTGTAATTTGTAATTTGAAATGGAGTTTCGGTGCATGATGTACTGTAATTTGTAATTAGGAATGGAGTTCCAGTGCATGATGTACTGTGATTTGTAATTAGAAATGGAGTTCCAGTGCATGATGTACTGTAATTTGTAATTAGAAATGGAGTTCCGGTGCATGATGTACTGTAATTTGTAATTAGAAATGGAGTTCCAGTGCATGATGTACTGTAATTTGTAATTAGAAATGGAGTTCCAGTGCATGATGTACTGTAATTTGTAATTTGAAATGGAGTTCCGGTGCATTATGTACTGTAATTTTTAATTTGAAATGGAGTTCCTGTGCATGATGTACTGTAATTTGTAATTAGAAATGGAGTTCCAGTGCATGATGTACTGTAATTTGTAATTAGAAATGGAGTTTCGGTGCATGATGTACTGTAATTTGTAATTAGAAATGGAGTTCCGGTGCATTATGTACTGTAATTTGTATTTAGAAATGGAGTTCCGGTGCATTATGTACTGTAATTTTTAATTTGAAATGGAGTTCCTGTGCATGATGTACTGTAATTTGTAATTAGAAATGGAGTTCCAGTGCATGATGTACTGTAATTTGTAATTAGAAATGGAGTTCCAGTGCATGATGTACTGTAATTTGTAATTAGAAATGGAGTTCCGGTGCATTATGTACTGTAATTTTTAATTTGAAATGGAGTTCCTGTGCATGATGTACTGTAATTTTTAATTTGAAATGGAGTTCCAGTGCATGATGTACTGTAATTTGTAATTTGAAATGGAGTTTCAGTGCATGATGTACTGTAATTTGTAATTTGAAATGGAGTTCCAGTGCATGATGTACTGTAATTTGTAATTTGAAATGGAGTTCCAGTGCATGATGTACTGTAATTTGTAATTTGAAATGGAGTTCCTGTGCATTATGTACTGTAATTTGTAATTAGAAATGGAGTTCCTGTGCATTATGTACTGTAATTTGTAATTAGAAATGGAGTTTCGGTGCATGATGTACTGTAATTTGTAATTTGAAATGGAGTTTCGGTGCATGATGTACTGTAATTTGTAATTAGGAATGGAGTTCCAGTGCATGATGTACTGTAATTTGTAATTAGGAATGGAGTTCCAGTGCATGATGTACTGTAATTTGTAATTAGAAATGGAGTTCCAGTGCATGATGTACTGTAATTTGTAATTAGAAATGGAGTTCCAGTGCATGATGTACTGTAATTTGTAATTAGGAATGGAGTTCCAGTGCATGATGTACTGTAATTTGTAATTAGAAATGGAGTTTCAGTGCATGATGTACTGTAATTTGTAATTAGAAATGGAGTTCCGGTGCATGATGTACTGTAATTTGTAATTAGAAATGGAGTTCCAGTGCATGATGTACTGTAATTTGTAATTAGAAATGGAGTTCCAGTGCATGATGTACTGTAATTTGTAATTAGAAATGGAGTTCCGGTGCATGATGTACTGTAATTTGTAATTAGAAATGGAGTTTCGGTGCATGATGTACTGTAATTTGTAATTAGGAATGGAGTTCCAGTGCATGATGTACTGTAATTTGTAATTAGGAATGGAGTTCCAGTGCATGATGTACTGTAATTTGTAATTAGAAATGGAGTTCCAGTGCATGATGTACTGTAATTTGTAATTAGAAATGGAGTTCCAGTGCATGATGTACTGTAATTTGTAATTAGGAATGGAGTTCCAGTGCATGATGTACTGTAATTTGTAATTAGAAATGGAGTTCCAGTGCATGATGTACTGTAATTTGTAATTAGAAATGGAGTTCCAGTGCATGATGTACTGTAATTTGTAATTAGGAATGGAGTTCCAGTGCATGATGTACTGTAATTTGTAATTAGAAATGGAGTTCCAGTGCATGATGTACTGTAATTTGTAATTAGAAATGGAGTTCCGGTGCATGATGTACTGTAATTTGTAATTAGAAATGGAGTTTCGGTGCATGATGTACTGTAATTTGTAATTAGGAATGGAGTTCCGGTGCATGATGTACTGTAATTTGTAATTAGAAATGGGGTTCCGGTGCATGATGTACTGTAATTTGTAATTTGAAATGGAGTTTCGGTGCATGATGTACTGTAATTTGTAATTAGAAATGGAGTTTCAGTGCATGATGTACTGTAATTTGTAATTAGAAATGGAGTTCCGGTGCATTATGTACTGTAATTTGTAATTAGAAATGGAGTTTCGGTGCATGATGTACTGTAATTTGTAATTTGAAATGGAGTTTCGGTGCATGATGTACTGTAATTTGTAATTAGAAATGGAGTTTCGGTGCATGATGTACTGTAATTTGTAATTAGAAATGGAGTTCCGGTGCATGATGTACTGTAATTTGTAATTAGAAATGGAGTTTCGGTGCATGATGTACTGTAATTTGTAATTAGAAATGGGGTTCCGGTGCATGATGTACTGTAATTTGTAATTTGAAATGGAGTTTCGGTGCATGATGTACTGTAATTTGTAATTAGAAATGGAGTTCCGGTGCATGATGTACTGTAATTTGTAATTAGAAATGGAGTTCCGGTGCATTATGTACTGTAATTTGTAATTAGAAATGGAGTTTCGGTGCATGATGTACTGTAATTTGTAATTTGAAATGGAGTTTCGGTGCATGATGTACTGTAATTTGTAATTAGAAATGGAGTTCCGGTGCATGATGTACTGTAATTTGTAATTAGAAATGGAGTTTCAGTGCATGATGTACTGTAATTTGTAATTTGAAATGGAGTTTCGGTGCATGATGTACTGTAATTTGTAATTTGAAATGGAGTTCCGGTGCATGATGTACTGTAATTTGTCATTAGAAATGGAGTTTCGGTGCATGATGTACTGTAATTTGTAATTAGAAATGGAGTTCCGGTGCATTATGTACTGTAATTTGTAATTAGAAATGGAGTTCCGGTGCATTATGTACTGTAATTTTTAATTTGAAATGGAGTTCCTGTGCATGATGTACTGTAATTTGTAATTAGAAATGGAGTTCCAGTGCATGATGTACTGTAATTTGTAATTAGAAATGGAGTTCCAGTGCATGATGTACTGTAATTTGTAATTAGAAATGGAGTTCCGGTGCATTATGTACTGTAATTTTTAATTTGAAATGGAGTTCCTGTGCATGATGTACTGTAATTTGAAAATAGAAATGGAGTTCCAGTGCATGATGTACTGTAATTTTTAATTTGAAATGGAGTTCCAGTGCATGATGTACTGTAATTTGTAATTTGAAATGGAGTTTCAGTGCATGATGTACTGTAATTTGTAATTTGAAATGGAGTTCCAGTGCATGATGTACTGTAATTTGTAATTTGAAATGGAGTTCCAGTGCATGGTGTACTGTAATTTGTAATTTGAAATGGAGTTCCTGTGCATTATGTACTGTAATTTGTAATTAGAAATGGAGTTTCGGTGCATGATGTACTGTAATTTGTAATTTGAAATGGAGTTTCGGTGCATGATGTACTGTAATTTGTAATTAGGAATGGAGTTCCAGTGCATGATGTACTGTGATTTGTAATTAGAAATGGAGTTCCAGTGCATGATGTACTGTAATTTGTAATTAGAAATGGAGTTCCGGTGCATGATGTACTGTAATTTGTAATTAGAAATGGAGTTCCAGTGCATGATGTACTGTAATTTGTAATTAGAAATGGAGTTCCGGTGCATGATGTACTGTAATTTTTAATTAGAAATGGAGTTCCAGTGCATGATGTACTGTAATTTGTAATTAGAAATGGAGTTCCAGTGCATGATGTACTGTAATTTGTAATTAGAAATGGAGTTCCGGTGCATGATGTACTGTAATTTTTAATTTGAAATGGAGTTCCAGTGCATGATGTACTGTAATTTGTAATTAGAAATGGAGTTCCAGTGCATGATGTACTGTAATTTGTAATTAGAAATGGAGTTCCGGTGCATTATGTACTGTAATTTTTAATTTGAAATGGAGTTCCAGTGCATGATGTACTGTAATTTGTAATTTGAAATGGAGTTCCAGTGCATGATGTACTGTAATTTGTAATTAGAAATGGAGTTCCGGTGCATGATGTACTGTAATTTGTAATTAGAAATGGAGTTTCAGTGCATGATGTACTGTAATTTGTAATTTGAAATGGAGTTCCGGTGCATGATGTACTGTAATTTGTCATTAGAAATGGAGTTTCGGTGCATGATGTACTGTAATTTGTAATTAGAAATGGAGTTCCGGTGCATTATGTACTGTAATTTGTAATTAGAAATGGAGTTCCGGTGCATTATGTACTGTAATTTTTAATTTGAAATGGAGTTCCTGTGCATGATGTACTGTAATTTGTAATTAGAAATGGAGTTCCAGTGCATGATGTACTGTAATTTGTAATTAGAAATGGAGTTCCAGTGCATGATGTACTGTAATTTGTAATTAGAAATGGAGTTCCGGTGCATTATGTACTGTAATTTTTAATTTGAAATGGAGTTTCTGTGCATGATGTACTGTAATTTGTAAATAGAAATGGAGTTCCAGTGCATGATGTACTGTAATTTGAAAATAGAAATGGAGTTCCAGTGCATGATGTACTGTAATTTTTAATTTGAAATGGAGTTCCAGTGCATGATGTACTGTAATTTGTAATTTGAAATGGAGTTTCAGTGCATGATGTACTGTAATTTGTAATTTGAAATGGAGTTCCAGTGCATGATGTACTGTAATTTGTAATTTGAAATGGAGTTCCAGTGCATGATGTACTGTAATTTGTCATTAGAAATGGAGTTTCGGTGCATGATGTACTGTAATTTGTCATTAGAAATGGAGTTTCGGTGCATGATGTACTGTAATTTGTCATTAGAAATGGAGTTTCGGTGCATGATGTACTGTAATTTGTAATTTGAAATGGAGTTCCGGTGCATGATGTACTGTAATTTGTCATTAGAAATGGAGTTTCACTGCATGCTGTACTGTAATTTGTAATTAGAAATGGAGTTCCGGTGCATTATGTACTGTAATTTGTAATTAGAAATGGAGTTCCGGTGCATTATGTACTGTAATTTTTAATTTGAAATGGAGTTCCTGTGCATGATGTACTGTAATTTGTAATTAGAAATGGAGTTCCTGTGCATGATGTACTGTAATTTGTAATTAGAAATGGAGTTCCGGTGCATTATGTACTGTAATTTTTAATTTGAAATGGAGTTCCTGTGCATGATGTACTGTAATTTGTAATTAGAAATGGAGTTCCTGTGCATGATGTACTGTAATTTGTAATTAGAAATGGAGTTCCAGTGCATGATGTACTGTAATTTGTAATTAGAAATGGAGTTCCAGTGCATGATGTACTGTAATTTGTAATTAGAAATGGAGTTCCGGTGCATTATGTACTGTAATTTTTAATTTGAAATGGAGTTCCTGTGCATGATGTACTGTAATTTGTAAATAGAAATGGAGTTCCAGTGCATGATGTACTGTAATTTGAAAATAGAAATGGAGTTCCAGTGCATGATGTACTGTAATTTTTAATTTGAAATGGAGTTCCAGTGCATGATGTACTGTAATTTGTAATTTGAAATGGAGTTTCAGTGCATGATGTACTGTAATTTGTAATTTGAAATGGAGTTCCAGTGCATGATGTACTGTAATTTGTAATTTGAAATGGAGTTCCAGTGCATGATGTACTGTAATTTGTAATTTGAAATGGAGTTCCTGTGCATTATGTACTGTAATTTGTAATTAGAAATGGAGTTTCGGTGCATGATGTACTGTAATTTGTAATTTGAAATGGAGTTTCGGTGCATGATGTACTGTAATTTGTAATTAGGAATGGAGTTCCAGTGCATGATGTACTGTAATTTGTAATTTGAAATGGAGTTCCAGTGCATGATGTACTGTAATTTGTAATTAGAAATGGAGTTCCAGTGCATGATGTGCTGTAATTTGTAATTAGAAATGGAGTTCCGGTGCATGATGTACTGTAATTTGTAATTAGAAATGGAGTTCCAGTGCATGATGTACTGTAATTTGTAATTAGAAATGGAGTTTCGGTGCATGATGTACTGTAATTTGTAATTAGAAATGGAGTTCCAGTGCATGATGTACTGTAATTTGTAATTAGAAATGGAGTTCCGGTGCATGATGTACTGTAATTTGTAATTAGAAATGGAGTTCCAGTGCATTATGTACTGTAATTTGTAATTTGAAATGGAGTTCCTGTGCATTATGTACTGTAATTTGTAATGAGAAATGGAGTTTCGGTGCATGATGTACTGTAATTTGTAATTTGAAATGGAGTTTCGGTGCATGATGTACTGTAATTTGTAATTAGGAATGGAGTTCCAGTGCATGATGTACTGTAATTTGTAATTAGGAATGGAGTTCCAGTGCATGATGTACTGTAATTTGTAATTAGAAATGGAGTTCCAGTGCATGATGTACTGTAATTTGTAATTAGAAATGGAGTTCCAGTGCATGATGTACTGTAATTTGTAATTAGGAATGGAGTTCCAGTGCATGATGTACTGTAATTTGTGATTGGAAATGGAGTTCTGGTGCATGATGTACTGTAATTTGTAATTTGAAATGGAGTTTCAGTGCATGATGTACTGTAATTTGTAATTAGAAATGGAGTTCCAGTGCATGATGTACTGTAATTTGTAATTAGAAATGGAGTTCCAGTGCATGATGTACTGTAATTTGTAATTAGAAATGGAGTTCCGGTGCATGATGTACTGTAATTTGTAATTAGAAATGGAGTTTCGGTGCATGATGTACTGTAATTTGTAATTAGGAATGGAGTTCCAGTGCATGATGTACTGTAATTTGTAATTAGGAATGGAGTTCCAGTGCATGATGTACTGTAATTTGTAATTAGAAATGGAGTTCCAGTGCATGATGTACTGTAATTTGTAATTAGAAATGGAGTTCCAGTGCATGATGTACTGTAATTTGTAATTAGGAATGGAGTTCCAGTGCATGATGTACTGTAATTTGTAATTAGAAATGGAGTTCCAGTGCATGATGTACTGTAATTTGTAATTAGAAATGGAGTTCCAGTGCATGATGTACTGTAATTTGTAATTAGGAATGGAGTTCCAGTGCATGATGTACTGTAATTTGTAATTAGAAATGGAGTTCCAGTGCATGATGTACTGTAATTTGTAATTAGAAATGGAGTTCCGGTGCATGATGTACTGTAATTTGTAATTAGAAATGGAGTTTCGGTGCATGATGTACTGTAATTTGTAATTAGGAATGGAGTTCCGGTGCATGATGTACTGTAATTTGTAATTAGAAATGGAGTTTCGGTGCATGATGTACTGTAATTTGTAATTAGAAATGGGGTTCCGGTGCATGATGTACTGTAATTTGTAATTTGAAATGGAGTTTCGGAGCATGATGTACTGTAATTTGTAATTAGAAATGGAGTTCCGGTGCATTATGTACTGTAATTTGTAATTAGAAATGGAGTTTCGGTGCATGATGTACTGTAATTTGTAATTTGAAATGGAGTTTCGGTGCATGATGTACTGTAATTTGTAATTAGAAATGGAGTTTCGGTGCATGATGTACTGTAATTTGTAATTAGAAATGGAGTTCTGGTGCATGATGTACTGTAATTTGTAATTAGAAATGGAGTTTCGGTGCATGATGTACTGTAATTTGTAATTAGAAATGGGGTTCCGGTGCATGATGTACTGTAATTTGTAATTTGAAATGGAGTTTCGGTGCATGATGTACTGTAATTTGTAATTAGAAATGGAGTTCCGGTGCATGATGTACTGTAATTTGTAATTAGAAATGGAGTTCCGGTGCATTATGTACTGTAATTTGTATTTAGAAATGGAGTTCCGGTGCATTATGTACTGTAATTTTTAATTTGAAATGGAGTTCCTGTGCATGATGTACTGTAATTTGTAATTAGAAATGGAGTTCCAGTGCATGATGTACTGTAATTTGTAATTAGAAATGGAGTTCCAGTGCATGATGTACTGTAATTTGTAATTAGAAATGGAGTTCCGGTGCATTATGTACTGTAATTTTTAATTTGAAATGGAGTTCCTGTGCATGATGTACTGTAATTACCTTCGCAAAAGCGGAAGGTTATGTTTTGATCGCTGTGTATTTATTTGTATGTCTGTGTGTGTGTGTGTGTGTGTGTGTATGTTATTCGCATAACTCAAAAAGTATTCAACCGAATTGCATGAAATTTGGTGGGATGATTGGTTATTATACGGGACACATTTGATTAGATTTTGGGAGCAATCGGGTCAAAGGTCAAGGTCAAGGTCACGAAAAGGTCAAAATCGTATTTTTACCATAGCGCGGTCAATTTTTATCCAATTGGCATGCAACTAATGCCAAAATGTTCAGAATTCAATGCCCGATCTTGTGATATACGACATGACCCAGTGAAGACATTACCCTTGTTTGTCATAACTCGGTCAATTCTTATCCGATTTGCATGAAATCAGCACCAAACTGTTCACTGTTCTGTTCCCTACACTCCCATGCCAAGTACAGAACAGTAGCTGCGGCGAAGGTATGCGCTCTACCGAGTGCCCGTTCTAGTTTTTAATTTGAAATGGAGTTCCAGTGCATGATGTACTGTAATTTGTAATTTGAAATGGAGTTTCAGTGCATGATGTACTGTAATTTGTAATTTGAAATGGAGTTCCAGTGCATGATGTACTGTAATTTGTAATTTGAAATGGAGTTCCTGTGCATTATGTACTGTAATTTGTAATGAGAAATGGAGTTTCGGTGCATGATGTACTGTAATTTGTAATTTGAAATGGAGTTTCGGTGCATGATGTACTGTAATTTGTAATTAGGAATGGAGTTCCAGTGCATGATGTACTGTAATTTGTAATTAGGAATGGAGTTCCAGTGCATGATGTACTGTAATTTGTGATTGGAAATGGAGTTTCAGTGCATGATGTACTGTAATTTGTAATTTGAAATGGAGTTCCAGTGCATGATGTACTGTAATTTGTAATTTGAAATGGAGTTCCTGTGCATTATGTACTGTAATTTGTAATTTGAAATGGAGTTCCTGTGCATTATGTACTGTAATTTGTAATGAGAAATGGAGTTTCGGTGCATGATGTACTGTAATTTGTAATTTGAAATGGAGTTTCGGTGCATGATGTACTGTAATTTGTAATTAGGAATGGAGTTCCAGTGCATGATGTACTGTAATTTGTAATTAGGAATGGAGTTCCAGTGCATGATGTACTGTAATTTGTAATTAGAAATGGAGTTCCAGTGCATGATGTACTGTAATTTGTAATTAGAAATGGAGTTCCAGTGCATGATGTACTGTAATTTGTAATTAGGAATGGAGTTCCAGTGCATGATGTACTGTAATTTGTGATTGGAAATGGAGTTCTGGTGCATGATGTACTGTAATTTGTAATTTGAAATGGAGTTTCAGTGCATGATGTACTGTAATTTGTAATTAGAAATGGAGTTCCAGTGCATGATGTACTGTAATTTGTAATTAGAAATGGAGTTCCAGTGCATGATGTACTGTAATTTGTAATTAGAAATGGAGTTCCGGTGCATGATGTACTGTAATTTGTAATTAGAAATGGAGTTTCGGTGCATGATGTACTGTAATTTGTAATTAGGAATGGAGTTCCAGTGCATGATGTACTGTAATTTGTAATTAGGAATGGAGTTCCAGTGCATGATGTACTGTAATTTGTAATTAGAAATGGAGTTCCAGTGCATGATGTACTGTAATTTGTAATTAGAAATGGAGTTCCAGTGCATGATGTACTGTAATTTGTAATTAGGAATGGAGTTCCAGTGCATGATGTACTGTAATTTGTAATTAGAAATGGAGTTCCAGTGCATGATGTACTGTAATTTGTAATTAGAAATGGAGTTCCAGTGCATGATGTACTGTAATTTGTAATTAGGAATGGAGTTCCAGTGCATGATGTACTGTAATTTGTAATTAGAAATGGAGTTCCAGTGCATGATGTACTGTAATTTGTAATTAGAAATGGAGTTCCGGTGCATGATGTACTGTAATTTGTAATTAGAAATGGAGTTTCGGTGCATGATGTACTGTAATTTGTAATTAGGAATGGAGTTCCGGTGCATGATGTACTGTAATTTGTAATTTGAAATGGAGTTTCGGTGCATGATGTACTGTAATTTGTAATTAGAAATGGAGTTTCGGAGCATGATGTACTGTAATTTGTAATTAGAAATGGAGTTCCGGTGCATTATGTACTGTAATTTGTAATTAGAAATGGAGTTTCGGTGCATGATGTACTGTAATTTGTAATTTGAAATGGAGTTTCGGTGCATGATGTACTGTAATTTGTAATTAGAAATGGAGTTTCGGTGCATGATGTACTGTAATTTGTAATTAGAAATGGAGTTCCGGTGCATGATGTACTGTAATTTGTAATTAGAAATGGAGTTTCGGTGCATGATGTACTGTAATTTGTAATTAGAAATGGGGTTCCGGTGCATGATGTACTGTAATTTGTAATTTGAAATGGAGTTTCGGTGCATGATGTACTGTAATTTGTAATTAGAAATGGAGTTCCGGTGCATGATATACTGTAATTTGTAATTAGAAATGGAGTTCCGGTGCATTATGTACTGTAATTTGTAATTAGAAATGGAGTTTCGGTGCATGATGTACTGTAATTTGTAATTTGAAATGGAGTTTCGGTGCATGATGTACTGTAATTTGTAATTAGAAATGGAGTTCCGGTGCATGATGTACTGTAATTTGTAATTAGAAATGGAGTTTCAGTGCATGATGTACTGTAATTTGTAATTTGAAATGGAGTTCCGGTGCATGATGTACTGTAATTTGTCATTAGAAATGGAGTTTCAGTGCATGATGTACTGTAATTTGTAATTAGAAATGGAGTTCCGGTGCATTATGTACTGTAATTTGTAATTAGAAATGGAGTTCCGGTGCATTATGTACTGTAATTTTTAATTTGAAATGGAGTTCCTGTGCATGATGCACTGTAATTTGTAATTAGAAATGGAGTTCCAGTGCATGATGTACTGTAATTTGTAATTAGAAATGGAGTTCCAGTGCATGATGTACTGTAATTTGTAATTAGAAATGGAGTTCCGGTGCATTATGTACTGTAATTTTTAATTTGAAATGGAGTTCCTGTGCATGATGTACTGTAATTTGAAAATAGAAATGGAGTTCCAGTGCATGATGTACTGTAATTTGTAATTTGAAATGGAGTTCCAGTGCATGATGTACTGTAATTTGTAATTTGAAATGGAGTTCCAGTGCATGATGTACTGTAATTTGTAATTTGAAATGGAGTTCCTGTGCATTATGTACTGTAATTTGTAATTAGAAATGGAGTTTCGGTGCATGATGTACTGTAATTTGTAATTTGAAATGGAGTTTCGGTGCATGATGTACTGTAATTTGTAATTAGGAATGGAGTTCCAGTGCATGATGTACTGTAATTTGTAATTAGAAATGGAGTTCCAGTGCATGATGTACTGTAATTTGTAATTAGAAATGGAGTTCCGGTGCATGATGTACTGTAATTTGTAATTAGAAATGGAGTTCCAGTGCATGATGTACTGTAATTTGTAATTAGAAATGGAGTTCCGGTGCATGATGTACTGTAATTTTTAATTAGAAATGGAGTTCCAGTGCATGATGTACTGTAATTTGTAATTAGAAATGGAGTTCCAGTGCATGATGTACTGTAATTTGTAATTAGAAATGGAGTTCCGGTGCATGATGTACTGTAATTTTTAATTTGAAATGGAGTTCCAGTGCATGATGTACTGTAATTTGTAATTAGAAATGGAGTTCCAGTGCATGATGTACTGTAATTTGTAATTAGAAATGGAGTTCCGGTGCATTATGTACTGTAATTTTTAATTTGAAATGGAGTTCCAGTGCATGATGTACTGTAATTTGTAATTTGAAATGGAGTTCCAGTGCATGATGTACTGTAATTTGTAATTTGAAATGGAGTTCCAGTGCATGATGTACTGTAATTTGTAATTAGAAATGGAGTTCCGGTGCATGATGTACTGTAATTTGTAATTAGAAATGGAGTTTCAGTGCATGATGTACTGTAATTTGAAATTTGAAATGGAGTTCCGGTGCATGATGTACTGTAATTTGTCATTAGAAATGGAGTTTCGGTGCATGATGTACTGTAATTTGTAATTAGAAATGGAGTTCCGGTGCATTATGTACTGTAATTTGTAATTAGAAATGGAGTTCCGGTGCATTATGTACTGTAATTTTTAATTTGAAATGGAGTTCCTGTGCATGATGTACTGTAATTTGTAATTAGAAATGGAGTTCCAGTGCATGATGTACTGTAATTTGTAATTAGAAATGGAGTTCCAGTGCATGATGTACTGTAATTTGTAATTAGAAATGGAGTTCCGGTGCATTATGTACTGTAATTTTTAATTTGAAATGGAGTTTCTGTGCATGATGTACTGTAATTTGTAAATAGAAATGGAGTTCCAGTGCATGATGTACTGTAATTTGAAAATAGAAATGGAGTTCCAGTGCATGATGTACTGTAATTTTTAATTTGAAATGGAGTTCCAGTGCATGATGTACTGTAATTTGTAATTTGAAATGGAGTTTCAGTGCATGATGTACTGTAATTTGTAATTTGAAATGGAGTTCCAGTGCATGATGTACTGTAATTTGTAATTTGAAATGGAGTTCCAGTGCATGATGTACTGTAATTTGTCATTAGAAATGGAGTTTCGGTGCATGATGTACTGTAATTTGTCATTAGAAATGGAGTTTCGGTGCATGATGTACTGTAATTTGTCATTAGAAATGGAGTTTCGGTGCATGATGTACTGTAATTTGTAATTTGAAATGGAGTTCCGGTGCATGATGTACTGTAATTTGTCATTAGAAATGGAGTTTCAGTGCATGCTGTACTGTAATTTGTAATTAGAAATGGAGTTCCGGTGCATTATGTACTGTAATTTGTAATTAGAAATGGAGTTCCGGTGCATTATGTACTGTAATTTTTAATTTGAAATGGAGTTCCTGTGCATGATGTACTGTAATTTGTAATTAGAAATGGAGTTCCTGTGCATGATGTACTGTAATTTGTAATTAGAAATGGAGTTCCGGTGCATTATGTACTGTAATTTTTAATTTGAAATGGAGTTCCTGTGCATGATGTACTGTAATTTGTAATTAGAAATGGAGTTCCTGTGCATGATGTACTGTAATTTGTAATTAGAAATGGAGTTCCAGTGCATGATGTACTGTAATTTGTAATTAGAAATGGAGTTCCAGTGCATGATGTACTGTAATTTGTAATTAGAAATGGAGTTCCGGTGCATTATGTACTGTAATTTTTAATTTGAAAAGGAGTTCCTGTGCATGATGTACTGTAATTTGTAAATAGAAATGGAGTTCCAGTGCATGATGTACTGTAATTTGAAAATAGAAATGGAGTTCCAGTGCATGATGTACTGTAATTTTTAATTTGAAATGAAGTTCCAGTGCATGATGTACTGTAATTTGTAATTTGAAATGGAGTTTCAGTGCATGATGTACTGTAATTTGTAATTTGAAATGGAGTTCCAGTGCATGATGTACTGTAATTTGTAATTTGAAATGGAGTTCCAGTGCATGATGTACTGTAATTTGTAATTTGAAATGGAGTTCCTGTGCATTATGTACTGTAATTTGTAATTAGAAATGGAGTTTCGGTGCATGATGTACTGTAATTTGTAATTTGAAATGGAGTTTCGGTGCATGATGTACTGTAATTTGTAATTAGGAATGGAGTTCCAGTGCATGATGTACTGTAATTTGTAATTTGAAATGGAGTTCCAGTGCATGATGTACTGTAATTTGTAATTAGAAATGGAGTTCCAGTGCATGATGTGCTGTAATTTGTAATTAGAAATGGAGTTCCAGTGCATGATGTACTGTAATTTGTAATTAGAAATGGAGTTCCAGTGCATGATGTACTGTAATTTGTAATTAGAAATGGAGTTTCGGTGCATGATGTACTGTAATTTGTAATTAGAAATGGAGTTCCAGTGCATGATGTACTGTAATTTGTAATTAGAAATGGAGTTCCGGTGCATGATGTACTGTAATTTGTAATTAGAAATGGAGTTCCAGTGCATGATGTACTGTAATTTGTAATTAGAAATGGAGTTCCAGTGCATGATGTACTGTAATTTGTAATTAGAAATGGAGTTCCAGTGCATGATGTACTGTAATTTGTAATTAGAAATGGAGTTCCAGTGCATGATGTACTGTAATTTGTAATTAGAAATGGAGTTCCGGTGCATTATGTACTGTAATTTTTAATTTGAAATGGAGTTCCTGTGCATGATGTACTGTAATTTTTAATTTGAAATGGAGTTCCAGTGCATGATGTACTGTAATTTGTAATTTGAAATGGAGTTTCAGTGCATGATGTACTGTAATTTGTAATTTGAAATGGAGTTCCAGTGCATGATGTACTGTAATTTGTAATTTGAAATGGAGTTCCTGTGCATTATGTACTGTAATTTGTAATGAGAAATGGAGTTTCGGTGCATGATGTACTGTAATTTGTAATTTGAAATGGAGTTTCGGTGCATGATGTACTGTAATTTGTAATTAGGAATGGAGTTCCAGTGCATGATGTACTGTAATTTGTAATTAGGAATGGAGTTCCAGTGCATGATGTACTGTAATTTGTAATTAGAAATGGAGTTCCAGTGCATGATGTACTGTAATTTGTAATTAGAAATGGAGTTCCAGTGCATGATGTACTGTAATTTGTAATTAGGAATGGAGTTCCAGTGCATGATGTACTGTAATTTGTGATTGGAAATGGAGTTCTGGTGCATGATGTACTGTAATTTGTAATTTGAAATGGAGTTTCAGTGCATGATGTACTGTAATTTGTAATTAGAAATGGAGTTCCAGTGCATGATGTACTGTAATTTGTAATTAGAAATGGAGTTCCAGTGCATGATGTACTGTAATTTGTAATTAGAAATGGAGTTCCGGTGCATGATGTACTGTAATTTGTAATTAGAAATGGAGTTTCGGTGCATGATGTACTGTAATTTGTAATTAGGAATGGAGTTCCAGTGCATGATGTACTGTAATTTGTAATTAGGAATGGAGTTCCAGTGCATGATGTACTGTAATTTGTAATTAGAAATGGAGTTCCAGTGCATGATGTACTGTAATTTGTAATTAGAAATGGAGTTCCAGTGCATGATGTACTGTAATTTGTAATTAGGAATGGAGTTCCAGTGCATGATGTACTGTAATTTGTAATTAGAAATGGAGTTCCAGTGCATGATGTACTGTAATTTGTAATTAGAAATGGAGTTCCAGTGCATGATGTACTGTAATTTGTAATTAGGAATGGAGTTCCAGTGCATGATGTACTGTAATTTGTAATTAGAAATGGAGTTCCAGTGCATGATGTACTGTAATTTGTAATTAGAAATGGAGTTCCGGTGCATGATGTACTGTAATTTGTAATTAGAAATGGAGTTTCGGTGCATGATGTACTGTAATTTGTAATTAGGAATGGGGTTCCGGTGCATGATGTACTGTAATTTGTAATTAGAAATGGAGTTTCGGTGCATGATGTACTGTAATTTGTAATTAGAAATGGGGTTCCGGTGCATGATGTACTGTAATTTGTAATTTGAAATGGAGTTTCGGTGCATGATGTACTGTAATTTGTAATTAGAAATGGAGTTTCGGAGCATGATGTACTGTAATTTGTAATTAGAAATGGAGTTCCGGTGCATTATGTACTGTAATTTGTAATTAGAAATGGAGTTTCGGTGCATGATGTACTGTAATTTGTAATTTGAAATGGAGTTTCGGTGCATGATGTACTGTAATTTGTAATTAGAAATGGAGTTTCGGTGCATGATGTACTGTAATTTGTAATTAGAAATGGAGTTCCGGTGCATGATGTACTGTAATTTGTAATTAGAAATGGAGTTTCGGTGCATGATGTACTGTAATTTGTAATTAGAAATGGGGTTCCGGTGCATGATGTACTGTAATTTGTAATTTGAAATGGAGTTTCGGTGCATGATGTACTGTAATTTGTAATTAGAAATGGAGTTCCGGTGCATGATGTACTGTAATTTGTAATTAGAAATGGAGTTCCGGTGCATTATGTACTGTAATTTGTAATTAGAAATGGAGTTTCGGTGCATGATGTACTGTAATTTGTAATTTGAAATGGAGTTTCGGTGCATGATGTACTGTAATTTGTAATTAGAAATGGAGTTCCGGTGCATGATGTACTGTAATTTGTAATTAGAAATGGAGTTTCAGTGCATGATGTACTGTAATTTGAAATTTGAAATGGAGTTCCGGTGCATGATGTACTGTAATTTGTCATTAGAAATGGAGTTTCAGTGCATGATGTACTGTAATTTGTAATTAGAAATGGAGTTCCGGTGCATTATGTACTGTAATTTGTAATTAGAAATGGAGTTCCGGTGCATTATGTACTGTAATTTTTAATTTGAAATGGAGTTCCTGTGCATGATGTACTGTAATTTGTAATTAGAAATGGAGTTCCAGTGCATGATGTACTGTAATTTGTAATTAGAAATGGAGTTCCAGTGCATGATGTACTGTAATTTGTAATTAGAAATGGAGTTCCGGTGCATTATGTACTGTAATTTTTAATTTGAAATGGAGTTCCTGTGCATGATGTACTGTAATTTGAAAATAGAAATGGAGTTCCAGTGCATGATGTACTGTAATTTGTAATTTGAAATGGAGTTCCAGTGCATGATGTACTGTAATTTGTAATTTGAAATGGAGTTCCAGTGCATGATGTACTGTAATTTGTAATTTGAAATGGAGTTCCTGTGCATTATGTACTGTAATTTGTAATTAGAAATGGAGTTTCGGTGCATGATGTACTGTAATTTGTAATTTGAAATGGAGTTTCGGTGCATGATGTACTGTAATTTGTAATTAGGAATGGAGTTCCAGTGCATGATGTACTGTAATTTGTAATTAGAAATGGAGTTCCAGTGCATGATGTACTGTAATTTGTAATTAGAAATGGAGTTCCGGTGCATGATGTACTGTAATTTGTAATTAGAAATGGAGTTCCAGTGCATGATGTACTGAAATTTGTAATTAGAAATGGAGTTCCGGTGCATGATGTACTGTAATTTTTAATTAGAAATGGAGTTCCAGTGCATGATGTACTGTAATTTGTAATTAGAAATGGAGTTCCAGTGCATGATGTACTGTAATTTGTAATTAGAAATGGAGTTCCGGTGCATGATGTACTGTAATTTTTAATTTGAAATGGAGTTCCAGTGCATGATGTACTGTAATTTGTAATTAGAAATGGAGTTCCAGTGCATGATGTACTGTAATTTGTAATTAGAAATGGAGTTCCGGTGCATTATGTACTGTAATTTTTAATTTGAAATGGAGTTCCAGTGCATGATGTACTGTAATTTGTAATTTGAAATGGAGTTCCAGTGCATGATGTACTGTAATTTGTAATTTGAAATGGAGTTCCAGTGCATGATGTACTGTAATTTGTAATTAGAAATGGAGTTCCGGTGCATGATGTACTGTAATTTGTAATTAGAAATGGAGTTTCAGTGCATGATGTACTGTAATTTGTAATTTGAAATGGAGTTCCGGTGCATGATGTACTGTAATTTGTCATTAGAAATGGAGTTTCGGTGCATGATGTACTGTAATTTGTAATTAGAAATGGAGTTCCGGTGCATTATGTACTGTAATTTGTAATTAGAAATGGAGTTCCGGTGCATTATGTACTGTAATTTTTAATTTGAAATGGAGTTCCTGTGCATGATGTACTGTAATTTGTAATTAGAAATGGAGTTCCAGTGCATGATGTACTGTAATTTGTAATTAGAAATGGAGTTCCAGTGCATGATGTACTGTAATTTGTAATTAGAAATGGAGTTCCAGTGCATGATGTACTGTAATTTGTAATTAGAAATGGAGTTCCTGTGCATGATGTACTGTAATTTGTAATTAGAAATGGAGTTCCGGTGCATTATGTACTGTAATTTTTAATTTGAAATGGAGTTCCTGTGCATGATGTACTGTAATTTGTAATTAGAAATGGAGTTCCTGTGCATGATGTACTGTAATTTGTAATTAGAAATGGAGTTCCAGTGCATGATGTACTGTAATTTGTAATTAGAAATGGAGTTCCAGTGCATGATGTACTGTAATTTGTAATTAGAAATGGAGTTCCGGTGCATTATGTACTGTAATTTTTAATTTGAAATGGAGTTCCTGTGCATGATGTACTGTAATTTGTAAATAGAAATGGAGTTCCAGTGCATGATGTACTGTAATTTGAAAATAGAAATGGAGTTCCAGTGCATGATGTACTGTAATTTTTAATTTGAAATGAAGTTCCAGTGCATGATGTGCTGTAATTTGTAATTTGAAATGGAGTTTCAGTGCATGATGTACTGTAATTTGTAATTTGAAATGGAGTTCCAGTGCATGATGTACTGTAATTTGTAATTTGAAATGGAGTTCCAGTGCATGATGTACTGTAATTTGTAATTTGAAATGGAGTTCCTGTGCATTATGTACTGTAATTTGTAATTAGAAATGGAGTTTCGGTGCATGATGTACTGTAATTTGTAATTTGAAATGGAGTTTCGGTGCATGATGTACTGTAATTTGTAATTAGGAATGGAGTTCCAGTGCATGATGTACTGTAATTTGTAATTTGAAATGGAGTTCCAGTGCATGATGTACTGTAATTTGTAATTAGAAATGGAGTTCCAGTGCATGATGTGCTGTAATTTGTAATTAGAAATGGAGTTCCAGTGCATGATGTACTGTAATTTGTAATTAGAAATGGAGTTCCAGTGCATGATGTACTGTAATTTGTAATTAGAAATGGAGTTTCGGTGCATGATGTACTGTAATTTGTAATTAGAAATGGAGTTCCAGTGCATGATGTACTGTAATTTGTAATTAGAAATGGAGTTCCGGTGCATGATGTACTGTAATTTGTAATTAGAAATGGAGTTCCAGTGCATGATGTACTGTAATTTGTAATTAGAAATGGAGTTCCAGTGCATGATGTACTGTAATTTGTAATTAGAAATGGAGTTCCAGTGCATGATGTACTGTAATTTGTAATTAGAAATGGAGTTCCAGTGCATGATGTACTGTAATTTGTAATTAGAAATGGAGTTCCGGTGCATTATGTACTGTAATTTTTAATTTGAAATGGAGTTCCTGTGCATGATGTACTGTAATTTTTAATTTGAAATGGAGTTCCAGTGCATGATGTACTGTAATTTGTAATTTGAAATGGAGTTTCAGTGCATGATGTACTGTAATTTGTAATTTGAAATGGAGTTCCAGTGCATGATGTACTGTAATTTGTAATTTGAAATGGAGTTCCTGTGCATTATGTACTGTAATTTGTAATGAGAAATGGAGTTTCGGTGCATGATGTACTGTAATTTGTAATTTGAAATGGAGTTTCGGTGCATGATGTACTGTAATTTGTAATTAGGAATGGAGTTCCAGTGCATGATGTACTGTAATTTGTAATTAGGAATGGAGTTCCAGTGCATGATGTACTGTAATTTGTAATTAGGAATGGAGTTCCAGTGCATGATGTACTGTAATTTGTAATTAGAAATGGAGTTCCAGTGCATGATGTACTGTAATTTGTAATTAGAAATGGAGTTCCAGTGCATGATGTACTGTAATTTGTAATTAGGAATGGAGTTCCAGTGCATGATGTACTGTAATTTGTGATTGGAAATGGAGTTCTGGTGCATGATGTACTGTAATTTGTAATTTGAAATGGAGTTTCAGTGCATGATGTACTGTAATTTGTAATTAGAAATGGAGTTCCAGTGCATGATGTACTGTAATTTGTAATTAGAAATGGAGTTCCAGTGCATGATGTACTGTAATTTGTAATTAGAAATGGAGTTTCGGTGCATGATGTACTGTAATTTGTAATTAGGAATGGAGTTCCAGTGCATGATGTACTGTAATTTGTAATTAGGAATGGAGTTCCAGTGCATGATGTACTGTAATTTGTAATTAGGAATGGAGTTCCAGTGCATGATGTACTGTAATTTGTAATTAGAAATGGAGTTCCAGTGCATGATGTACTGTAATTTGTAATTAGAAATGGAGTTCCAGTGCATGATGTACTGTAATTTGTAATTAGGAATGGAGTTCCAGTGCATGATGTACTGTAATTTGTAATTAGAAATGGAGTTCCAGTGCATGATGTACCGTAATTTGTAATTAGAAATGGAGTTCCAGTGCATGATGTACTGTAATTTGTAATTAGGAATGGAGTTCCAGTGCATGATGTACTGTAATTTGTAATTAGAAATGGAGTTCCGGTGCATGATGTACTGTAATTTGTAATTAGAAATGGAGTTCCGGTGCATGATGTACTGTAATTTGTAATTTGAAATGGAGTTTCGGTGCATGATGTACTGTAATTTGTAATTAGAAATGGAGTTCCGGTGCATGATGTACTGTAATTTGTAATTAGAAATGGAGTTCCGGTGCATTATGTACTGTAATTTGTAATTAGAAATGGAGTTTCGGTGCATGATGTACTGTAATTTGTAATTTGAAATGGAGTTTCGGTGCATGATGTACTGTAATTTGTAATTAGAAATGGAGTTCCGGTGCATGATGTACTGTAATTTGTAATTAGAAATGGAGTTTCAGTGCATGATGTACTGTAATTTGTAATTTGAAATGGAGTTTCGGTGCATGATGTACTGTAATTTGTAATTTGAAATGGAGTTCCGGTGCATGATGTACTGTAATTTGTCATTAGAAATGGAGTTTCGGTGCATGATGTACTGTAATTTGTAATTAGAAATGGAGTTCCGGTGCATTATGTACTGTAATTTGTAATTAGAAATGGAGTTCCGGTGCATTATGTACTGTAATTTTTAATTTGAAATGGAGTTCCTGTGCATGATGTACTGTAATTTGTAATTAGAAATGGAGTTCCAGTGCATGATGTACTGTAATTTGTAATTAGAAATGGAGTTCCAGTGCATGATGTACTGTAATTTGTAATTAGAAATGGAGTTCCGGTGCATTATGTACTGTAATTTTTAATTTGAAATGGAGTTCCTGTGCATGATGTACTGTAATTTGAAAATAGAAATGGAGTTCCAGTGCATGATGTACTGTAATTTTTAATTTGAAATGGAGTTCCAGTGCATGATGTACTGTAATTTGTAATTTGAAATGGAGTTTCAGTGCATGATGTACTGTAATTTGTAATTTGAAATGGAGTTCCAGTGCATGATGTACTGTAATTTGTAATTTGAAATGGAGTTCCAGTGCATGGTGTACTGTAATTTGTAATTTGAAATGGAGTTCCTGTGCATTATGTACTGTAATTTGTAATTAGAAATGGAGTTTCGGTGCATGATGTACTGTAATTTGTAATTTGAAATGGAGTTTCGGTGCATGATGTACTGTAATTTGTAATTAGGAATGGAGTTCCAGTGCATGATGTACTGTGATTTGTAATTAGAAATGGAGTTCCAGTGCATGATGTACTGTAATTTGTAATTAGAAATGGAGTTCCGGTGCATGATGTACTGTAATTTGTAATTAGAAATGGAGTTCCAGTGCATGATGTACTGTAATTTGTAATTAGAAATGGAGTTCCGGTGCATGATGTACTGTAATTTTTAATTAGAAATGGAGTTCCAGTGCATGATGTACTGTAATTTGTAATTAGAAATGGAGTTCCAGTGCATGATGTACTGTAATTTGTAATTAGAAATGGAGTTCCGGTGCATGATGTACTGTAATTTTTAATTTGAAATGGAGTTCCAGTGCATGATGTACTGTAATTTGTAATTAGAAATGGAGTTCCAGTGCATGATGTACTGTAATTTGTAATTAGAAATGGAGTTCCGGTGCATTATGTACTGTAATTTTTAATTTGAAATGGAGTTCCAGTGCATGATGTACTGTAATTTGTAATTTGAAATGGAGTTCCAGTGCATGATGTACTGTAATTTGTAATTAGAAATGGAGTTCCGGTGCATGATGTACTGTAATTTGTAATTAGAAATGGAGTTTCAGTGCATGATGTACTGTAATTTGTAATTTGAAATGGAGTTCCGGTGCATGATGTACTGTAATTTGTCATTAGAAATGGAGTTTCGGTGCATGATGTACTGTAATTTGTAATTAGAAATGGAGTTCCGGTGCATTATGTACTGTAATTTGTAATTAGAAATGGAGTTCCGGTGCATTATGTACTGTAATTTTTAATTTGAAATGGAGTTCCTGTGCATGATGTACTGTAATTTGTAATTAGAAATGGAGTTCCAGTGCATGATGTACTGTAATTTGTAATTAGAAATGGAGTTCCAGTGCATGATGTACTGTAATTTGTAATTAGAAATGGAGTTCCGGTGCATTATGTACTGTAATTTTTAATTTGAAATGGAGTTTCTGTGCATGATGTACTGTAATTTGTAAATAGAAATGGAGTTCCAGTGCATGATGTACTGTAATTTGAAAATAGAAATGGAGTTCCAGTGCATGATGTACTGTAATTTTTAATTTGAAATGGAGTTCCAGTGCATGATGTACTGTAATTTGTAATTTGAAATGGAGTTTCAGTGCATGATGTACTGTAATTTGTAATTTGAAATGGAGTTCCAGTGCATGATGTACTGTAATTTGTAATTTGAAATGGAGTTCCAGTGCATGATGTACTGTAATTTGTCATTAGAAATGGAGTTTCGGTGCATGATGTACTGTAATTTGTCATTAGAAATGGAGTTTCGGTGCATGATGTACTGTAATTTGTCATTAGAAATGGAGTTTCGGTGCATGATGTACTGTAATTTGTAATTTGAAATGGAGTTCCGGTGCATGATGTACTGTAATTTGTCATTAGAAATGGAGTTTCACTGCATGCTGTACTGTAATTTGTAATTAGAAATGGAGTTCCGGTGCATTATGTACTGTAATTTGTAATTAGAAATGGAGTTCCGGTGCATTATGTACTGTAATTTTTAATTTGAAATGGAGTTCCTGTGCATGATGTACTGTAATTTGTAATTAGAAATGGAGTTCCTGTGCATGATGTACTGTAATTTGTAATTAGAAATGGAGTTCCGGTGCATTATGTACTGTAATTTTTAATTTGAAATGGAGTTCCTGTGCATGATGTACTGTAATTTGTAATTAGAAATGGAGTTCCTGTGCATGATGTACTGTAATTTGTAATTAGAAATGGAGTTCCAGTGCATGATGTACTGTAATTTGTAATTAGAAATGGAGTTCCAGTGCATGATGTACTGTAATTTGTAATTAGAAATGGAGTTCCGGTGCATTATGTACTGTAATTTTTAATTTGAAATGGAGTTCCTGTGCATGATGTACTGTAATTTGTAAATAGAAATGGAGTTCCAGTGCATGATGTACTGTAATTTGAAAATAGAAATGGAGTTCCAGTGCATGATGTACTGTAATTTTTAATTTGAAATGGAGTTCCAGTGCATGATGTACTGTAATTTGTAATTTGAAATGGAGTTTCAGTGCATGATGTACTGTAATTTGTAATTTGAAATGGAGTTCCAGTGCATGATGTACTGTAATTTGTAATTTGAAATGGAGTTCCAGTGCATGATGTACTGTAATTTGTAATTTGAAATGGAGTTCCTGTGCATTATGTACTGTAATTTGTAATTAGAAATGGAGTTTCGGTGCATGATGTACTGTAATTTGTAATTTGAAATGGAGTTTCGGTGCATGATGTACTGTAATTTGTAATTAGGAATGGAGTTCCAGTGCATGATGTACTGTAATTTGTAATTTGAAATGGAGTTCCAGTGCATGATGTACTGTAATTTGTAATTAGAAATGGAGTTCCAGTGCATGATGTGCTGTAATTTGTAATTAGAAATGGAGTTCCGGTGCATGATGTACTGTAATTTGTAATTAGAAATGGAGTTCCAGTGCATGATGTACTGTAATTTGTAATTAGAAATGGAGTTTCGGTGCATGATGTACTGTAATTTGTAATTAGAAATGGAGTTCCAGTGCATGATGTACTGTAATTTGTAATTAGAAATGGAGTTCCGGTGCATGATGTACTGTAATTTGTAATTAGAAATGGAGTTCCAGTGCATTATGTACTGTAATTTGTAATTTGAAATGGAGTTCCTGTGCATTATGTACTGTAATTTGTAATGAGAAATGGAGTTTCGGTGCATGATGTACTGTAATTTGTAATTTGAAATGGAGTTTCGGTGCATGATGTACTGTAATTTGTAATTAGGAATGGAGTTCCAGTGCATGATGTACTGTAATTTGTAATTAGGAATGGAGTTCCAGTGCATGATGTACTGTAATTTGTAATTAGAAATGGAGTTCCAGTGCATGATGTACTGTAATTTGTAATTAGAAATGGAGTTCCAGTGCATGATGTACTGTAATTTGTAATTAGGAATGGAGTTCCAGTGCATGATGTACTGTAATTTGTGATTGGAAATGGAGTTCTGGTGCATGATGTACTGTAATTTGTAATTTGAAATGGAGTTTCAGTGCATGATGTACTGTAATTTGTAATTAGAAATGGAGTTCCAGTGCATGATGTACTGTAATTTGTAATTAGAAATGGAGTTCCAGTGCATGATGTACTGTAATTTGTAATTAGAAATGGAGTTCCGGTGCATGATGTACTGTAATTTGTAATTAGAAATGGAGTTTCGGTGCATGATGTACTGTAATTTGTAATTAGGAATGGAGTTCCAGTGCATGATGTACTGTAATTTGTAATTAGGAATGGAGTTCCAGTGCATGATGTACTGTAATTTGTAATTAGAAATGGAGTTCCAGTGCATGATGTACTGTAATTTGTAATTAGAAATGGAGTTCCAGTGCATGATGTACTGTAATTTGTAATTAGGAATGGAGTTCCAGTGCATGATGTACTGTAATTTGTAATTAGAAATGGAGTTCCAGTGCATGATGTACTGTAATTTGTAATTAGAAATGGAGTTCCAGTGCATGATGTACTGTAATTTGTAATTAGGAATGGAGTTCCAGTGCATGATGTACTGTAATTTGTAATTAGAAATGGAGTTCCAGTGCATGATGTACTGTAATTTGTAATTAGAAATGGAGTTCCGGTGCATGATGTACTGTAATTTGTAATTAGAAATGGAGTTTCGGTGCATGATGTACTGTAATTTGTAATTAGGAATGGAGTTCCGGTGCATGATGTACTGTAATTTGTAATTAGAAATGGAGTTTCGGTGCATGATGTACTGTAATTTGTAATTAGAAATGGGGTTCCGGTGCATGATGTACTGTAATTTGTAATTTGAAATGGAGTTTCGGAGCATGATGTACTGTAATTTGTAATTAGAAATGGAGTTCCGGTGCATTATGTACTGTAATTTGTAATTAGAAATGGAGTTTCGGTGCATGATGTACTGTAATTTGTAATTTGAAATGGAGTTTCGGTGCATGATGTACTGTAATTTGTAATTAGAAATGGAGTTTCGGTGCATGATGTACTGTAATTTGTAATTAGAAATGGAGTTCTGGTGCATGATGTACTGTAATTTGTAATTAGAAATGGAGTTTCGGTGCATGATGTACTGTAATTTGTAATTAGAAATGGGGTTCCGGTGCATGATGTACTGTAATTTGTAATTTGAAATGGAGTTTCGGTGCATGATGTACTGTAATTTGTAATTAGAAATGGAGTTCCGGTGCATGATGTACTGTAATTTGTAATTAGAAATGGAGTTCCGGTGCATTATGTACTGTAATTTGTATTTAGAAATGGAGTTCCGGTGCATTATGTACTGTAATTTTTAATTTGAAATGGAGTTCCTGTGCATGATGTACTGTAATTTGTAATTAGAAATGGAGTTCCAGTGCATGATGTACTGTAATTTGTAATTAGAAATGGAGTTCCAGTGCATGATGTACTGTAATTTGTAATTAGAAATGGAGTTCCGGTGCATTATGTACTGTAATTTTTAATTTGAAATGGAGTTCCTGTGCATGATGTACTGTAATTACCTTCGCAAAAGCGGAAGGTTATGTTTTGATCGCTGTGTATTTATTTGTATGTCTGTGTGTGTGTGTGTGTGTGTGTGTATGTTATTCGCATAACTCAAAAAGTATTCAACCGAATTGCATGAAATTTGGTGGGATGATTGGTTATTATACGGGACACATTTGATTAGATTTTGGGAGCAATCGGGTCAAAGGTCAAGGTCAAGGTCACGAAAAGGTCAAAATCGTATTTTTACCATAGCGCGGTCAATTTTTATCCAATTGGCATGCAACTAATGCCAAAATGTTCAGAATTCAATGCCCGATCTTGTGATATACGACATGACCCAGTGAAGACATTACCCTTGTTTGTCATAACTCGGTCAATTCTTATCCGATTTGCATGAAATCAGCACCAAACTGTTCACTGTTCTGTTCCCTACACTCCCATGCCAAGTACAGAACAGTAGCTGCGGCGAAGGTATGCGCTCTACCGAGTGCCCGTTCTAGTTTTTAATTTGAAATGGAGTTCCAGTGCATGATGTACTGTAATTTGTAATTTGAAATGGAGTTTCAGTGCATGATGTACTGTAATTTGTAATTTGAAATGGAGTTCCAGTGCATGATGTACTGTAATTTGTAATTTGAAATGGAGTTCCTGTGCATTATGTACTGTAATTTGTAATGAGAAATGGAGTTTCGGTGCATGATGTACTGTAATTTGTAATTTGAAATGGAGTTTCGGTGCATGATGTACTGTAATTTGTAATTAGGAATGGAGTTCCAGTGCATGATGTACTGTAATTTGTAATTAGGAATGGAGTTCCAGTGCATGATGTACTGTAATTTGTGATTGGAAATGGAGTTTCAGTGCATGATGTACTGTAATTTGTAATTTGAAATGGAGTTCCAGTGCATGATGTACTGTAATTTGTAATTTGAAATGGAGTTCCTGTGCATTATGTACTGTAATTTGTAATTTGAAATGGAGTTCCTGTGCATTATGTACTGTAATTTGTAATGAGAAATGGAGTTTCGGTGCATGATGTACTGTAATTTGTAATTTGAAATGGAGTTTCGGTGCATGATGTACTGTAATTTGTAATTAGGAATGGAGTTCCAGTGCATGATGTACTGTAATTTGTAATTAGGAATGGAGTTCCAGTGCATGATGTACTGTAATTTGTAATTAGAAATGGAGTTCCAGTGCATGATGTACTGTAATTTGTAATTAGAAATGGAGTTCCAGTGCATGATGTACTGTAATTTGTAATTAGGAATGGAGTTCCAGTGCATGATGTACTGTAATTTGTGATTGGAAATGGAGTTCTGGTGCATGATGTACTGTAATTTGTAATTTGAAATGGAGTTTCAGTGCATGATGTACTGTAATTTGTAATTAGAAATGGAGTTCCAGTGCATGATGTACTGTAATTTGTAATTAGAAATGGAGTTCCAGTGCATGATGTACTGTAATTTGTAATTAGAAATGGAGTTCCGGTGCATGATGTACTGTAATTTGTAATTAGAAATGGAGTTTCGGTGCATGATGTACTGTAATTTGTAATTAGGAATGGAGTTCCAGTGCATGATGTACTGTAATTTGTAATTAGGAATGGAGTTCCAGTGCATGATGTACTGTAATTTGTAATTAGAAATGGAGTTCCAGTGCATGATGTACTGTAATTTGTAATTAGAAATGGAGTTCCAGTGCATGATGTACTGTAATTTGTAATTAGGAATGGAGTTCCAGTGCATGATGTACTGTAATTTGTAATTAGAAATGGAGTTCCAGTGCATGATGTACTGTAATTTGTAATTAGAAATGGAGTTCCAGTGCATGATGTACTGTAATTTGTAATTAGGAATGGAGTTCCAGTGCATGATGTACTGTAATTTGTAATTAGAAATGGAGTTCCAGTGCATGATGTACTGTAATTTGTAATTAGAAATGGAGTTCCGGTGCATGATGTACTGTAATTTGTAATTAGAAATGGAGTTTCGGTGCATGATGTACTGTAATTTGTAATTAGGAATGGAGTTCCGGTGCATGATGTACTGTAATTTGTAATTAGAAATGGAGTTTCGGTGCATGATGTACTGTAATTTGTAATTAGAAATGGGGTTCCGGTGCATGATGTACTGTAATTTGTAATTTGAAATGGAGTTTCGGTGCATGATGTACTGTAATTTGTAATTAGAAATGGAGTTTCGGAGCATGATGTACTGTAATTTGTAATTAGAAATGGAGTTCCGGTGCATTATGTACTGTAATTTGTAATTAGAAATGGAGTTTCGGTGCATGATGTACTGTAATTTGTAATTTGAAATGGAGTTTCGGTGCATGATGTACTGTAATTTGTAATTAGAAATGGAGTTTCGGTGCATGATGTACTGTAATTTGTAATTAGAAATGGAGTTCCGGTGCATGATGTACTGTAATTTGTAATTAGAAATGGAGTTTCGGTGCATGATGTACTGTAATTTGTAATTAGAAATGGGGTTCCGGTGCATGATGTACTGTAATTTGTAATTTGAAATGGAGTTTCGGTGCATGATGTACTGTAATTTGTAATTAGAAATGGAGTTCCGGTGCATGATATACTGTAATTTGTAATTAGAAATGGAGTTCCGGTGCATTATGTACTGTAATTTGTAATTAGAAATGGAGTTTCGGTGCATGATGTACTGTAATTTGTAATTTGAAATGGAGTTTCGGTGCATGATGTACTGTAATTTGTAATTAGAAATGGAGTTCCGGTGCATGATGTACTGTAATTTGTAATTAGAAATGGAGTTTCAGTGCATGATGTACTGTAATTTGTAATTTGAAATGGAGTTCCGGTGCATGATGTACTGTAATTTGTCATTAGAAATGGAGTTTCAGTGCATGATGTACTGTAATTTGTAATTAGAAATGGAGTTCCGGTGCATTATGTACTGTAATTTGTAATTAGAAATGGAGTTCCGGTGCATTATGTACTGTAATTTTTAATTTGAAATGGAGTTCCTGTGCATGATGCACTGTAATTTGTAATTAGAAATGGAGTTCCAGTGCATGATGTACTGTAATTTGTAATTAGAAATGGAGTTCCAGTGCATGATGTACTGTAATTTGTAATTAGAAATGGAGTTCCGGTGCATTATGTACTGTAATTTTTAATTTGAAATGGAGTTCCTGTGCATGATGTACTGTAATTTGAAAATAGAAATGGAGTTCCAGTGCATGATGTACTGTAATTTGTAATTTGAAATGGAGTTCCAGTGCATGATGTACTGTAATTTGTAATTTGAAATGGAGTTCCAGTGCATGATGTACTGTAATTTGTAATTTGAAATGGAGTTCCTGTGCATTATGTACTGTAATTTGTAATTAGAAATGGAGTTTCGGTGCATGATGTACTGTAATTTGTAATTTGAAATGGAGTTTCGGTGCATGATGTACTGTAATTTGTAATTAGGAATGGAGTTCCAGTGCATGATGTACTGTAATTTGTAATTAGAAATGGAGTTCCAGTGCATGATGTACTGTAATTTGTAATTAGAAATGGAGTTCCGGTGCATGATGTACTGTAATTTGTAATTAGAAATGGAGTTCCAGTGCATGATGTACTGTAATTTGTAATTAGAAATGGAGTTCCGGTGCATGATGTACTGTAATTTTTAATTAGAAATGGAGTTCCAGTGCATGATGTACTGTAATTTGTAATTAGAAATGGAGTTCCAGTGCATGATGTACTGTAATTTGTAATTAGAAATGGAGTTCCGGTGCATGATGTACTGTAATTTTTAATTTGAAATGGAGTTCCAGTGCATGATGTACTGTAATTTGTAATTAGAAATGGAGTTCCAGTGCATGATGTACTGTAATTTGTAATTAGAAATGGAGTTCCGGTGCATTATGTACTGTAATTTTTAATTTGAAATGGAGTTCCAGTGCATGATGTACTGTAATTTGTAATTTGAAATGGAGTTCCAGTGCATGATGTACTGTAATTTGTAATTTGAAATGGAGTTCCAGTGCATGATGTACTGTAATTTGTAATTAGAAATGGAGTTCCGGTGCATGATGTACTGTAATTTGTAATTAGAAATGGAGTTTCAGTGCATGATGTACTGTAATTTGAAATTTGAAATGGAGTTCCGGTGCATGATGTACTGTAATTTGTCATTAGAAATGGAGTTTCGGTGCATGATGTACTGTAATTTGTAATTAGAAATGGAGTTCCGGTGCATTATGTACTGTAATTTGTAATTAGAAATGGAGTTCCGGTGCATTATGTACTGTAATTTTTAATTTGAAATGGAGTTCCTGTGCATGATGTACTGTAATTTGTAATTAGAAATGGAGTTCCAGTGCATGATGTACTGTAATTTGTAATTAGAAATGGAGTTCCAGTGCATGATGTACTGTAATTTGTAATTAGAAATGGAGTTCCGGTGCATTATGTACTGTAATTTTTAATTTGAAATGGAGTTTCTGTGCATGATGTACTGTAATTTGTAAATAGAAATGGAGTTCCAGTGCATGATGTACTGTAATTTGAAAATAGAAATGGAGTTCCAGTGCATGATGTACTGTAATTTTTAATTTGAAATGGAGTTCCAGTGCATGATGTACTGTAATTTGTAATTTGAAATGGAGTTTCAGTGCATGATGTACTGTAATTTGTAATTTGAAATGGAGTTCCAGTGCATGATGTACTGTAATTTGTAATTTGAAATGGAGTTCCAGTGCATGATGTACTGTAATTTGTCATTAGAAATGGAGTTTCGGTGCATGATGTACTGTAATTTGTCATTAGAAATGGAGTTTCGGTGCATGATGTACTGTAATTTGTCATTAGAAATGGAGTTTCGGTGCATGATGTACTGTAATTTGTAATTTGAAATGGAGTTCCGGTGCATGATGTACTGTAATTTGTCATTAGAAATGGAGTTTCAGTGCATGCTGTACTGTAATTTGTAATTAGAAATGGAGTTCCGGTGCATTATGTACTGTAATTTGTAATTAGAAATGGAGTTCCGGTGCATTATGTACTGTAATTTTTAATTTGAAATGGAGTTCCTGTGCATGATGTACTGTAATTTGTAATTAGAAATGGAGTTCCTGTGCATGATGTACTGTAATTTGTAATTAGAAATGGAGTTCCGGTGCATTATGTACTGTAATTTTTAATTTGAAATGGAGTTCCTGTGCATGATGTACTGTAATTTGTAATTAGAAATGGAGTTCCTGTGCATGATGTACTGTAATTTGTAATTAGAAATGGAGTTCCAGTGCATGATGTACTGTAATTTGTAATTAGAAATGGAGTTCCAGTGCATGATGTACTGTAATTTGTAATTAGAAATGGAGTTCCGGTGCATTATGTACTGTAATTTTTAATTTGAAATGGAGTTCCTGTGCATGATGTACTGTAATTTGTAAATAGAAATGGAGTTCCAGTGCATGATGTACTGTAATTTGAAAATAGAAATGGAGTTCCAGTGCATGATGTACTGTAATTTTTAATTTGAAATGAAGTTCCAGTGCATGATGTACTGTAATTTGTAATTTGAAATGGAGTTTCAGTGCATGATGTACTGTAATTTGTAATTTGAAATGGAGTTCCAGTGCATGATGTACTGTAATTTGTAATTTGAAATGGAGTTCCAGTGCATGATGTACTGTAATTTGTAATTTGAAATGGAGTTCCTGTGCATTATGTACTGTAATTTGTAATTAGAAATGGAGTTTCGGTGCATGATGTACTGTAATTTGTAATTTGAAATGGAGTTTCGGTGCATGATGTACTGTAATTTGTAATTAGGAATGGAGTTCCAGTGCATGATGTACTGTAATTTGTAATTTGAAATGGAGTTCCAGTGCATGATGTACTGTAATTTGTAATTAGAAATGGAGTTCCAGTGCATGATGTGCTGTAATTTGTAATTAGAAATGGAGTTCCAGTGCATGATGTACTGTAATTTGTAATTAGAAATGGAGTTCCAGTGCATGATGTACTGTAATTTGTAATTAGAAATGGAGTTTCGGTGCATGATGTACTGTAATTTGTAATTAGAAATGGAGTTCCAGTGCATGATGTACTGTAATTTGTAATTAGAAATGGAGTTCCGGTGCATGATGTACTGTAATTTGTAATTAGAAATGGAGTTCCAGTGCATGATGTACTGTAATTTGTAATTAGAAATGGAGTTCCAGTGCATGATGTACTGTAATTTGTAATTAGAAATGGAGTTCCAGTGCATGATGTACTGTAATTTGTAATTAGAAATGGAGTTCCAGTGCATGATGTACTGTAATTTGTAATTAGAAATGGAGTTCCGGTGCATTATGTACTGTAATTTTTAATTTGAAATGGAGTTCCTGTGCATGATGTACTGTAATTTTTAATTTGAAATGGAGTTCCAGTGCATGATGTACTGTAATTTGTAATTTGAAATGGAGTTTCAGTGCATGATGTACTGTAATTTGTAATTTGAAATGGAGTTCCAGTGCATGATGTACTGTAATTTGTAATTTGAAATGGAGTTCCTGTGCATTATGTACTGTAATTTGTAATGAGAAATGGAGTTTCGGTGCATGATGTACTGTAATTTGTAATTTGAAATGGAGTTTCGGTGCATGATGTACTGTAATTTGTAATTAGGAATGGAGTTCCAGTGCATGATGTACTGTAATTTGTAATTAGGAATGGAGTTCCAGTGCATCATGTACTGTAATTTGTAATTAGAAATGGAGTTCCAGTGCATGATGTACTGTAATTTGTAATTAGAAATGGAGTTCCAGTGCATGATGTACTGTAATTTGTAATTAGGAATGGAGTTCCAGTGCATGATGTACTGTAATTTGTGATTGGAAATGGAGTTCTGGTGCATGATGTACTGTAATTTGTAATTTGAAATGGAGTTTCAGTGCATGATGTACTGTAATTTGTAATTAGAAATGGAGTTCCAGTGCATGATGTACTGTAATTTGTAATTAGAAATGGAGTTCCAGTGCATGATGTACTGTAATTTGTAATTAGAAATGGAGTTCCGGTGCATGATGTACTGTAATTTGTAATTAGAAATGGAGTTTCGGTGCATGATGTACTGTAATTTGTAATTAGGAATGGAGTTCCAGTGCATGATGTACTGTAATTTGTAATTAGGAATGGAGTTCCAGTGCATGATGTACTGTAATTTGTAATTAGAAATGGAGTTCCAGTGCATGATGTACTGTAATTTGTAATTAGAAATGGAGTTCCAGTGCATGATGTACTGTAATTTGTAATTAGGAATGGAGTTCCAGTGCATGATGTACTGTAATTTGTAATTAGAAATGGAGTTCCAGTGCATGATGTACTGTAATTTGTAATTAGAAATGGAGTTCCAGTGCATGATGTACTGTAATTTGTAATTAGGAATGGAGTTCCAGTGCATGATGTACTGTAATTTGTAATTAGAAATGGAGTTCCAGTGCATGATGTACTGTAATTTGTAATTAGAAATGGAGTTCCGGTGCATGATGTACTGTAATTTGTAATTAGAAATGGAGTTTCGGTGCATGATGTACTGTAATTTGTAATTAGGAATGGGGTTCCGGTGCATGATGTACTGTAATTTGTAATTAGAAATGGAGTTTCGGTGCATGATGTACTGTAATTTGTAATTAGAAATGGGGTTCCGGTGCATGATGTACTGTAATTTGTAATTTGAAATGGAGTTTCGGTGCATGATGTACTGTAATTTGTAATTAGAAATGGAGTTTCGGAGCATGATGTACTGTAATTTGTAATTAGAAATGGAGTTCCGGTGCATTATGTACTGTAATTTGTAATTAGAAATGGAGTTTCGGTGCATGATGTACTGTAATTTGTAATTTGAAATGGAGTTTCGGTGCATGATGTACTGTAATTTGTAATTAGAAATGGAGTTTCGGTGCATGATGTACTGTAATTTGTAATTAGAAATGGAGTTCCGGTGCATGATGTACTGTAATTTGTAATTAGAAATGGAGTTTCGGTGCATGATGTACTGTAATTTGTAATTAGAAATGGGGTTCCGGTGCATGATGTACTGTAATTTGTAATTTGAAATGGAGTTTCGGTGCATGATGTACTGTAATTTGTAATTAGAAATGGAGTTCCGGTGCATGATGTACTGTAATTTGTAATTAGAAATGGAGTTCCGGTGCATTATGTACTGTAATTTGTAATTAGAAATGGAGTTTCGGTGCATGATGTACTGTAATTTGTAATTTGAAATGGAGTTTCGGTGCATGATGTACTGTAATTTGTAATTAGAAATGGAGTTCCGGTGCATGATGTACTGTAATTTGTAATTAGAAATGGAGTTTCAGTGCATGATGTACTGTAATTTGAAATTTGAAATGGAGTTCCGGTGCATGATGTACTGTAATTTGTCATTAGAAATGGAGTTTCAGTGCATGATGTACTGTAATTTGTAATTAGAAATGGAGTTCCGGTGCATTATGTACTGTAATTTGTAATTAGAAATGGAGTTCCGGTGCATTATGTACTGTAATTTTTAATTTGAAATGGAGTTCCTGTGCATGATGTACTGTAATTTGTAATTAGAAATGGAGTTCCAGTGCATGATGTACTGTAATTTGTAATTAGAAATGGAGTTCCAGTGCATGATGTACTGTAATTTGTAATTAGAAATGGAGTTCCGGTGCATTATGTACTGTAATTTTTAATTTGAAATGGAGTTCCTGTGCATGATGTACTGTAATTTGAAAATAGAAATGGAGTTCCAGTGCATGATGTACTGTAATTTGTAATTTGAAATGGAGTTCCAGTGCATGATGTACTGTAATTTGTAATTTGAAATGGAGTTCCAGTGCATGATGTACTGTAATTTGTAATTTGAAATGGAGTTCCTGTGCATTATGTACTGTAATTTGTAATTAGAAATGGAGTTTCGGTGCATGATGTACTGTAATTTGTAATTTGAAATGGAGTTTCGGTGCATGATGTACTGTAATTTGTAATTAGGAATGGAGTTCCAGTGCATGATGTACTGTAATTTGTAATTAGAAATGGAGTTCCAGTGCATGATGTACTGTAATTTGTAATTAGAAATGGAGTTCCGGTGCATGATGTACTGTAATTTGTAATTAGAAATGGAGTTCCAGTGCATGATGTACTGAAATTTGTAATTAGAAATGGAGTTCCGGTGCATGATGTACTGTAATTTTTAATTAGAAATGGAGTTCCAGTGCATGATGTACTGTAATTTGTAATTAGAAATGGAGTTCCAGTGCATGATGTACTGTAATTTGTAATTAGAAATGGAGTTCCGGTGCATGATGTACTGTAATTTTTAATTTGAAATGGAGTTCCAGTGCATGATGTACTGTAATTTGTAATTAGAAATGGAGTTCCAGTGCATGATGTACTGTAATTTGTAATTAGAAATGGAGTTCCGGTGCATTATGTACTGTAATTTTTAATTTGAAATGGAGTTCCAGTGCATGATGTACTGTAATTTGTAATTTGAAATGGAGTTCCAGTGCATGATGTACTGTAATTTGTAATTTGAAATGGAGTTCCAGTGCATGATGTACTGTAATTTGTAATTAGAAATGGAGTTCCGGTGCATGATGTACTGTAATTTGTAATTAGAAATGGAGTTTCAGTGCATGATGTACTGTAATTTGTAATTTGAAATGGAGTTCCGGTGCATGATGTACTGTAATTTGTCATTAGAAATGGAGTTTCGGTGCATGATGTACTGTAATTTGTAATTAGAAATGGAGTTCCGGTGCATTATGTACTGTAATTTGTAATTAGAAATGGAGTTCCGGTGCATTATGTACTGTAATTTTTAATTTGAAATGGAGTTCCTGTGCATGATGTACTGTAATTTGTAATTAGAAATGGAGTTCCAGTGCATGATGTACTGTAATTTGTAATTAGAAATGGAGTTCCAGTGCATGATGTACTGTAATTTGTAATTAGAAATGGAGTTCCAGTGCATGATGTACTGTAATTTGTAATTAGAAATGGAGTTCCTGTGCATGATGTACTGTAATTTGTAATTAGAAATGGAGTTCCGGTGCATTATGTACTGTAATTTTTAATTTGAAATGGAGTTCCTGTGCATGATGTACTGTAATTTGTAATTAGAAATGGAGTTCCTGTGCATGATGTACTGTAATTTGTAATTAGAAATGGAGTTCCAGTGCATGATGTACTGTAATTTGTAATTAGAAATGGAGTTCCAGTGCATGATGTACTGTAATTTGTAATTAGAAATGGAGTTCCGGTGCATTATGTACTGTAATTTTTAATTTGAAATGGAGTTCCTGTGCATGATGTACTGTAATTTGTAAATAGAAATGGAGTTCCAGTGCATGATGTACTGTAATTTGAAAATAGAAATGGAGTTCCAGTGCATGATGTACTGTAATTTTTAATTTGAAATGAAGTTCCAGTGCATGATGTACTGTAATTTGTAATTTGAAATGGAGTTTCAGTGCATGATGTACTGTAATTTGTAATTTGAAATGGAGTTCCAGTGCATGATGTACTGTAATTTGTAATTTGAAATGGAGTTCCAGTGCATGATGTACTGTAATTTGTAATTTGAAATGGAGTTCCTGTGCATTATGTACTGTAATTTGTAATTAGAAATGGAGTTTCGGTGCATGATGTACTGTAATTTGTAATTTGAAATGGAGTTTCGGTGCATGATGTACTGTAATTTGTAATTAGGAATGGAGTTCCAGTGCATGATGTACTGTAATTTGTAATTTGAAATGGAGTTCCAGTGCATGATGTACTGTAATTTGTAATTAGAAATGGAGTTCCAGTGCATGATGTGCTGTAATTTGTAATTAGAAATGGAGTTCCAGTGCATGATGTACTGTAATTTGTAATTAGAAATGGAGTTCCAGTGCATGATGTACTGTAATTTGTAATTAGAAATGGAGTTTCGGTGCATGATGTACTGTAATTTGTAATTAGAAATGGAGTTCCAGTGCATGATGTACTGTAATTTGTAATTAGAAATGGAGTTCCGGTGCATGATGTACTGTAATTTGTAATTAGAAATGGAGTTCCAGTGCATGATGTACTGTAATTTGTAATTAGAAATGGAGTTCCAGTGCATGATGTACTGTAATTTGTAATTAGAAATGGAGTTCCAGTGCATGATGTACTGTAATTTGTAATTAGAAATGGAGTTCCAGTGCATGATGTACTGTAATTTGTAATTAGAAATGGAGTTCCGGTGCATTATGTACTGTAATTTTTAATTTGAAATGGAGTTCCTGTGCATGATGTACTGTAATTTTTAATTTGAAATGGAGTTCCAGTGCATGATGTACTGTAATTTGTAATTTGAAATGGAGTTTCAGTGCATGATGTACTGTAATTTGTAATTTGAAATGGAGTTCCAGTGCATGATGTACTGTAATTTGTAATTTGAAATGGAGTTCCTGTGCATTATGTACTGTAATTTGTAATGAGAAATGGAGTTTCGGTGCATGATGTACTGTAATTTGTAATTTGAAATGGAGTTTCGGTGCATGATGTACTGTAATTTGTAATTAGGAATGGAGTTCCAGTGCATGATGTACTGTAATTTGTAATTAGGAATGGAGTTCCAGTGCATGATGTACTGTAATTTGTAATTAGGAATGGAGTTCCAGTGCATGATGTACTGTAATTTGTAATTAGAAATGGAGTTCCAGTGCATGATGTACTGTAATTTGTAATTAGAAATGGAGTTCCAGTGCATGATGTACTGTAATTTGTAATTAGGAATGGAGTTCCAGTGCATGATGTACTGTAATTTGTGATTGGAAATGGAGTTCTGGTGCATGATGTACTGTAATTTGTAATTTGAAATGGAGTTTCAGTGCATGATGTACTGTAATTTGTAATTAGAAATGGAGTTCCAGTGCATGATGTACTGTAATTTGTAATTAGAAATGGAGTTCCAGTGCATGATGTACTGTAATTTGTAATTAGAAATGGAGTTTCGGTGCATGATGTACTGTAATTTGTAATTAGGAATGGAGTTCCAGTGCATGATGTACTGTAATTTGTAATTAGGAATGGAGTTCCAGTGCATGATGTACTGTAATTTGTAATTAGGAATGGAGTTCCAGTGCATGATGTACTGTAATTTGTAATTAGAAATGGAGTTCCAGTGCATGATGTACTGTAATTTGTAATTAGAAATGGAGTTCCAGTGCATGATGTACTGTAATTTGTAATTAGGAATGGAGTTCCAGTGCATGATGTACTGTAATTTGTAATTAGAAATGGAGTTCCAGTGCATGATGTACCGTAATTTGTAATTAGAAATGGAGTTCCAGTGCATGATGTACTGTAATTTGTAATTAGGAATGGAGTTCCAGTGCATGATGTACTGTAATTTGTAATTAGAAATGGAGTTCCGGTGCATGATGTACTGTAATTTGTAATTAGAAATGGAGTTCCGGTGCATGATGTACTGTAATTTGTAATTAGGAATGGAGTTTCGGTGCATGATGTACTGTAATTTGTAATTAGGAATGGGGTTCCGGTGCATGATGTACTGTAATTTGTAATTAGAAATGGAGTTTCGGTGCATGATGTACTGTAATTTGTAATTAGAAATGGGGTTCCGGTGCATGATGTACTGTAATTTGTAATTTGAAATGGAGTTTCGGTGCATGATGTACTGTAATTTGTAATTAGAAATGGAGTTTCGGAGCATGATGTACTGTAATTTGTAATTAGAAATGGAGTTCCGGTGCATTATGTACTGTAATTTGTAATTAGAAATGGAGTTTCGGTGCATGATGTACTGTAATTTGTAATTTGAAATGGAGTTTCGGTGCATGATGTACTGTAATTTGTAATTAGAAATGGAGTTTCGGTGCATGATGTACTGTAATTTGTAATTAGAAATGGAGTTCCGGTGCATGATGTACTGTAATTTGTAATTAGAAATGGAGTTTCGGTGCATGATGTACTGTAATTTGTAATTAGAAATGGGGTTCCGGTGCATGATGTACTGTAATTTGTAATTTGAAATGGAGTTTCGGTGCATGATGTACTGTAATTTGTAATTAGAAATGGAGTTCCGGTGCATGATGTACTGTAATTTGTAATTAGAAATGGAGTTCCGGTGCATTATGTACTGTAATTTGTAATTAGAAATGGAGTTTCGGTGCATGATGTACTGTAATTTGTAATTTGAAATGGAGTTCCGGTGCATGATGTACTGTAATTTGTAATTAGAAATGGAGTTCCGGTGCATGATGTACTGTAATTTGTAATTAGAAATGGAGTTCCGGTGCATGATGTACTGTAATTTGAAATTTGAAATGGAGTTCCGGTGCATGATGTACTGTAATTTGTCATTAGAAATGGAGTTTCAGTGCATGATGTACTGTAATTTGTAATTAGAAATGGAGTTCCGGTGCATTATGTACTGTAATTTGTAATTAGAAATGGAGTTCCGGTGCATTATGTACTGTAATTTTTAATTTGAAATGGAGTTCCTGTGCATGATGTACTGTAATTTGTAATTAGAAATGGAGTTCCAGTGCATGATGTACTGTAATTTGTAATTAGAAATGGAGTTCCAGTGCATGATGTACTGTAATTTGTAATTAGAAATGGAGTTCATGCATTATGGAGAAATGGAGCATTATGTACTGTAATTTTTAATTTGAAATGGAGTTCCTGTGCATGATGTACTGTAATTTGAAAATAGAAATGGAGTTCCAGTGCATGATGTACTGTAATTTGTAATTTGAAATGGAGTTCCAGTGCATGATGTACTGTAATTTGTAATTTGAAATGGAGTTCCAGTGCATGATGTACTGTAATTTGTAATTTGAAATGGAGTTCCTGTGCATTATGTACTGTAATTTGTAATTAGAAATGGAGTTTCGGTGCATGATGTACTGTAATTTGTAATTTGAAATGGAGTTTCGGTGCATGATGTACTGTAATTTGTAATTAGGAATGGAGTTCCAGTGCATGATGTACTGTAATTTGTAATTAGAAATGGAGTTCCAGTGCATGATGTACTGTAATTTGTAATTAGAAATGGAGTTCCGGTGCATGATGTACTGTAATTTGTAATTAGAAATGGAGTTCCAGTGCATGATGTACTGAAATTTGTAATTAGAAATGGAGTTCCGGTGCATGATGTACTGTAATTTTTAATTAGAAATGGAGTTCCAGTGCATGATGTACTGTAATTTGTAATTAGAAATGGAGTTCCAGTGCATGATGTACTGTAATTTGTAATTAGAAATGGAGTTCCGGTGCATGATGTACTGTAATTTTTAATTTGAAATGGAGTTCCAGTGCATGATGTACTGTAATTTGTAATTAGAAATGGAGTTCCAGTGCATGATGTACTGTAATTTGTAATTAGAAATGGAGTTCCGGTGCATTATGTACTGTAATTTTTAATTTGAAATGGAGTTCCAGTGCATGATGTACTGTAATTTGTAATTTGAAATGGAGTTCCAGTGCATGATGTACTGTAATTTGTAATTTGAAATGGAGTTCCAGTGCATGATGTACTGTAATTTGTAATTAGAAATGGAGTTCCGGTGCATGATGTACTGTAATTTGTAATTAGAAATGGAGTTTCAGTGCATGATGTACTGTAATTTGTAATTTGAAATGGAGTTCCGGTGCATGATGTACTGTAATTTGTCATTAGAAATGGAGTTTCGGTGCATGATGTACTGTAATTTGTAATTAGAAATGGAGTTCCGGTGCATTATGTACTGTAATTTGTAATTAGAAATGGAGTTCCGGTGCATTATGTACTGTAATTTTTAATTTGAAATGGAGTTCCTGTGCATGATGTACTGTAATTTGTAATTAGAAATGGAGTTCCAGTGCATGATGTACTGTAATTTGTAATTAGAAATGGAGTTCCAGTGCATGATGTACTGTAATTTGTAATTAGAAATGGAGTTCCGGTGCATTATGTACTGTAATTTTTAATTTGAAATGGAGTTTCTGTGCATGATGTACTGTAATTTGTAAATAGAAATGGAGTTCCAGTGCATGATGTACTGTAATTTGAAAATAGAAATGGAGTTCCAGTGCATGATGTACTGTAATTTTTAATTTGAAATGGAGTTCCAGTGCATGATGTACTGTAATTTGTAATTTGAAATGGAGTTTCAGTGCATGATGTACTGTAATTTGTAATTTGAAATGGAGTTCCAGTGCATGATGTACTGTAATTTGTAATTTGAAATGGAGTTCCAGTGCATGATGTACTGTAATTTGTCATTAGAAATGGAGTTTCGGTGCATGATGTACTGTAATTTGTCATTAGAAATGGAGTTTCGGTGCATGATGTACTGTAATTTGTCATTAGAAATGGAGTTTCGGTGCATGATGTACTGTAATTTGTAATTTGAAATGGAGTTCCGGTGCATGATGTACTGTAATTTGTCATTAGAAATGGAGTTTCAGTGCATGCTGTACTGTAATTTGTAATTAGAAATGGAGTTCCGGTGCATTATGTACTGTAATTTGTAATTAGAAATGGAGTTCCGGTGCATTATGTACTGTAATTTTTAATTTGAAATGGAGTTCCTGTGCATGATGTACTGTAATTTGTAATTAGAAATGGAGTTCCTGTGCATGATGTACTGTAATTTGTAATTAGAAATGGAGTTCCGGTGCATTATGTACTGTAATTTTTAATTTGAAATGGAGTTCCTGTGCATGATGTACTGTAATTTGTAATTAGAAATGGAGTTCCTGTGCATGATGTACTGTAATTTGTAATTAGAAATGGAGTTCCAGTGCATGATGTACTGTAATTTGTAATTAGAAATGGAGTTCCAGTGCATGATGTACTGTAATTTGTAATTAGAAATGGAGTTGCGGTGCATTATGTACTGTAATTTTTAATTTGAAATGGAGTTCCTGTGCATGATGTACTGTAATTTGTAAATAGAAATGGAGTTCCAGTGCATGATGTACTGTAATTTGAAAATAGAAATGGAGTTCCAGTGCATGATGTACTGTAATTTTTAATTTGAAATGAAGTTCCAGTGCATGATGTACTGTAATTTGTAATTTGAAATGGAGTTTCAGTGCATGATGTACTGTAATTTGTAATTTGAAATGGAGTTCCAGTGCATGATGTACTGTAATTTGTAATTTGAAATGGAGTTCCAGTGCATGATGTACTGTAATTTGTAATTTGAAATGGAGTTCCTGTGCATTATGTACTGTAATTTGTAATTAGAAATGGAGTTTCGGTGCATGATGTACTGTAATTTGTAATTTGAAATGGAGTTTCGGTGCATGATGTACTGTAATTTGTAATTAGGAATGGAGTTCCAGTGCATGATGTACTGTAATTTGTAATTTGAAATGGAGTTCCAGTGCATGATGTACTGTAATTTGTAATTAGAAATGGAGTTCCAGTGCATGATGTGCTGTAATTTGTAATTAGAAATGGAGTTCCGGTGCATGATGTACTGTAATTTGTAATTAGAAATGGAGTTCCAGTGCATGATGTACTGTAATTTGTAATTAGAAATGGAGTTTCGGTGCATGATGTACTGTAATTTGTAATTAGAAATGGAGTTCCAGTGCATGATGTACTGTAATTTGTAATTAGAAATGGAGTTCCGGTGCATGATGTACTGTAATTTGTAATTAGAAATGGAGTTCCAGTGCATGATGTACTGTAATTTGTAATTAGAAATGGAGTTCCAGTGCATGATGTACTGTAATTTGTAATTAGAAATGGAGTTCCAGTGCATGATGTACTGTAATTTGTAATTAGAAATGGAGTTCCAGTGCATGATGTACTGTAATTTGTAATTAGAAATGGAGTTCCGGTGCATTATCTACTGTAATTTTTAATTTGAAATGGAGTTCCTGTGCATGATGTACTGTAATTTGTAATTAGAAATGGAGTTTCAGTGCATGATGTACTGTAATTTGTAATTTGAAATGGAGTTCTGGTGCATGATGTACAGTAAGTTGTAATTTGAAATGGAGTTTCGGTGCATGATGTACTGTAATTTGTAATTTGAAATGGAGTTTCGGTGCATGATGTACTGTAATTTGTAATTTGAAATGGAGTTTCGGTGCATGATGTACTGTAATTTGTAATTTGAAATGGAGTTCCGGTGCATGATGTTCTGTAATTTGTAATTTGAAATGGGGTTCCGGTGCATGATGTACTGTAATTTGTAATTTGAAATGGAGTTTCGGTGCATGATGTACTGTAATTTGTAATTTGAAATGGAGTTCCGGTGCATGATGTTCTGTAATTTGTAATTTGAAATGGGGTTCCGGTGCATGATGTACTGTAATTTGTAATTAGAAATGGAGTTCCGGTGCATGATGTACTGTAATTTGTAATTAGAAATGGAGTTTCGGTGCATGGTGTACTGTAATTTGTCATTAGAAATGGAGTTCCTGTGCATGATGTACTGTAATTTGTAATTAGAAATGGAGTTCCGGTGCATGATGTACTGTAATTTGTAATTAGAAATGGAGTTCCGGTGCATGCTGTACTGTAATTTGTAATTAGAAATGGAGTTCCGGTGCATTATGTACTGTAATTTGTAATTAGAAATGGAGTTCCGGTGCATTATGTACTGTAATTTTTAATTTGAAATGGAGTTCCTGTGCATGATGTACTGTAATTTGTAATTAGAAATGGAGTTCCTGTGCATGATGTACTGTAATTTGTAATTAGAAATGGAGTTCCGGTGCATTATGTACTGTAATTTTTAATTTGAAATGGAGTTCCTGTGCATGATGTACTGTAATTTGTAATTAGAAATGGAGTTCCTGTGCATGATGTACTGTAATTTGTAATTAGAAATGGAGTTCCAGTGCATGATGTACTGTAATTTGTAATTAGAAATGGAGTTCCAGTGCATGATGTACTGTAATTTGTAATAAGAAATGGAGTTCTGGTGCATTATGTACTGTAATTTTTAATTTGAAATGGAGTTCCTGTGCATGATGTACTGTAATTTGTAAATAGAAATGGAGTTCCAGTGCATGATGTACTGTAATTTGAAAATAGAAATGGAGTTCCAGTGCATGATGTACTGTAATTTTTAATTTGAAATGGAGTTCCAGTGCATGATGTACTGTAATTTGTAATTTGAAATGGAGTTTCAGTGCATGATGTACTGTAATTTGTAATTTGAAATGGAGTTCCAGTGCATGATGTACTGTAATTTGTAATTTGAAATGGAGTTCCAGTGCATGATGTACTGTAATTTGTAATTTGAAATGGAGTTCCTGTGCATTATGTACTGTAATTTGTAATTAGAAATGGAGTTTCGGTGCATGATGTACTGTAATTTGTAATTTGAAATGGAGTTTCGGTGCATGATGTACTGTAATTTGTAATTAGGAATGGAGTTCCAGTGCATGATGTACTGTAATTTGTAATTTGAAATGGAGTTCCAGTGCATGATGTACTGTAATTTGTAATTAGAAATGGAGTTCCAGTGCATGATGTGCTGTAATTTGTAATTAGAAATGGAGTTCCGGTGCATGATGTACTGTAATTTGTAATTAGAAATGGAGTTCCAGTGCATGATGTACTGTAATTTGTAATTAGAAATGGAGTTTCGGTGCATGATGTACTGTAATTTGTAATTAGAAATGGAGTTCCAGTGCATGATGTACTGTAATTTGTAATTAGAAATGGGGTTCCGGTGCATGATGTACTGTAATTTGTAATTAGAAATGGAGTTCCAGTGCATGATGTACTGTAATTTGTAATTAGAAATGGAGTTCCAGTGCATGATGTACTGTAATTTGTAATTAGAAATGGAGTTCCAGTGCATGATGTACTGTAATTTGTAATTAGAAATGGAGTTCCAGTGCATGATGTACTGTAATTTGTAATTAGAAATGGAGTTCCGGTGCATTATGTACTGTAATTTTTAATTTGAAATGGAGTTCCTGTGCATGATGTACTGTAATTTGTAATTAGAAATGGAGTTTCAGTGCATGATGTACTGTAATTTGTAATTTGAAATGGAGTTCTGGTGCATGATGTACAGTAAGTTGTAATTTGAAATGGAGTTCCGGTGCATGATGTACTGTCATTTGTAATTTGAAATGGAGTTCCGGTGCATGATGTTCTGTAATTTGTAATTTGAAATGGAGTTTCGGTGCATGATGTACTGTAATTTGTAATTTGAAATGGAGTTCCGGTGCATGATGTTCTGTAATTTGTAATTTGAAATGGAGTTCCAGTGCATGATGTTCTGTAATTTGTAATTTGAAATGGGGTTCCGGTGCATGATGTACTGTAATTTGTAATTTGAAATGGAGTTTCGGTGCATGATGTACTGTAATTTGTAATTTGAAATGGAGTTCCGGTGCATGATGTTCTGTAATTTGTAATTTGAAATGGGGTTCCGGTGCATGATGTACTGTAATTTGTAATTAGAAATGGAGTTCCAGTGCATGATGTACTGTAATTTGTAATTTGAAATGGAGTTCCAGTGCATGATGTACTGTAATTTGTAATTTGAAATGGAGTTCCGGTGCATGATGTACTGTAATTTGTAATTAGAAATGGAGTTCCAGTGCATGATGTACTGTAATTTGTAATTAGAAATGGAGTTCCTGTGCATGATGTACTGTAATTTGTAATTAGAAATGGAGTTCCGGTGCATGATGTACTGTAATTTGTAATTAGAAATGGAGTTTCGGTGCATGGTGTACTGTAATTTGTCATTAGAAATGGAGTTCCTGTGCATGATGTACTGTAGTTTGTAATTAGAAATGGAGTTCCGGTGCATGATGTACTGTAATTTGTAATTAGAAATGGAGTTCCGGTGCATGATGTACTGTAATTTGTAATTAGAAATGGAGTTTCGGTGCATGGTGTACTGTAATTTGTCATTAGAAATGGAGTTCCTGTGCATGATGTACTGTAATTTGTAATTAGAAATGGAGGTCCTGTGCATGATGTACTGTAATTTGTGATTAGAAATGGAGGTCCGGTGCATGATGTACTGTAATTTGTAATTAGAAATGGAGTTTCGGTGCATGGTGTACTGTAATTTGTCATTAGAAATGGAGTTCCTGTGCATGATGTACTGTAATTTGTAATTAGAAATGGAGTTCCGGTGCATGATGTACTGTAATTTGTAATTAGAAATGGAGTTCCGGTGCATGATGTACTGTAATTTGTAATTAGAAATGGAGTTCCTGTGCATGATGTACTGTAATTTGTAATTTGAAATGGAGTTCCGGTGCATGATGTACTGTAATTTGTAATTAGAAATGGAGTTCCGGTGCATGATGTACTGTAATTTGTAATTAGAAATGGAGTTCCAGTGCATGATGTTCTGTAATTTGTAATTTGAAATGGGGTTCCGGTGCATGATATACTGTAATCTGAAATGGAGTTCTGGTGCATGATGTACAGTAAGTTGTAATTTGAAATGGAGTTCCGGTGCATGATGTACTGTCATTTGTAATTTGAAATGGAGTTCTGGTGCATGATGTACAGTAAGTTGTAATTTGAAATGGAGTTCCGGTGCATGATGTACTGTAATTTGTAATTTGAAATGGAGTTCCGGTGCATGATGTACTGTCATTTGTAATTTGAAATGGAGTTCCGGTGCATGATGTATTGTAATTTGAAATTGAGTTCCGGTGCATGATGGACTGTAATTTGAAATGGAGTTCCGGTGCATGATGCACTGTAATTTGTAATTAGAAATGGAGTTCCGGTGCATGATGTACTGTAATTTGTAATTTGAAATGGAGTTCCAGTGCATGATGTACTGTAATTTGTAATTTGAAATGGAGTTCCGGTGCATGATGTACTGTAATTTGTAATTAGAAATGGAGTTCCAGTGCATGATGTACTGTAATTTGTAATTAGAAATGGAGTTCCGGTGCATGTACTGTAATTTGTAATTAGAAATGGAGTTCCTGTGCATGATGTACTGTAATTTGTAATTAGAAATGGAGTTCCAGTGCATGATGTACTGTAATTTGTAATTAGAAATGGAGTTCCAGTGCATGATATACTGTAATTTGAAATGGAGTTCTGGTGCATGATGTACAGTAAGTTGTAATTTGAAATGGAGTTCCGGTGCATGATGTACTGTAATTTGAAATGGAGTTCCGGTGCATGATGTACTGTAATTTGTAATTAGAAATGGAGTTCCAGTGCATGATGTACTGTAATTTGTAATTTGAAATGGAGTTTCGGTGCATGATGTACTGTAATTTGTAATTAGAAATGGAGTTCCAGTGCATGATGTACTGTAATTTGTAATTAGAAATGGAGTTCCGGTGCATGATGTACTGTAATTTGTAATTTGAAATGGAGTTCCGGTGCATGATGTACTGTAATTTGTAATTTGAAATGGAGTTCCAGTGCATGATGTACTGTAATTTGTGATTGGAAATGGAGTTCTGGTGCATGATGTACTGTAATTTGTAATTTGAAATGGAGTTCCGGTGCATGATGTACTGTAATTTGTAATTTGAAATGGAGTTCCAGTGCATGATGTACTGTAATTTGTAATTAGAAATGGAGTTCCGGTGCATGATGTACTGTAATTTGTAATTAGAAATGGAGTTTCAGTGCATGATGTACTGTAATTTGTAATTTGAAATGGAGTTCTGGTGCATTATGTACTGTAATTTTTAATTTGAAATGGAGTTCCTGTGCATGATGTACTGTAATTTGTAATTAGAAATGGAGTTCCAGTGCATGATGTACTGTAATTTGTAATTAGAAATGGAGTTTCGGTGCATGATGTACTGTAATTTGTAATTAGAAATGGAGTTCCGGTGCATTATGTACTGTAATTTGTATTTAGAAATGGAGTTCCGGTGCATTATGTACTGTAATTTTTAATTTGAAATGGAGTTCCTGTGCATGATGTACTGTAATTTGTAATTAGAAATGGAGTTCCAGTGCATGATGTACTGTAATTTGTAATTAGAAATGGAGTTCCAGTGCATGATGTACTGTAATTTGTAATTAGAAATGGAGTTCCGGTGCATTATGTACTGTAATTTTTTATTTGAAATGGAGTTCCTGTGCATGATGTACTGTAATTTTTAATTTGAAATGGAGTTCCAGTGCATGATGTACTGTAATTTGTAATTTGAAATGGAGTTTCAGTGCATGATGTACTGTAATTTGTAATTTGAAATGGAGTTCCAGTGCATGATGTACTGTAATTTGTAATTTGAAATGGAGTTCCAGTGCATGATGTACTGTAATTTGTAATTTGAAATGGAGTTCCTGTGCATTATGTACTGTAATTTGTAATTAGAAATGGAGTTTCGGTGCATGATGTACTGTAATTTGTAATTTGAAATGGAGTTTCGGTGCATGATGTACTGTAATTTGTAATTAGGAATGGAGTTCCAGTGCATGATGTACTGTAATTTGTAATTAGGAATGGAGTTCCAGTGCATGATGTACTGTAATTTGTAATTAGAAATGGAGTTCCAGTGCATGATGTACTGTAATTTGTAATTAGAAATGGAGTTCCAGTGCATGATGTACTGTAATTTGTAATTAGGAATGGAGTTCCAGTGCATGATGTACTGTAATTTGTAATTAGAAATGGAGTTCCAGTGCATGATGTACTGTAATTTGTAATTAGAAATGGAGTTCCGGTGCATGATGTACTGTAATTTGTAATTAGAAATGGAGTTCCAGTGCATGATGTACTGTAATTTGTAATTAGAAATGGAGTTCCAGTGCATGATGTACTGTAATTTGTAATTAGAAATGGAGTTCCGGTGCATGATGTACTGTAATTTGTAATTAGAAATGGAGTTTCGGTGCATGATGTACTGTAATTTGTAATTAGGAATGGAGTTCCAGTGCATGATGTACTGTAATTTGTAATTAGGAATGGAGTTCCAGTGCATGATGTACTGTAATTTGTAATTAGAAATGGAGTTCCAGTGCATGATGTACTGTAATTTGTAATTAGAAATGGAGTTCCAGTGCATGATGTACTGTAATTTGTAATTAGGAATGGAGTTCCAGTGCATGATGTACTGTAATTTGTAATTAGAAATGGAGTTCCAGTGCATGATGTACTGTAATTTGTAATTAGAAATGGAGTTCCAGTGCATGATGTACTGTAATTTGTAATTAGGAATGGAGTTCCAGTGCATGATGTACTGTAATTTGTAATTAGAAATGGAGTTCCAGTGCATGATGTACTGTAATTTGTAATTAGAAATGGAGTTCCAGTGCATGATGTACTGTAATTTGTAATTAGAAATGGAGTTTCGGTGCATGATGTACTGTAATTTGTAATTAGGAATGGAGTTCCGGTGCATGATGTACTGTAATTTGTAATTAGAAATGGGGTTCCGGTGCATGATGTACTGTAATTTGTAATTTGAAATGGAGTTTCGGTGCATGATGTACTGTAATTTGTAATTAGAAATGGAGTTTCAGTGCATGATGTACTGTAATTTGTAATTAGAAATGGAGTTCCGGTGCATTATGTACTGTAATTTGTAATTAGAAATGGAGTTTCGGTGCATGATGTACTGTAATTTGTAATTTGAAATGGAGTTTCGGTGCATGATGTACTGTAATTTGTAATTAGAAATGGAGTTTCGGTGCATGATGTACTGTAATTTGTAATTAGAAATGGAGTTCCGGTGCATGATGTACTGTAATTTGTAATTAGAAATGGAGTTTCGGTGCATGATGTACTGTAATTTGTAATTAGAAATGGGGTTCCGGTGCATGATGTACTGTAATTTGTAATTTGAAATGGAGTTTCGGTGCATGATGTACTGTAATTTGTAATTAGAAATGGAGTTCCGGTGCATGATGTACTGTAATTTGTAATTAGAAATGGAGTTCCGGTGCATTATGTACTGTAATTTGTAATTAGAAATGGAGTTTCGGTGCATGATGTACTGTAATTTGTAATTTGAAATGGAGTTTCGGTGCATGATGTACTGTAATTTGTAATTAGAAATGGAGTTCCGGTGCATGATGTACTGTAATTTGTAATTAGAAATGGAGTTTCAGTGCATGATGTACTGTAATTTGTAATTTGAAATGGAGTTCCGGTGCATGATGTACTGTAATTTGTCATTAGAAATGGAGTTTCGGTGCATGATGTACTGTAATTTGTAATTAGAAATGGAGTTCCGGTGCATTATGTACTGTAATTTGTAATTAGAAATGGAGTTCCGGTGCATTATGTACTGTAATTTTTAATTTGAAATGGAGTTCCTGTGCATGATGTACTGTAATTTGTAATTAGAAATGGAGTTCCAGTGCATGATGTACTGTAATTTGTAATTAGAAATGGAGTTCCAGTGCATGATGTACTGTAATTTGTAATTAGAAATGGAGTTCCGGTGCATTATGTACTGTAATTTTTAATTTGAAATGGAGTTCCTGTGCATGATGTACTGTAATTTGTAATTAGAAATGGAGTTTCAGTGCATGATGTACTGTAATTTGTAATTTGAAATGGAGTTCTGGTGCATTATGTACTGTAATTTTTAATTTGAAATGGAGTTCCTGTGCATGATGTACTGTAATTTGTAATTAGAAATGGAGTTCCAGTGCATGATGTACTGTAATTTGTAATTAGAAATGGAGTTTCGGTGCATGATGTACTGTAATTTGTAATTAGAAATGGAGTTCCGGTGCATTATGTACTGTAATTTGTATTTAGAAATGGAGTTCCGGTGCATTATGTACTGTAATTTTTAATTTGAAATGGAGTTCCTGTGCATGATGTACTGTAATTTGTAATTAGAAATGGAGTTCCAGTGCATGATGTACTGTAATTTGTAATTAGAAATGGAGTTCCAGTGCATGATGTACTGTAATTTGTAATTAGAAATGGAGTTCCGGTGCATTATGTACTGTAATTTTTTATTTGAAATGGAGTTCCTGTGCATGATGTACTGTAATTTTTAATTTGAAATGGAGTTCCAGTGCATGATGTACTGTAATTTGTAATTTGAAATGGAGTTCCTGTGCATTATGTACTGTAATTTGTAATTAGAAATGGAGTTTCGGTGCATGATGTACTGTAATTTGTAATTTGAAATGGAGTTTCGGTGCATGATGTACTGTAATTTGTAATTAGGAATGGAGTTCCAGTGCATGATGTACTGTAATTTGTAATTAGGAATGGAGTTCCAGTGCATGATGTACTGTAATTTGTAATTAGAAATGGAGTTCCAGTGCATGATGTACTGTAATTTGTAATTAGAAATGGAGTTCCAGTGCATGATGTACTGTAATTTGTAATTAGGAATGGAGTTCCAGTGCATGATGTACTGTAATTTGTAATTAGAAATGGAGTTCCAGTGCATGATGTACTGTAATTTGTAATTAGAAATGGAGTTCCGGTGCATGATGTACTGTAATTTGTAATTAGAAATGGAGTTTCGGTGCATGATGTACTGTAATTTGTAATTAGAAATGGGGTTCCGGTGCATGATGTACTGTAATTTGTAATTTGAAATGGAGTTTCGGTGCATGATGTACTGTAATTTGTAATTAGAAATGGAGTTCCGGTGCATGATGTACTGTAATTTGTAATTAGAAATGGAGTTCCGGTGCATTATGTACTGTAATTTGTAATTAGAAATGGAGTTTCGGTGCATGATGTACTGTAATTTGTAATTTGAAATGGAGTTTCGGTGCATGATGTACTGTAATTTGTAATTAGAAATGGAGTTCCGGTGCATGATGTACTGTAATTTGTAATTAGAAATGGAGTTTCAGTGCATGATGTACTGTAATTTGAAATTTGAAATGGAGTTCCGGTGCATGATGTACTGTAATTTGTCATTAGAAATGGAGTTTCAGTGCATGATGTACTGTAATTTGTAATTAGAAATGGAGTTCCGGTGCATTATGTACTGTAATTTGTAATTAGAAATGGAGTTCTGGTGCATTATGTACTGTAATTTTTAATTTGAAATGGAGTTCCTGTGCATGATGTACTGTAATTTGTAATTAGAAATGGAGTTCCAGTGCATGATGTACTGTAATTTGTAATTAGAAATGGAGTTCCAGTGCATGATGTACTGTAATTTGTAATTAGAAATGGAGTTCCGGTGCATTATGTACTGTAATTTTTAATTTGAAATGGAGTTCCTGTGCATGATGTACTGTAATTTGAAAATAGAAATGGAGTTCCAGTGCATGATGTACTGTAATTTGTAATTTGAAATGGAGTTCCAGTGCATGATGTACTGTAATTTGTAATTTGAAATGGAGTTCCAGTGCATGATGTACTGTAATTTGTAATTTGAAATGGAGTTCCTGTGCATTATGTACTGTAATTTGAAATTAGAAATGGAGTTTCGGTGCATGATGTACTGTAATTTGTAATTTGAAATGGAGTTTCGGTGCATGATGTACTGTAATTTGTAATTAGGAATGGAGTTCCAGTGCATGATGTACTGTAATTTGTAATTAGAAATGGAGTTCCAGTGCATGATGTACTGTAATTTGTAATTAGAAATGGAGTTCCGGTGCATGATGTACTGTAATTTGTAATTAGAAATGGAGTTCCAGTGCATGATGTACTGTAATTTGTAATTAGAAATGGAGTTCCGGTGCATGATGTACTGTAATTTTTAATTAGAAATGGAGTTCCAGTGCATGATGTACTGTAATTTGTAATTAGAAATGGAGTTCCAGTGCATGATGTACTGTAATTTGTAATTAGAAATGGAGTTCCGGTGCATGATGTACTGTAATTTTTAATTTGAAATGGAGTTCCAGTGCATGATGTACTGTAATTTGTAATTAGAAATGGAGTTCCAGTGCATGATGTACTGTAATTTGTAATTAGAAATGGAGTTCCGGTGCATTATGTACTGTAATTTTTAATTTGAAATGGAGTTCCAGTGCATGATGTACTGTAATTTGTAATTTGAAATGGAGTTCCAGTGCATGATGTACTGTAATTTGTAATTTGAAATGGAGTTCCAGTGCATGATGTACTGTAATTTGTAATTAGAAATGGAGTTCCGGTGCATGATGTACTGTAATTTGTAATTAGAAATGGAGTTTCAGTGCATGATGTACTGTAATTTGTAATTTGAAATGGAGTTCCGGTGCATGATGTACTGTAATTTGTCATTAGAAATGGAGTTTCGGTGCATGATGTACTGTAATTTGTAATTAGAAATGGAGTTCCGGTGCATTATGTACTGTAATTTGTAATTAGAAATGGAGTTCCGGTGCATTATGTACTGTAATTTTTAATTTGAAATGGAGTTCCTGTGCATGATGTACTGTAATTTGTAATTAGAAATGGAGTTCCAGTGCATGATGTACTGTAATTTGTAATTAGAAATGGAGTTCCAGTGCATGATGTACTGTAATTTGTCATTAGAAATGGAGTTTCGGTGCATGATGTACTGTAATTTGTCATTAGAAATGGAGTTTCGGTGCATGATGTACTGTAATTTGTCATTAGAAATGGAGTTTCGGTGCATGATGTACTGTAATTTGTAATTTGAAATGGAGTTCCGGTGCATGATGTACTGTAATTTGTCATTAGAAATGGAGTTTCAGTGCATGCTGTACTGTAATTTGTAATTAGAAATGGAGTTCCGGTGCATTATGTACTGTAATTTGTAATTAGAAATGGAGTTCCGGTGCATTATGTACTGTAATTTTTAATTTGAAATGGAGTTCCTGTGCATGATGTACTGTAATTTGTAATTAGAAATGGAGTTCCTGTGCATGATGTACTGTAATTTGTAATTAGAAATGGAGTTCCGGTGCATTATGTACTGTAATTTTTAATTTGAAATGGAGTTCCTGTGCATGATGTACTGTAATTTGTAATTAGAAATGGAGTTCCTGTGCATGATGTACTGTAATTTGTAATTAGAAATGGAGTTCCAGTGCATGATGTACTGTAATTTGTAATTAGAAATGGAGTTCCAGTGCATGATGTACTGTAATTTGTAATTAGAAATGGAGTTCCGGTGCATTATGTACTGTAATTTTTAATTTGAAATGGAGTTCCTGTGCATGATGTACTGTAATTTGTAAATAGAAATGGAGTTCCAGTGCATGATGTACTGTAATTTGAAAATAGAAATGGAGTTCCAGTGCATGATGTACTGTAATTTTTAATTTGAAATGAAGTTCCAGTGCATGATGTACTGTAATTTGTAATTTGAAATGGAGTTTCAGTGCATGATGTACTGTAATTTGTAATTTGAAATGGAGTTCCAGTGCATGATGTACTGTAATTTGTAATTTGAAATGGAGTTCCAGTGCATGATGTACTGTAATTTGTAATTTGAAATGGAGTTCCTGTGCATTATGTACTGTAATTTGTAATTAGAAATGGAGTTTCGGTGCATGATGTACTGTAATTTGTAATTTGAAATGGAGTTTCGGTGCATGATGTACTGTAATTTGTAATTAGGAATGGAGTTCCAGTGCATGATGTACTGTAATTTGTAATTTGAAATGGAGTTCCAGTGCATGATGTACTGTAATTTGTAATTAGAAATGGAGTTCCAGTGCATGATGTGCTGTAATTTGTAATTAGAAATGGAGTTCCGGTGCATGATGTACTGTAATTTGTAATTAGAAATGGAGTTCCAGTGCATGATGTACTGTAATTTGTAATTAGAAATGGAGTTTCGGTGCATGATGTACTGTAATTTGTAATTAGAAATGGAGTTCCAGTGCATGATGTACTGTAATTTGTAATTAGAAATGGAGTTCCGGTGCATGATGTACTGTAATTTGTAATTAGAAATGGAGTTCCAGTGCATGATGTACTGTAATTTGTAATTAGAAATGGAGTTCCAGTGCATGATGTACTGTAATTTGTAATTAGAAATGGAGTTCCAGTGCATGATGTACTGTAATTTGTAATTAGAAATGGAGTTCCAGTGCATGATGTACTGTAATTTGTAATTAGAAATGGAGTTCCGGTGCATTATCTACTGTAATTTTTAATTTGAAATGGAGTTCCTGTGCATGATGTACTGTAATTTGTAATTAGAAATGGAGTTTCAGTGCATGATGTACTGTAATTTGTAATTTGAAATGGAGTTCTGGTGCATGATGTACAGTAAGTTGTAATTTGAAATGGAGTTTCGGTGCATGATGTACTGTAATTTGTAATTTGAAATGGAGTTTCGGTGCATGATGTACTGTAATTTGTAATTTGAAATGGAGTTTCGGTGCATGATGTACTGTAATTTGTAATTTGAAATGGAGTTCCGGTGCATGATGTTCTGTAATTTGTAATTTGAAATGGGGTTCCGGTGCATGATGTACTGTAATTTGTAATTTGAAATGGAGTTTCGGTGCATGATGTACTGTAATTTGTAATTTGAAATGGAGTTCCGGTGCATGATGTTCTGTAATTTGTAATTTGAAATGGGGTTCCGGTGCATGATGTACTGTAATTTGTAATTAGAAATGGAGTTCCGGTGCATGATGTACTGTAATTTGTAATTAGAAATGGAGTTTCGGTGCATGGTGTACTGTAATTTGTCATTAGAAATGGAGTTCCTGTGCATGATGTACTGTAATTTGTAATTAGAAATGGAGTTCCGGTGCATGATGTACTGTAATTTGTAATTAGAAATGGAGTTCCGGTGCATGCTGTACTGTAATTTGTAATTAGAAATGGAGTTCCGGTGCATTATGTACTGTAATTTGTAATTAGAAATGGAGTTCCGGTGCATTATGTACTGTAATTTTTAATTTGAAATGGAGTTCCTGTGCATGATGTACTGTAATTTGTAATTAGAAATGGAGTTCCTGTGCATGATGTACTGTAATTTGTAATTAGAAATGGAGTTCCGGTGCATTATGTACTGTAATTTTTAATTTGAAATGGAGTTCCTGTGCATGATGTACTGTAATTTGTAATTAGAAATGGAGTTCCTGTGCATGATGTACTGTAATTTGTAATTAGAAATGGAGTTCCAGTGCATGATGTACTGTAATTTGTAATTAGAAATGGAGTTCCAGTGCATGATGTACTGTAATTTGTAATTAGAAATGGAGTTCTGGTGCATTATGTACTGTAATTTTTAATTTGAAATGGAGTTCCTGTGCATGATGTACTGTAATTTGTAAATAGAAATGGAGTTCCAGTGCATGATGTACTGTAATTTGAAAATAGAAATGGAGTTCCAGTGCATGATGTACTGTAATTTTTAATTTGAAATGGAGTTCCAGTGCATGATGTACTGTAATTTGTAATTTGAAATGGAGTTTCAGTGCATGATGTACTGTAATTTGTAATTTGAAATGGAGTTCCAGTGCATGATGTACTGTAATTTGTAATTTGAAATGGAGTTCCAGTGCATGATGTACTGTAATTTGTAATTTGAAATGGAGTTCCTGTGCATTATGTACTGTAATTTGTAATTAGAAATGGAGTTTCGGTGCATGATGTACTGTAATTTGTAATTTGAAATGGAGTTTCGGTGCATGATGTACTGTAATTTGTAATTAGGAATGGAGTTCCAGTGCATGATGTACTGTAATTTGTAATTTGAAATGGAGTTCCAGTGCATGATGTACTGTAATTTGTAATTAGAAATGGAGTTCCAGTGCATGATGTGCTGTAATTTGTAATTAGAAATGGAGTTCCGGTGCATGATGTACTGTAATTTGTAATTAGAAATGGAGTTCCAGTGCATGATGTACTGTAATTTGTAATTAGAAATGGAGTTTCGGTGCATGATGTACTGTAATTTGTAATTAGAAATGGAGTTCCAGTGCATGATGTACTGTAATTTGTAATTAGAAATGGGGTTCCGGTGCATGATGTACTGTAATTTGTAATTAGAAATGGAGTTCCAGTGCATGATGTACTGTAATTTGTAATTAGAAATGGAGTTCCAGTGCATGATGTACTGTAATTTGTAATTAGAAATGGAGTTCCAGTGCATGATGTACTGTAATTTGTAATTAGAAATGGAGTTCCAGTGCATGATGTACTGTAATTTGTAATTAGAAATGGAGTTTCAGTGCATGATGTACTGTAATTTGTAATTTGAAATGGAGTTCCGGTGCATGATGTACTGTAATTTGTCATTAGAAATGGAGTTTCGGTGCATGATGTACTGTAATTTGTAATTAGAAATGGAGTTCCGGTGCATTATGTACTGTAATTTGTAATTAGAAATGGAGTTCCGGTGCATTATGTACTGTAATTTTTAATTTGAAATGGAGTTCCTGTGCATGATGTACTGTAATTTGTAATTAGAAATGGAGTTCCAGTGCATGATGTACTGTAATTTGTAATTAGAAATGGAGTTCCAGTGCATGATGTACTGTAATTTGTAATTAGAAATGGAGTTCCGGTGCATTATGTACTGTAATTTTTAATTTGAAATGGAGTTTCTGTGCATGATGTACTGTAATTTGTAAATAGAAATGGAGTTCCAGTGCATGATGTACTGTAATTTGAAAATAGAAATGGAGTTCCAGTGCATGATGTACTGTAATTTTTAATTTGAAATGGAGTTCCAGTGCATGATGTACTGTAATTTGTAATTTGAAATGGAGTTTCAGTGCATGATGTACTGTAATTTGTAATTTGAAATGGAGTTCCAGTGCATGATGTACTGTAATTTGTAATTTGAAATGGAGTTCCAGTGCATGATGTACTGTAATTTGTCATTAGAAATGGAGTTTCGGTGCATGATGTACTGTAATTTGTCATTAGAAATGGAGTTTCGGTGCATGATGTACTGTAATTTGTCATTAGAAATGGAGTTTCGGTGCATGATGTACTGTAATTTGTAATTTGAAATGGAGTTCCGGTGCATGATGTACTGTAATTTGTCATTAGAAATGGAGTTTCAGTGCATGCTGTACTGTAATTTGTAATTTGAAATGGAGTTCCAGTGCATGATGTACTGTAATTTGTAATTTGAAATGGAGTTCCGGTGCATGATGTACTGTAATTTGTCATTAGAAATGGAGTTTCGGTGCATTATGTACTGTAATTTGTAATTAGAAATGGAGTTCCGGTGCATTATGTACTGTAATTTTTAATTTGAAATGGAGTTCCTGTGCATGATGTACTGTAATTTGTAATTAGAAATGGAGTTCCTGTGCATGATGTACTGTAATTTGTAATTAGAAATGGAGTTCCGGTGCATTATGTACTGTAATTTTTAATTTGAAATGGAGTTCCTGTGCATGATGTACTGTAATTTGTAATTAGAAATGGAGTTCCTGTGCATGATGTACTGTAATTTGTAATTAGAAATGGAGTTCCAGTGCATGATGTACTGTAATTTGTAATTAGAAATGGAGTTCCGGTGCATTATGTACTGTAATTTTTAATTTGAAATGGAGTTCCTGTGCATGATGTACTGTAATTTGTAAATAGAAATGGAGTTCCAGTGCATGATGTACTGTAATTTGAAAATAGAAATGGAGTTCCAGTGCATGATGTACTGTAATTTTTAATTTGAAATGAAGTTCCAGTGCATGATGTACTGTAATTTGTAATTTGAAATGGAGTTTCAGTGCATGATGTACTGTAATTTGTAATTTGAAATGGAGTTCCAGTGCATGATGTACTGTAATTTGTAATTTGAAATGGAGTTCCAGTGCATGATGTACTGTAATTTGTAATTTGAAATGGAGTTCCTGTGCATTATGTACTGTAATTTGTAATTAGAAATGGAGTTTCGGTGCATGATGTACTGTAATTTGTAATTTGAAATGGAGTTTCGGTGCATGATGTACTGTAATTTGTAATTAGGAATGGAGTTCCAGTGCATGATGTACTGTAATTTGTAATTTGAAATGGAGTTCCAGTGCATGATGTACTGTAATTTGTAATTAGAAATGGAGTTCCAGTGCATGATGTGCTGTAATTTGTAATTAGAAATGGAGTTCCGGTGCATGATGTACTGTAATTTGTAATTAGAAATGGAGTTTCGGTGCATGATGTACTGTAATTTGTAATTAGAAATGGAGTTCCAGTGCATGATGTACTGTAATTTGTAATTAGAAATGGAGTTCCGGTGCATGATGTACTGTAATTTGTAATTAGAAATGGAGTTCCAGTGCATGATGTACTGTAATTTGTAATTAGAAATGGAGTTCCAGTGCATGATGTACTGTAATTTGTAATTAGAAATGGAGTTCCAGTGCATGATGTACTGTAATTTGTAATTAGAAATGGAGTTCCAGTGCATGATGTACTGTAATTTGTAATTAGAAATGGAGTTCCGGTGCATTATCTACTGTAATTTTTAATTTGAAATGGAGTTCCTGTGCATGATGTACTGTAATTTGTAATTAGAAATGGAGTTTCAGTGCATGATGTACTGTAATTTGTAATTTGAAATGGAGTTCTGGTGCATGATGTACAGTAAGTTGTAATTTGAAATGGAGTTTCGGTGCATGATGTACTGTAATTTGTAATTTGAAATGGAGTTTCGGTGCATGATGTACTGTAATTTGTAATTTGAAATGGAGTTTCGGTGCATGATGTACTGTAATTTGTAATTTGAAATGGAGTTCCGGTGCATGATGTTCTGTAATTTGTAATTTGAAATGGGGTTCCGGTGCATGATGTACTGTAATTTGTAATTTGAAATGGAGTTTCGGTGCATGATGTACTGTAATTTGTAATTTGAAATGGAGTTCCGGTGCATGATGTTCTGTAATTTGTAATTTGAAATGGGGTTCCGGTGCATGATGTACTGTAATTTGTAATTAGAAATGGAGTTCCGGTGCATGATGTACTGTAATTTGTAATTAGAAATGGAGTTTCGGTGCATGGTGTACTGTAATTTGTCATTAGAAATGGAGTTCCTGTGCATGATGTACTGTAATTTGTAATTAGAAATGGAGTTCCGGTGCATGATGTACTGTAATTTGTAATTAGAAATGGAGTTCCGGTGCATGCTGTACTGTAATTTGTAATTAGAAATGGAGTTCCGGTGCATTATGTACTGTAATTTGTAATTAGAAATGGAGTTCCGGTGCATTATGTACTGTAATTTTTAATTTGAAATGGAGTTCCTGTGCATGATGTACTGTAATTTGTAATTAGAAATGGAGTTCCTGTGCATGATGTACTGTAATTTGTAATTAGAAATGGAGTTCCGGTGCATTATGTACTGTAATTTTTAATTTGAAATGGAGTTCCTGTGCATGATGTACTGTAATTTGTAATTAGAAATGGAGTTCCTGTGCATGATGTACTGTAATTTGTAATTAGAAATGGAGTTCCAGTGCATGATGTACTGTAATTTGTAATTAGAAATGGAGTTCCAGTGCATGATGTACTGTAATTTGTAATTAGAAATGGAGTTCTGGTGCATTATGTACTGTAATTTTTAATTTGAAATGGAGTTCCTGTGCATGATGTACTGTAATTTGTAAATAGAAATGGAGTTCCAGTGCATGATGTACTGTAATTTGAAAATAGAAATGGAGTTCCAGTGCATGATGTACTGTAATTTTTAATTTGAAATGGAGTTCCAGTGCATGATGTGCTGTAATTTGTAATTTGAAATGGAGTTCCAGTGCATGATGTACTGTAATTTGTAAATAGAAATGGAGTTCCAGTGCATGATGTACTGTAATTTGAAAATAGAAATGGAGTTCCAGTGCATGATGTACTGTAATTTTTAATTTGAAATGGAGTTCCAGTGCATGATGTACTGTAATTTGTAATTTGAAATGGAGTTTCAGTGCATGATGTACTGTAATTTGTAATTTGAAATGGAGTTCCAGTGCATGATGTACTGTAATTTGTAATTTGAAATGGAGTTCCAGTGCATGATGTACTGTAATTTGTAATTTGAAATGGAGTTCCTGTGCATTATGTACTGTAATTTGTAATTAGAAATGGAGTTTCGGTGCATGATGTACTGTAATTTGTAATTTGAAATGGAGTTTCGGTGCATGATGTACTGTAATTTGTAATTAGGAATGGAGTTCCAGTGCATGATGTACTGTAATTTGTAATTTGAAATGGAGTTCCAGTGCATGATGTACTGTAATTTGTAATTAGAAATGGAGTTCCAGTGCATGATGTGCTGTAATTTGTAATTAGAAATGGAGTTCCGGTGCATGATGTACTGTAATTTGTAATTAGAAATGGAGTTCCGGTGCATGATGTACTGTAATTTGTAATTAGAAATGGAGTTTCGGTGCATGATGTACTGTAATTTGTAATTAGAAATGGAGTTCCAGTGCATGATGTACTGTAATTTGTAATTAGAAATGGGGTTCCGGTGCATGATGTACTGTAATTTGTAATTAGAAATGGAGTTCCAGTGCATGATGTACTGTAATTTGTAATTAGAAATGGAGTTCCAGTGCATGATGTACTGTAATTTGTAATTAGAAATGGAGTTCCAGTGCATGATGTACTGTAATTTGTAATTAGAAATGGAGTTCCAGTGCATGATGTACTGTAATTTGTAATTAGAAATGGAGTTTCAGTGCATGATGTACTGTAATTTGTAATTTGAAATGGAGTTCCGGTGCATGATGTACTGTAATTTGTCATTAGAAATGGAGTTTCGGTGCATGATGTACTGTAATTTGTAATTAGAAATGGAGTTCCGGTGCATTATGTACTGTAATTTGTAATTAGAAATGGAGTTCCGGTGCATTATGTACTGTAATTTTTAATTTGAAATGGAGTTCCTGTGCATGATGTACTGTAATTTGTAATTAGAAATGGAGTTCCAGTGCATGATGTACTGTAATTTGTAATTAGAAATGGAGTTCCAGTGCATGATGTACTGTAATTTGTAATTAGAAATGGAGTTCCGGTGCATTATCTACTGTAATTTTTAATTTGAAATGGAGTTCCTGTGCATGATGTACTGTAATTTGTAATTAGAAATGGAGTTTCAGTGCATGATGTACTGTAATTTGTAATTAGAAATGGAGTTCCGGTGCATGATGTACTGTAATTTGTAATTAGAAATGGAGTTCCAGTGCATGATGTACTGTAATTTGTAATTAGAAATGGAGTTCCAGTGCATGATGTACTGTAATTTGTAATTAGAAATGGAGTTCCAGTGCATGATGTACTGTAATTTGTAATTAGAAATGGAGTTCCAGTGCATGATGTACTGTAATTTGTAATTAGAAATGGAGTTCCGGTGCATTATCTACTGTAATTTTTAATTTGAAATGGAGTTCCTGTGCATGATGTACTGTAATTTGTAATTAGAAATGGAGTTTCAGTGCATGATGTACTGTAATTTGTAATTTGAAATGGAGTTCTGGTGCATGATGTACAGTAAGTTGTAATTTGAAATGGAGTTTCGGTGCATGATGTACTGTAATTTGTAATTTGAAATGGAGTTTCGGTGCATGATGTACTGTAATTTGTAATTTGAAATGGAGTTTCGGTGCATGATGTACTGTAATTTGTAATTTGAAATGGAGTTCCGGTGCATGATGTTCTGTAATTTGTAATTTGAAATGGGGTTCCGGTGCATGATGTACTGTAATTTGTAATTTGAAATGGAGTTTCGGTGCATGATGTACTGTAATTTGTAATTTGAAATGGAGTTCCGGTGCATGATGTTCTGTAATTTGTAATTTGAAATGGGGTTCCGGTGCATGATGTACTGTAATTTGTAATTAGAAATGGAGTTCCGGTGCATGATGTACTGTAATTTGTAATTAGAAATGGAGTTTCGGTGCATGGTGTACTGTAATTTGTCATTAGAAATGGAGTTCCTGTGCATGATGTACTGTAATTTGTAATTAGAAATGGAGTTCCGGTGCATGATGTACTGTAATTTGTAATTAGAAATGGAGTTCCGGTGCATGCTGTACTGTAATTTGTAATTAGAAATGGAGTTCCGGTGCATTATGTACTGTAATTTGTAATTAGAAATGGAGTTCCGGTGCATTATGTACTGTAATTTTTAATTTGAAATGGAGTTCCTGTGCATGATGTACTGTAATTTGTAATTAGAAATGGAGTTCCTGTGCATGATGTACTGTAATTTGTAATTAGAAATGGAGTTCCGGTGCATTATGTACTGTAATTTTTAATTTGAAATGGAGTTCCTGTGCATGATGTACTGTAATTTGTAATTAGAAATGGAGTTCCTGTGCATGATGTACTGTAATTTGTAATTAGAAATGGAGTTCCAGTGCATGATGTACTGTAATTTGTAATTAGAAATGGAGTTCCAGTGCATGATGTACTGTAATTTGTAATTAGAAATGGAGTTCTGGTGCATTATGTACTGTAATTTTTAATTTGAAATGGAGTTCCTGTGCATGATGTACTGTAATTTGTAAATAGAAATGGAGTTCCAGTGCATGATGTACTGTAATTTGAAAATAGAAATGGAGTTCCAGTGCATGATGTACTGTAATTTTTAATTTGAAATGGAGTTCCAGTGCATGATGTACTGTAATTTGTAATTTGAAATGGAGTTTCAGTGCATGATGTACTGTAATTTGTAATTTGAAATGGAGTTCCAGTGCATGATGTACTGTAATTTGTAATTTGAAATGGAGTTCCAGTGCATGATGTACTGTAATTTGTAATTTGAAATGGAGTTCCTGTGCATTATGTACTGTAATTTGTAATTAGAAATGGAGTTTCGGTGCATGATGTACTGTAATTTGTAATTTGAAATGGAGTTTCGGTGCATGATGTACTGTAATTTGTAATTAGGAATGGAGTTCCAGTGCATGATGTACTGTAATTTGTAATTTGAAATGGAGTTCCAGTGCATGATGTACTGTAATTTGTAATTAGAAATGGAGTTCCAGTGCATGATGTGCTGTAATTTGTAATTAGAAATGGAGTTCCGGTGCATGATGTACTGTAATTTGTAATTAGAAATGGAGTTCCAGTGCATGATGTACTGTAATTTGTAATTAGAAATGGAGTTTCGGTGCATGATGTACTGTAATTTGTAATTAGAAATGGAGTTCCAGTGCATGATGTACTGTAATTTGTAATTAGAAATGGGGTTCCGGTGCATGATGTACTGTAATTTGTAATTAGAAATGGAGTTCCAGTGCATGATGTACTGTAATTTGTAATTAGAAATGGAGTTCCAGTGCATGATGTACTGTAATTTGTAATTAGAAATGGAGTTCCAGTGCATGATGTACTGTAATTTGTAATTAGAAATGGAGTTCCAGTGCATGATGTACTGTAATTTGTAATTAGAAATGGAGTTTCAGTGCATGATGTACTGTAATTTGTAATTTGAAATGGAGTTCCGGTGCATGATGTACTGTAATTTGTCATTAGAAATGGAGTTTCGGTGCATGATGTACTGTAATTTGTAATTAGAAATGGAGTTCCGGTGCATTATGTACTGTAATTTGTAATTAGAAATGGAGTTCCGGTGCATTATGTACTGTAATTTTTAATTTGAAATGGAGTTCCTGTGCATGATGTACTGTAATTTGTAATTAGAAATGGAGTTCCAGTGCATGATGTACTGTAATTTGTAATTAGAAATGGAGTTCCAGTGCATGATGTACTGTAATTTGTAATTAGAAATGGAGTTCCGGTGCATTATGTACTGTAATTTTTAATTTGAAATGGAGTTTCTGTGCATGATGTACTGTAATTTGTAAATAGAAATGGAGTTCCAGTGCATGATGTACTGTAATTTGAAAATAGAAATGGAGTTCCAGTGCATGATGTACTGTAATTTTTAATTTGAAATGGAGTTCCAGTGCATGATGTACTGTAATTTGTAATTTGAAATGGAGTTTCAGTGCATGATGTACTGTAATTTGTAATTTGAAATGGAGTTCCAGTGCATGATGTACTGTAATTTGTAATTTGAAATGGAGTTCCAGTGCATGATGTACTGTAATTTGTCATTAGAAATGGAGTTTCGGTGCATGATGTACTGTAATTTGTCATTAGAAATGGAGTTTCGGTGCATGATGTACTGTAATTTGTCATTAGAAATGGAGTTTCGGTGCATGATGTACTGTAATTTGTAATTTGAAATGGAGTTCCGGTGCATGATGTACTGTAATTTGTCATTAGAAATGGAGTTTCAGTGCATGCTGTACTGTAATTTGTAATTTGAAATGGAGTTCCAGTGCATGATGTACTGTAATTTGTAATTTGAAATGGAGTTCCGGTGCATGATGTACTGTAATTTGTCATTAGAAATGGAGTTTCGGTGCATTATGTACTGTAATTTGTAATTAGAAATGGAGTTCCGGTGCATTATGTACTGTAATTTTTAATTTGAAATGGAGTTCCTGTGCATGATGTACTGTAATTTGTAATTAGAAATGGAGTTCCTGTGCATGATGTACTGTAATTTGTAATTAGAAATGGAGTTCCGGTGCATTATGTACTGTAATTTTTAATTTGAAATGGAGTTCCTGTGCATGATGTACTGTAATTTGTAATTAGAAATGGAGTTCCTGTGCATGATGTACTGTAATTTGTAATTAGAAATGGAGTTCCAGTGCATGATGTACTGTAATTTGTAATTAGAAATGGAGTTCCGGTGCATTATGTACTGTAATTTTTAATTTGAAATGGAGTTCCTGTGCATGATGTACTGTAATTTGTAAATAGAAATGGAGTTCCAGTGCATGATGTACTGTAATTTGAAAATAGAAATGGAGTTCCAGTGCATGATGTACTGTAATTTTTAATTTGAAATGAAGTTCCAGTGCATGATGTACTGTAATTTGTAATTTGAAATGGAGTTTCAGTGCATGATGTACTGTAATTTGTAATTTGAAATGGAGTTCCAGTGCATGATGTACTGTAATTTGTAATTTGAAATGGAGTTCCAGTGCATGATGTACTGTAATTTGTAATTTGAAATGGAGTTCCTGTGCATTATGTACTGTAATTTGTAATTAGAAATGGAGTTTCGGTGCATGATGTACTGTAATTTGTAATTTGAAATGGAGTTTCGGTGCATGATGTACTGTAATTTGTAATTAGGAATGGAGTTCCAGTGCATGATGTACTGTAATTTGTAATTTGAAATGGAGTTCCAGTGCATGATGTACTGTAATTTGTAATTAGAAATGGAGTTCCAGTGCATGATGTGCTGTAATTTGTAATTAGAAATGGAGTTCCGGTGCATGATGTACTGTAATTTGTAATTAGAAATGGAGTTTCGGTGCATGATGTACTGTAATTTGTAATTAGAAATGGAGTTCCAGTGCATGATGTACTGTAATTTGTAATTAGAAATGGAGTTCCGGTGCATGATGTACTGTAATTTGTAATTAGAAATGGAGTTCCAGTGCATGATGTACTGTAATTTGTAATTAGAAATGGAGTTCCAGTGCATGATGTACTGTAATTTGTAATTAGAAATGGAGTTCCAGTGCATGATGTACTGTAATTTGTAATTAGAAATGGAGTTCCAGTGCATGATGTACTGTAATTTGTAATTAGAAATGGAGTTCCGGTGCATTATCTACTGTAATTTTTAATTTGAAATGGAGTTCCTGTGCATGATGTACTGTAATTTGTAATTAGAAATGGAGTTTCAGTGCATGATGTACTGTAATTTGTAATTTGAAATGGAGTTCTGGTGCATGATGTACAGTAAGTTGTAATTTGAAATGGAGTTTCGGTGCATGATGTACTGTAATTTGTAATTTGAAATGGAGTTTCGGTGCATGATGTACTGTAATTTGTAATTTGAAATGGAGTTTCGGTGCATGATGTACTGTAATTTGTAATTTGAAATGGAGTTCCGGTGCATGATGTTCTGTAATTTGTAATTTGAAATGGGGTTCCGGTGCATGATGTACTGTAATTTGTAATTTGAAATGGAGTTTCGGTGCATGATGTACTGTAATTTGTAATTTGAAATGGAGTTCCGGTGCATGATGTTCTGTAATTTGTAATTTGAAATGGGGTTCCGGTGCATGATGTACTGTAATTTGTAATTAGAAATGGAGTTCCGGTGCATGATGTACTGTAATTTGTAATTAGAAATGGAGTTTCGGTGCATGGTGTACTGTAATTTGTCATTAGAAATGGAGTTCCTGTGCATGATGTACTGTAATTTGTAATTAGAAATGGAGTTCCGGTGCATGATGTACTGTAATTTGTAATTAGAAATGGAGTTCCGGTGCATGCTGTACTGTAATTTGTAATTAGAAATGGAGTTCCGGTGCATTATGTACTGTAATTTGTAATTAGAAATGGAGTTCCGGTGCATTATGTACTGTAATTTTTAATTTGAAATGGAGTTCCTGTGCATGATGTACTGTAATTTGTAATTAGAAATGGAGTTCCTGTGCATGATGTACTGTAATTTGTAATTAGAAATGGAGTTCCGGTGCATTATGTACTGTAATTTTTAATTTGAAATGGAGTTCCTGTGCATGATGTACTGTAATTTGTAATTAGAAATGGAGTTCCTGTGCATGATGTACTGTAATTTGTAATTAGAAATGGAGTTCCAGTGCATGATGTACTGTAATTTGTAATTAGAAATGGAGTTCCAGTGCATGATGTACTGTAATTTGTAATTAGAAATGGAGTTCTGGTGCATTATGTACTGTAATTTTTAATTTGAAATGGAGTTCCTGTGCATGATGTACTGTAATTTGTAAATAGAAATGGAGTTCCAGTGCATGATGTACTGTAATTTGAAAATAGAAATGGAGTTCCAGTGCATGATGTACTGTAATTTTTAATTTGAAATGGAGTTCCAGTGCATGATGTGCTGTAATTTGTAATTTGAAATGGAGTTCCAGTGCATGATGTACTGTAATTTGTAAATAGAAATGGAGTTCCAGTGCATGATGTACTGTAATTTGAAAATAGAAATGGAGTTCCAGTGCATGATGTACTGTAATTTTTAATTTGAAATGGAGTTCCAGTGCATGATGTACTGTAATTTGTAATTTGAAATGGAGTTTCAGTGCATGATGTACTGTAATTTGTAATTTGAAATGGAGTTCCAGTGCATGATGTACTGTAATTTGTAATTTGAAATGGAGTTCCAGTGCATGATGTACTGTAATTTGTAATTTGAAATGGAGTTCCTGTGCATTATGTACTGTAATTTGTAATTAGAAATGGAGTTTCGGTGCATGATGTACTGTAATTTGTAATTTGAAATGGAGTTTCGGTGCATGATGTACTGTAATTTGTAATTAGGAATGGAGTTCCAGTGCATGATGTACTGTAATTTGTAATTTGAAATGGAGTTCCAGTGCATGATGTACTGTAATTTGTAATTAGAAATGGAGTTCCAGTGCATGATGTGCTGTAATTTGTAATTAGAAATGGAGTTCCGGTGCATGATGTACTGTAATTTGTAATTAGAAATGGAGTTCCGGTGCATGATGTACTGTAATTTGTAATTAGAAATGGAGTTTCGGTGCATGATGTACTGTAATTTGTAATTAGAAATGGAGTTCCAGTGCATGATGTACTGTAATTTGTAATTAGAAATGGGGTTCCGGTGCATGATGTACTGTAATTTGTAATTAGAAATGGAGTTCCAGTGCATGATGTACTGTAATTTGTAATTAGAAATGGAGTTCCAGTGCATGATGTACTGTAATTTGTAATTAGAAATGGAGTTCCAGTGCATGATGTACTGTAATTTGTAATTAGAAATGGAGTTCCAGTGCATGATGTACTGTAATTTGTAATTAGAAATGGAGTTTCAGTGCATGATGTACTGTAATTTGTAATTTGAAATGGAGTTCCGGTGCATGATGTACTGTAATTTGTCATTAGAAATGGAGTTTCGGTGCATGATGTACTGTAATTTGTAATTAGAAATGGAGTTCCGGTGCATTATGTACTGTAATTTGTAATTAGAAATGGAGTTCCGGTGCATTATGTACTGTAATTTTTAATTTGAAATGGAGTTCCTGTGCATGATGTACTGTAATTTGTAATTAGAAATGGAGTTCCAGTGCATGATGTACTGTAATTTGTAATTAGAAATGGAGTTCCAGTGCATGATGTACTGTAATTTGTAATTAGAAATGGAGTTCCGGTGCATTATGTACTGTAATTTTTAATTTGAAATGGAGTTTCTGTGCATGATGTACTGTAATTTGTAAATAGAAATGGAGTTCCAGTGCATGATGTACTGTAATTTGAAAATAGAAATGGAGTTCCAGTGCATGATGTACTGTAATTTTTAATTTGAAATGGAGTTCCAGTGCATGATGTACTGTAATTTGTAATTTGAAATGGAGTTTCAGTGCATGATGTACTGTAATTTGTAATTTGAAATGGAGTTCCAGTGCATGATGTACTGTAATTTGTAATTTGAAATGGAGTTCCAGTGCATGATGTACTGTAATTTGTCATTAGAAATGGAGTTTCGGTGCATGATGTACTGTAATTTGTCATTAGAAATGGAGTTTCGGTGCATGATGTACTGTAATTTGTCATTAGAAATGGAGTTTCGGTGCATGATGTACTGTAATTTGTAATTTGAAATGGAGTTCCGGTGCATGATGTACTGTAATTTGTCATTAGATATGGAGTTTCAGTGCATGCTGTACTGTAATTTGTAATTTGAAATGGAGTTCCAGTGCATGATGTACTGTAATTTGTAATTTGAAATGGAGTTCCGGTGCATGATGTACTGTAATTTGTCATTAGAAATGGAGTTCCGGTGCATTATGTACTGTAATTTGTAATTAGAAATGGAGTTCCGGTGCATTATGTACTGTAATTTTTAATTTGAAATGGAGTTCCTGTGCATGATGTACTGTAATTTGTAATTAGAAATGGAGTTCCTGTGCATGATGTACTGTAATTTGTAATTAGAAATGGAGTTCCGGTGCATTATGTACTGTAATTTTTAATTTGAAATGGAGTTCCTGTGCATGATGTACTGTAATTTGTAATTAGAAATGGAGTTCCTGTGCATGATGTACTGTAATTTGTAATTAGAAATGGAGTTCCAGTGCATGATGTACTGTAATTTGTAATTAGAAATGGAGTTCCAGTGCATGATGTACTGTAATTTGTAATTAGAAATGGAGTTCCGGTGCATTATGTACTGTAATTTTTAATTTGAAATGGAGTTCCTGTGCATGATGTACTGTAATTTGTAAATAGAAATGGAGTTCCAGTGCATGATGTACTGTAATTTGAAAATAGAAATGGAGTTCCAGTGCATGATGTACTGTAATTTTTAATTTGAAATGAAGTTCCAGTGCATGATGTACTGTAATTTGTAATTTGAAATGGAGTTTCAGTGCATGATGTACTGTAATTTGTAATTTGAAATGGAGTTCCAGTGCATGATGTACTGTAATTTGTAATTTGAAATGGAGTTCCAGTGCATGATGTACTGTAATTTGTAATTAGAAATGGAGTTTCGGTGCATGATGTACTGTAATTTGTAATTTGAAATGGAGTTTCGGTGCATGATGTACTGTAATTTGTAATTAGGAATGGAGTTCCAGTGCATGATGTACTGTAATTTGTAATTTGAAATGGAGTTCCAGTGCATGATGTACTGTAATTTGTAATTAGAAATGGAGTTCCAGTGCATGATGTGCTGTAATTTGTAATTAGAAATGGAGTTCCGGTGCATGATGTACTGTAATTTGTAATTAGAAATGGAGTTTCGGTGCATGATGTACTGTAATTTGTAATTAGAAATGGAGTTCCAGTGCATGATGTACTGTAATTTGTAATTAGAAATGGAGTTCCGGTGCATGATGTACTGTAATTTGTAATTAGAAATGGAGTTCCAGTGCATGATGTACTGTAATTTGTAATTAGAAATGGAGTTCCAGTGCATGATGTACTGTAATTTGTAATTAGAAATGGAGTTCCAGTGCATGATGTACTGTAATTTGTAATTAGAAATGGAGTTCCAGTGCATGATGTACTGTAATTTGTAATTAGAAATGGAGTTCCGGTGCATTATCTACTGTAATTTTTAATTTGAAATGGAGTTCCTGTGCATGATGTACTGTAATTTGTAATTAGAAATGGAGTTTCAGTGCATGATGTACTGTAATTTGTAATTTGAAATGGAGTTCTGGTGCATGATGTACAGTAAGTTGTAATTTGAAATGGAGTTTCGGTGCATGATGTACTGTAATTTGTAATTTGAAATGGAGTTTCGGTGCATGATGTACTGTAATTTGTAATTTGAAATGGAGTTTCGGTGCATGATGTACTGTAATTTGTAATTTGAAATGGAGTTCCGGTGCATGATGTTCTGTAATTTGTAATTTGAAATGGGGTTCCGGTGCATGATGTACTGTAATTTGTAATTTGAAATGGAGTTTCGGTGCATGATGTACTGTAATTTGTAATTTGAAATGGAGTTCCGGTGCATGATGTTCTGTAATTTGTAATTTGAAATGGGGTTCCGGTGCATGATGTACTGTAATTTGTAATTAGAAATGGAGTTCCGGTGCATGATGTACTGTAATTTGTAATTAGAAATGGAGTTTCGGTGCATGGTGTACTGTAATTTGTCATTAGAAATGGAGTTCCTGTGCATGATGTACTGTAATTTGTAATTAGAAATGGAGTTCCGGTGCATGATGTACTGTAATTTGTAATTAGAAATGGAGTTCCGGTGCATGCTGTACTGTAATTTGTAATTAGAAATGGAGTTCCGGTGCATTATGTACTGTAATTTGTAATTAGAAATGGAGTTCCGGTGCATTATGTACTGTAATTTTTAATTTGAAATGGAGTTCCTGTGCATGATGTACTGTAATTTGTAATTAGAAATGGAGTTCCTGTGCATGATGTACTGTAATTTGTAATTAGAAATGGAGTTCCGGTGCATTATGTACTGTAATTTTTAATTTGAAATGGAGTTCCTGTGCATGATGTACTGTAATTTGTAATTAGAAATGGAGTTCCTGTGCATGATGTACTGTAATTTGTAATTAGAAATGGAGTTCCAGTGCATGATGTACTGTAATTTGTAATTAGAAATGGAGTTCCAGTGCATGATGTACTGTAATTTGTAATTAGAAATGGAGTTCTGGTGCATTATGTACTGTAATTTTTAATTTGAAATGGAGTTCCTGTGCATGATGTACTGTAATTTGTAAATAGAAATGGAGTTCCAGTGCATGATGTACTGTAATTTGAAAATAGAAATGGAGTTCCAGTGCATGATGTACTGTAATTTTTAATTTGAAATGGAGTTCCAGTGCATGATGTACTGTAATTTGTAATTTGAAATGGAGTTTCAGTGCATGATGTACTGTAATTTGTAATTTGAAATGGAGTTCCAGTGCATGATGTACTGTAATTTGTAATTTGAAATGGAGTTCCAGTGCATGATGTACTGTAATTTGTAATTTGAAATGGAGTTCCTGTGCATTATGTACTGTAATTTGTAATTAGAAATGGAGTTTCGGTGCATGATGTACTGTAATTTGTAATTTGAAATGGAGTTTCGGTGCATGATGTACTGTAATTTGTAATTAGGAATGGAGTTCCAGTGCATGATGTACTGTAATTTGTAATTTGAAATGGAGTTCCAGTGCATGATGTACTGTAATTTGTAATTAGAAATGGAGTTCCAGTGCATGATGTGCTGTAATTTGTAATTAGAAATGGAGTTCCGGTGCATGATGTACTGTAATTTGTAATTAGAAATGGAGTTCCAGTGCATGATGTACTGTAATTTGTAATTAGAAATGGAGTTTCGGTGCATGATGTACTGTAATTTGTAATTAGAAATGGAGTTCCAGTGCATGATGTACTGTAATTTGTAATTAGAAATGGGGTTCCGGTGCATGATGTACTGTAATTTGTAATTAGAAATGGAGTTCCAGTGCATGATGTACTGTAATTTGTAATTAGAAATGGAGTTCCAGTGCATGATGTACTGTAATTTGTAATTAGAAATGGAGTTCCAGTGCATGATGTACTGTAATTTGTAATTAGAAATGGAGTTCCAGTGCATGATGTACTGTAATTTGTAATTAGAAATGGAGTTCCGGTGCATTATGTACTGTAATTTTTAATTTGAAATGGAGTTCCTGTGCATGATGTACTGTAATTTGTAATTAGAAATGGAGTTTCAGTGCATGATGTACTGTAATTTGTAATTTGAAATGGAGTTCTGGTGCATGATGTACAGTAAGTTGTAATTTGAAATGGAGTTCCGGTGCATGATGTACTGTCATTTGTAATTTGAAATGGAGTTTCGGTGCATGATGTACTGTAATTTGTAATTTGAAATGGAGTTCCGGTGCATGATGTTCTGTAATTTGTAATTTGAAATGGAGTTCCAGTGCATGATGTTCTGTAATTTGTAATTTGAAATGGGGTTCCGGTGCATGATGTACTGTAATTTGTAATTTGAAATGGAGTTTCGGTGCATGATGTACTGTAATTTGTAATTTGAAATGGAGTTCCGGTGCATGATGTTCTGTAATTTGTAATTTGAAATGGGGTTCCGGTGCATGATGTACTGTAATTTGTAATTAGAAATGGAGTTCCAGTGCATGATGTACTGTAATTTGTAATTTGAAATGGAGTTCCAGTGCATGATGTACTGTAATTTGTAATTTGAAATGGAGTTCCGGTGCATGATGTACTGTAATTTGTAATTAGAAATGGAGTTCCAGTGCATGATGTACTGTAATTTGTAGACAACTCTTGTATGGTGCTGTTCACTATTGCGTTCTCATCTTGTTGGGAGAGCAGTAGTATGTCCAAGGTAGAACGACTTATTGGTTCCAGGAAAGGTCGTCGCCCTGAAGATCACGTTTGTATTAACAGTCGACGGACCAACATCGCACTGGGCATGCTGTTCACTATTGCGTTCTCATCTTGTGTAATACTGCGCATTGTTATTTGCATATTCTGTATCTATTATCTTATTCTAATATCTACCATCGCTTTCTTTGTCTTGCAGATTGATTGTTCATCGTTGTTGCTAATAAACCTGCATCCAATTGATACATTCTTGTTTATGAACAATCAATCGTTCTGAAGATGCCTGCTGCAGTCTGCCCCTTCCCGAGCTGTGTCTACGTTACTGACAGCACCGACAATGCCGTTGCTGCTATCCAGCTCTCCATCCACGCCATGACTCACATGTCCATTGCACCAGCCAAACCGGACAAAGTCAGCCGTCCTCGTATCCAAACCGGCGGCACCAGCGAGGATTGGCAATATTTCACCAGAAGATGGGATGGTTACAAGGCAGCGACCCAGATAATCGGCAATGATGTTCGCGTTCAACTCCTTGAATGTTGTGATGATAACCTACGACGTGACCTCCACCGCAGCAACCCACGCATTGAAATCAAGGACGAGGCAGCTATACTACAAGCCATTCGGTCCCTTGCTGTCCGAGAGGAGAATACTATGGTGTCCCGCGTCAACCTCCACAACATGCGACAGGACCGAGAAGAACCAATTCGTACCTACGCAGCCCGTCTGGCTGGTCAAGCTGAGATCTGCAAGTTTTCTGTTGTATGCTCATGCAATCCCCCTACTGATGTCAACTACACCAAGGACATGGTTCGCGATGTCCTATGTCGGGGACTCGCCGATCAAGATATACAACAGGACATTCTCGGCGATCAAAATCAGAACATGAGCTTGGAGGAAGTTCTCATTTTCGTCGAGGCCAAGGAAGCAGGGAAACGCTCCCAGAATGCCTTGCTCGATAGTGAAGGCGCTCATGGCGCAAGCCAATACAAAAACTGGAAGAACAAAAGAGCCCTGATCACTACCGACAAGCAGGCGGCCATTTGTAGTTATTGCGGCAAAACTGGTCATGGCAAACAGCCGAACATCGACCAAAGGCGTCAATTCTGCAATGCCTACGGGAAAACATGCAGTAAATGCGCCACTCGCGGCCATTTTGCACATGTCTGCCGGGGAGGCACGAAAAAGGCGGACAACAAACCTACGGACAAATCAATGGATGCTCATGATGTGGAAGAAAGCAGCCAGGTCCACGATCTCCTCTGCTCTGTCACGGAACGAGAAACGGCCATTTGGAAGCCGCAAATTAAAAGGGCCATGGCCACCTCGTCAACTCCACTACACCTCGACCACCATATATTTGACCACCTCTCTGGCTGGACCAAGAAGAAGTCTCAACCACAGCCGTACATAAAACTCATAGCACGGATCGATAAGGAAGCTTATGACCATTTCGGCCAGCCACTGTCATCCCGACCAAAATCGGCCAGGCTCCAGGCCATGGCCGACACTGGCTGTCAAAGCTGCCTCACAGGACTTAATATTTTCCACAAACTCGGGCTGCGTAATGAAGACCTGTTACCTGTCAACCTGAAGATGAATGCTGTTAACAGTGGAAGGGTCCGGATTATCGGCGCCATGCTCCTACACCTGTCTGGTCGCACAGCCAATGGCGACATTATTGAAACCCGACAAATCTGCTACATCTCACCTGACACACGGAACATGTATCTCAGTCGTGAAGCATGCGTCGATCTAGGCCTCGTGTCTAGTAGCTTCCCAACCATTGGCGAATCCAACACAGTTGGTGCTGCAGTGGCAGCAGTTATCGATGCAAATTGTAACTGCCCGGAAAGATCGCTTCCCCCTACACTGCCTACATCTATCCCATTTCCGGCCACTGACGAGAACCGAGAGAGGCTGGAGAAATGGCTACTGGAGTACTACAAAAGCAGCACATTCAATGTCTGCGAACACCAGCCACTACCCCACATGGAAGGTCCGCCTCTCACACTGATGGTTGACCCCGAGGCAACACCAAAAGCGGTGCACACCCCAGTGCCTGTCCCCTTACACTGGCAGGCAGAAGTCAAGGCTGGCATCGATCGCGACATCAGGTTAGGGGTTCTGGAACCGGTGCCAATTGGTGAACCAGTGACATGGTGCAGCAGAATGGTCGTCTGTCCAAAGAAGGATGGGACCCCACGGAGGACAGTTGATCTGCAACCACTGAATGCGCACTGCACACGTGAGACCCACCACACCCAGTCACCCTTCCATCAAGCAATGGCGGTGCCACATAACACCAAAAAGACGGTAACAGACGCCTGGAATGGCTATCACAGCGTTCCAATCAGAGAATGTGACCGCCATCTGACAACGTTCATCACACCATGGGGCCGATACCGTTACTGCACCACTCCCCAAGGTTACATCGCTTCAGGTGATGGATACTCCAGACGATTTGACGAAATTGTATCGGACTTCAAAAACAAGTCCAAATGTATTGATGATACCATCATGTGGAGCGACACATTGGAAGAGAGCTTTTTTCAGACATGCAACTGGCTCGACCTGTGCGGCCGTAATGGGATTACGCAAAATCCGACGAAATTCCATTTTGGTCAGGACACGGTCGAATTCGCTGGATTCGAGATCACCATGGACAGTGTACGACCATGCCAAAGGTATCTCCAAGCGATACAGGACTTCCCCACACCAAAAACAATTACTGACATTCGCTCCTGGTTTGGGCTAGTCAATCAGGTAACATACTGCTTCAGCATGACCGAGAGGATGCGACCTTTTCGGGACCTCCTAAAACCATGCACCCCCTTCTACTGGGATGCAACACTACAATCCCTATTCGAAGAATCAAAACGACTCATCATATCTGAAGTCGCAAATGGGGTCCGGATCTTTGACAAGGAACGGACAACATGTCTCGCAACTGACTGGTCGAAGGATGGGATTGGCTTCTGGCTCCTCCAAAAACACTGCAGATGCCCTGGTGAAACCCCACAGTGCTGCCCCGATGGCTGGAAAATCACCCTTGCTGGAGGCCGCTTCACCCATGCAGCGGAGTCGCGCTATGCTCCGATAGAGGGTGAAGCTCTAGCAGTGGCGGACAGCCTGGAAAAAGTAAAGTATTTTGTGTTGGGATGCAAGAACCTGATTATTGCCGTCGATCACAAGCCCTTAATCAAGCTTCTTGGCGACAGACGATTAGAGGACATCCATAACACGCGGCTTGCCAACTTGAAAGAAAGGACTCTAGCATATCGTTTCCGAATTATCCACATCCCGGGAAAACGACACTGCGTACCAGATGCGATTTCACGACATCCGTCGGGTGCCAGACCATCGGAACGACTGCCACTGGTGGATGACATTTCCTCCATTATGGATGTGGCCACATCGACTACACGAAGACAGCACACCTTGACTGGGCTGTGGACCACAGATGACGACACTGGCATGGAAATGGCTATTTCTATGGCAGCCATCAAGACGCTCGATTCTGTGCGGTCCGTCACTTGGGACGATGTTCGGGACGAAACAGCAAGTGACACTCAGATGCTGCAGTTACTCGATTCTATTGAGCAGGGTCTACCTGCCAGTCGGGACGATTTCCCTGTGTCCATTTTGGAATACTTTCCCTTCCGTGAACACCTCTACACTATTGATGGCATAGTGGTCTACAAGGGGAGGATTATCATCCCACCGAAGCTACGGAAGCTTGTCCTTGAGAATCTTCATGCTGCTCACCAAGGAGTCACGGCTATGACCACCCGGGCCAGCAGCTCGATCTTTTGGCCTGGAATCACTCCCCAGATTCATGAGATGCGCAATCGCTGCTCACACTGCAATCGAATGGCCCCATCGCAACCAAGCGCTCCACCTACAGCCTCAGCTGAACCTGCCTACCCTTTCCAGTACGTTTGTTCAGATTACTTTCATCACAAGGGTCGGAGTTATTTGGTCACCGTTGATCGTTACTCTAATTGGCCAATCATTCAGCTAACAACTGGTGGGGCACAAGGCCTAGTGAAATGTCTGCGGTCGAACTTCGCCACTTATGGTATCCCCGACGAATTGGCATCTGACTGTGGGCCAGAATTCACGGCACATGACACCCAAGACTTCTTGCGTCGGTGGGGCGTTAACCATCGGTTGTCATCCACTGCCTTCCCACACAGCAACTGTCGTGCCGAGATCGCAGTCAAAACATCGAAAAGAATGATCACCGATAACACTGGTTCCAATGGTGAACTAGACACTGATCAGTTCCAACGTGCAATACTCCAGTACCGGAATGCACCGGATCAGGACACTAGGTTGTCTCCAGCCATGATCATCTTCAAGAGGCCAGTCAAGGACTTCATACCCATCATCCCAGGCAGATACTTGCCATCGGACACCTGGCGGGAAACACGCAACAATCGTGAGGAAGCTTTGCGCATTCGGCATGCCAGGGAGATCGAAAGACTCTCTGAACACACGACAAAACTACCTCCACTGGCCGTCGGGGACCATGTCCGGATCCAGAACCAGACCGGCCTGGAACCACGAAAATGGCACCGGACCGGAACCGTGATTGAGGTAAAACAATTCGATCAATACGTTGTCAAGGTGGATGGCTCCGGAAGAATCACTCTCCGGAATCGTAAGTTCCTGCGACGTTTTACGCCTTTCAGCATGACAACTCCCACTACGACTGGCAAAAGTGGCATGCTGCCAACCGTTATGCCAAGTGTTATGCCAATCGTACCGAAATACTTAACGTCTGGTACCCAACCCATCGCCGCTCCAAGAGTCTGTCTCAATCCTGTTACCACTCCCCAGAAGGGTGAACCCCAACATGTCATTGCGCCGGGCTTACCATTACAGACACTCCGCTCCACCACCGCGATGACACCACCCGCGAGAGTCGCTAACCAACCACATGTGCAGACCACCACCACACCTCCACGGTCACTGCCTATTTCTGCCCCCTTGACGGTTCGGGTGATGATGGACCAGCTGGAGAGGACTCCGGCGTCGGACAGGGCGATAGTGAACCACCCACCGGAGACTCCCACAATGGACCAGGAAATTACGAACTGCCCTCAGAGGACTCCGACGATTGATCGGGTGGTGACGGGCCGCCCGAAGCGAATTATCAAACCACCAGCCCGATTCAATTCAGAAGAATATCAATTATAAACTCATGTGATCCTTTTTCTCGGTCTCCAGTTTCGTTCTATTCTGTGTCACAATTGAACGTTTTTGGGAAAGGGAGATAGACAACTCTTGTATGGTGCTGTTCACTATTGCGTTCTCATCTTGTGTAATACTGCGCATTGTTATTTGCATATTCTGTATCTATTATCTTATTCTAATATCTACCATCGCTTTCTTTGTCTTGCAGATTGATTGTTCATCGTTGTTGCTAATAAACCTGCATCCAATTGATACATTCTTGTTTAATTTGTAATTAGAAATGGAGTTCCTGTGCATGATGTACTGTAATTTGTAATTAGAAATGGAGTTCCGGTGCATGATGTACTGTAATTTGTAATTAGAAATGGAGTTTCGGTGCATGGTGTACTGTAATTTGTCATTAGAAATGGAGTTCCTGTGCATGATGTACTGTAGTTTGTAATTAGAAATGGAGTTCCGGTGCATGATGTACTGTAATTTGTAATTAGAAATGGAGTTCCGGTGCATGATGTACTGTAATTTGTAATTAGAAATGGAGTTTCGGTGCATGGTGTACTGTAATTTGTCATTAGAAATGGAGTTCCTGTGCATGATGTACTGTAATTTGTAATTAGAAATGGAGTTCCTGTGCATGATGTACTGTAATTTGTGATTAGAAATGGAGGTCCGGTGCATGATGTACTGTAATTTGTAATTAGAAATGGAGTTTCGGTGCATGGTGTACTGTAATTTGTCATTAGAAATGGAGTTCCTGTGCATGATGTACTGTAATTTGTAATTAGAAATGGAGTTCCGGTGCATGATGTACTGTAATTTGTAATTAGAAATGGAGTTCCGGTGCATGATGTACTGTAATTTGTAATTAGAAATGGAGTTCCTGTGCATGATGTACTGTAATTTGTAATTTGAAATGGAGTTCCGGTGCATGATGTACTGTAATTTGTAATTAGAAATGGAGTTCCAGTGCATGATGTTCTGTAATTTGTAATTTGAAATGGGGTTCCGGTGCATGATATACTGTAATTTGAAATGGAGTTCTGGTGCATGATGTACAGTAAGTTGTAATTTGAAATGGAGTTCCGGTGCATGATGTACTGTCATTTGTAATTTGAAATGGAGTTCTGGTGCATGATGTACAGTAAGTTGTAATTTGAAATGGAGTTCCGGTGCATGATGTACTGTAATTTGTAATTTGAAATGGAGTTCCGGTGCATGATGTACTGTCATTTGTAATTTGAAATGGAGTTCCGGTGCATGATGTATTGTAATTTGAAATTGAGTTCCGGTGCATGATGGACTGTAATTTGAAATGGAGTTCCGGTGCATGATGCACTGTAATTTGTAATTAGAAATGGAGTTCCGGTGCATGATGTACTGTAATTTGTAATTTGAAATGGAGTTCCAGTGCATGATGTACTGTAATTTGTAATTTGAAATGGAGTTCCGGTGCATGATGTACTGTAATTTGTAATTAGAAATGGAGTTCCAGTGCATGATGTACTGTAATTTGTAATTAGAAATGGAGTTCCGGTGCATGATGTACTGTAATTTGTAATTAGAAATGGAGTTCCTGTGCATGATGTACTGTAATTTGTAATTAGAAATGGAGTTCCAGTGCATGATGTACTGTAATTTGTAATTAGAAATGGAGTTCCAGTGCATGATATACTGTAATTTGAAATGGAGTTCTGGTGCATGATGTACAGTAAGTTGTAATTTGAAATGGAGTTCCGGTGCATGATGTACTGTAATTTGTAATTTGAAATGGAGTTCCGGTGCATGATGTACTGTAATTTGTAATTTGAAATGGAGTTCCAGTGCATGATGTACTGTAATTTGTGATTGGAAATGGAGTTCTGGTGCATGATGTACTGTAATTTGTAATTTGAAATGGAGTTCCGGTGCATGATGTACTGTAATTTGTAATTTGAAATGGAGTTCCAGTGCATGATGTACTGTAATTTGTAATTAGAAATGGAGTTCCGGTGCATGATGTACTGTAATTTGTAATTAGAAATGGAGTTTCAGTGCATGATGTACTGTAATTTGTAATTTGAAATGGAGTTCTGGTGCATTATGTACTGTAATTTTTAATTTGAAATGGAGTTCCTGTGCATGATGTACTGTAATTTGTAATTAGAAATGGAGTTCCAGTGCATGATGTACTGTAATTTGTAATTAGAAATGGAGTTTCGGTGCATGATGTACTGTAATTTGTAATTAGAAATGGAGTTCCGGTGCATTATGTACTGTAATTTGTATTTAGAAATGGAGTTCCGGTGCATTATGTACTGTAATTTTTAATTTGAAATGGAGTTCCTGTGCATGATGTACTGTAATTTGTAATTAGAAATGGAGTTCCAGTGCATGATGTACTGTAATTTGTAATTAGAAATGGAGTTCCAGTGCATGATGTACTGTAATTTGTAATTAGAAATGGAGTTCCGGTGCATTATGTACTGTAATTTTTTATTTGAAATGGAGTTCCTGTGCATGATGTACTGTAATTTTTAATTTGAAATGGAGTTCCAGTGCATGATGTACTGTAATTTGTAATTTGAAATGGAGTTTCAGTGCATGATGTACTGTAATTTGTAATTTGAAATGGAGTTCCAGTGCATGATGTACTGTAATTTGTAATTTGAAATGGAGTTCCAGTGCATGATGTACTGTAATTTGTAATTTGAAATGGAGTTCCTGTGCATTATGTACTGTAATTTGTAATTAGAAATGGAGTTTCGGTGCATGATGTACTGTAATTTGTAATTTGAAATGGAGTTTCGGTGCATGATGTACTGTAATTTGTAATTAGGAATGGAGTTCCAGTGCATGATGTACTGTAATTTGTAATTAGGAATGGAGTTCCAGTGCATGATGTACTGTAATTTGTAATTAGAAATGGAGTTCCAGTGCATGATGTACTGTAATTTGTAATTAGAAATGGAGTTCCAGTGCATGATGTACTGTAATTTGTAATTAGGAATGGAGTTCCAGTGCATGATGTACTGTAATTTGTAATTAGAAATGGAGTTCCAGTGCATGATGTACTGTAATTTGTAATTAGAAATGGAGTTCCGGTGCATGATGTACTGTAATTTGTAATTAGAAATGGAGTTCCAGTGCATGATGTACTGTAATTTGTAATTAGAAATGGAGTTCCAGTGCATGATGTACTGTAATTTGTAATTAGAAATGGAGTTCCGGTGCATGATGTACTGTAATTTGTAATTAGAAATGGAGTTTCGGTGCATGATGTACTGTAATTTGTAATTAGGAATGGAGTTCCAGTGCATGATGTACTGTAATTTGTAATTAGGAATGGAGTTCCAGTGCATGATGTACTGTAATTTGTAATTAGAAATGGAGTTCCAGTGCATGATGTACTGTAATTTGTAATTAGAAATGGAGTTCCAGTGCATGATGTACTGTAATTTGTAATTAGGAATGGAGTTCCAGTGCATGATGTACTGTAATTTGTAATTAGAAATGGAGTTCCAGTGCATGATGTACTGTAATTTGTAATTAGAAATGGAGTTCCAGTGCATGATGTACTGTAATTTGTAATTAGGAATGGAGTTCCAGTGCATGATGTACTGTAATTTGTAATTAGAAATGGAGTTCCAGTGCATGATGTACTGTAATTTGTAATTAGAAATGGAGTTCCAGTGCATGATGTACTGTAATTTGTAATTAGAAATGGAGTTTCGGTGCATGATGTACTGTAATTTGTAATTAGGAATGGAGTTCCGGTGCATGATGTACTGTAATTTGTAATTAGAAATGGGGTTCCGGTGCATGATGTACTGTAATTTGTAATTTGAAATGGAGTTTCGGTGCATGATGTACTGTAATTTGTAATTAGAAATGGAGTTTCAGTGCATGATGTACTGTAATTTGTAATTAGAAATGGAGTTCCGGTGCATTATGTACTGTAATTTGTAATTAGAAATGGAGTTTCGGTGCATGATGTACTGTAATTTGTAATTTGAAATGGAGTTTCGGTGCATGATGTACTGTAATTTGTAATTAGAAATGGAGTTTCGGTGCATGATGTACTGTAATTTGTAATTAGAAATGGAGTTCCGGTGCATGATGTACTGTAATTTGTAATTAGAAATGGAGTTTCGGTGCATGATGTACTGTAATTTGTAATTAGAAATGGGGTTCCGGTGCATGATGTACTGTAATTTGTAATTTGAAATGGAGTTTCGGTGCATGATGTACTGTAATTTGTAATTAGAAATGGAGTTCCGGTGCATGATGTACTGTAATTTGTAATTAGAAATGGAGTTCCGGTGCATTATGTACTGTAATTTGTAATTAGAAATGGAGTTTCGGTGCATGATGTACTGTAATTTGTAATTTGAAATGGAGTTTCGGTGCATGATGTACTGTAATTTGTAATTAGAAATGGAGTTCCGGTGCATGATGTACTGTAATTTGTAATTAGAAATGGAGTTTCAGTGCATGATGTACTGTAATTTGTAATTTGAAATGGAGTTCCGGTGCATGATGTACTGTAATTTGTCATTAGAAATGGAGTTTCGGTGCATGATGTACTGTAATTTGTAATTAGAAATGGAGTTCCGGTGCATTATGTACTGTAATTTGTAATTAGAAATGGAGTTCCGGTGCATTATGTACTGTAATTTTTAATTTGAAATGGAGTTCCTGTGCATGATGTACTGTAATTTGTAATTAGAAATGGAGTTCCAGTGCATGATGTACTGTAATTTGTAATTAGAAATGGAGTTCCAGTGCATGATGTACTGTAATTTGTAATTAGAAATGGAGTTCCGGTGCATTATGTACTGTAATTTTTAATTTGAAATGGAGTTCCTGTGCATGATGTACTGTAATTTGTAATTAGAAATGGAGTTTCAGTGCATGATGTACTGTAATTTGTAATTTGAAATGGAGTTCTGGTGCATTATGTACTGTAATTTTTAATTTGAAATGGAGTTGCTGTGCATGATGTACTGTAATTTGTAATTAGAAATGGAGTTCCAGTGCATGATGTACTGTAATTTGTAATTAGAAATGGAGTTTCGGTGCATGATGTACTGTAATTTGTAATTAGAAATGGAGTTCCGGTGCATTATGTACTGTAATTTGTATTTAGAAATGGAGTTCCGGTGCATTATGTACTGTAATTTTTAATTTGAAATGGAGTTCCTGTGCATGATGTACTGTAATTTGTAATTAGAAATGGAGTTCCAGTGCATGATGTACTGTAATTTGTAATTAGAAATGGAGTTCCAGTGCATGATGTACTGTAATTTGTAATTAGAAATGGAGTTCCGGTGCATTATGTACTGTAATTTTTTATTTGAAATGGAGTTCCTGTGCATGATGTACTGTAATTTTTAATTTGAAATGGAGTTCCAGTGCATGATGTACTGTAATTTGTAATTTGAAATGGAGTTTCAGTGCATGATGTACTGTAATTTGTAATTTGAAATGGAGTTCCAGTGCATGATGTACTGTAATTTGTAATTTGAAATGGAGTTCCAGTGCATGATGTACTGTAATTTGTAATTTGAAATGGAGTTCCTGTGCATTATGTACTGTAATTTGTAATTAGAAATGGAGTTTCGGTGCATGATGTACTGTAATTTGTAATTTGAAATGGAGTTTCGGTGCATGATGTACTGTAATTTGTAATTAGGAATGGAGTTCCAGTGCATGATGTACTGTAATTTGTAATTAGGAATGGAGTTCCAGTGCATGATGTACTGTAATTTGTAATTAGAAATGGAGTTCCAGTGCATGATGTACTGTAATTTGTAATTAGAAATGGAGTTCCAGTGCATGATGTACTGTAATTTGTAATTAGGAATGGAGTTCCAGTGCATGATGTACTGTAATTTGTAATTAGAAATGGAGTTCCAGTGCATGATGTACTGTAATTTGTAATTAGAAATGGAGTTCCGGTGCATGATGTACTGTAATTTGTAATTAGAAATGGAGTTCCAGTGCATGATGTACTGTAATTTGTAATTAGAAATGGAGTTCCAGTGCATGATGTACTGTAATTTGTAATTAGAAATGGAGTTCCGGTGCATGAAGTACTGTAATTTGTAATTAGAAATGGAGTTTCGGTGCATGATGTACTGTAATTTGTAATTAGGAATGGAGTTCCAGTGCATGATGTACTGTAATTTGTAATTAGGAATGGAGTTCCAGTGCATGATGTACTGTAATTTGTAATTAGAAATGGAGTTCCAGTGCATGATGTACTGTAATTTGTAATTAGAAATGGAGTTCCAGTGCATGATGTACTGTAATTTGTAATTAGGAATGGAGTTCCAGTGCATGATGTACTGTAATTTGTAATTAGAAATGGAGTTCCAGTGCATGATGTACTGTAATTTGTAATTAGAAATGGAGTTCCAGTGCATGATGTACTGTAATTTGTAATTAGGAATGGAGTTCCAGTGCATGATGTACTGTAATTTGTAATTAGAAATGGAGTTCCAGTGCATGATGTACTGTAATTTGTAATTAGAAATGGAGTTCCAGTGCATGATGTACTGTAATTTGTAATTAGAAATGGAGTTTCGGTGCATGATGTACTGTAATTTGTAATTAGGAATGGAGTTCCGGTGCATGATGTACTGTAATTTGTAATTAGAAATGGGGTTCCGGTGCATGATGTACTGTAATTTGTAATTTGAAATGGAGTTTCGGTGCATGATGTACTGTAATTTGTAATTAGAAATGGAGTTTCAGTGCATGATGTACTGTAATTTGTAATTAGAAATGGAGTTCCGGTGCATTATGTACTGTAATTTGTAATTAGAAATGGAGTTTCGGTGCATGATGTACTGTAATTTGTAATTTGAAATGGAGTTTCGGTGCATGATGTACTGTAATTTGTAATTTGAAATGGAGTTCCGGTGCATGATGTTCTGTAATTTGTAATTTGAAATGGGGTTCCGGTGCATGATGTACTGTAATTTGTAATTTGAAATGGAGTTTCGGTGCATGATGTACTGTAATTTGTAATTTGAAATGGAGTTCCGGTGCATGATGTTCTGTAATTTGTAATTTGAAATGGGGTTCCGGTGCATGATGTACTGTAATTTGTAATTAGAAATGGAGTTCCGGTGCATGATGTACTGTAATTTGTAATTAGAAATGGAGTTTCGGTGCATGGTGTACTGTAATTTGTCATTAGAAATGGAGTTCCTGTGCATGATGTACTGTAATTTGTAATTAGAAATGGAGTTCCGGTGCATGATGTACTGTAATTTGTAATTAGAAATGGAGTTCCGGTGCATGCTGTACTGTAATTTGTAATTAGAAATGGAGTTCCGGTGCATTATGTACTGTAATTTGTAATTAGAAATGGAGTTCCGGTGCATTATGTACTGTAATTTTTAATTTGAAATGGAGTTCCTGTGCATGATGTACTGTAATTTGTAATTAGAAATGGAGTTCCTGTGCATGATGTACTGTAATTTGTAATTAGAAATGGAGTTCCGGTGCATTATGTACTGTAATTTTTAATTTGAAATGGAGTTCCTGTGCATGATGTACTGTAATTTGTAATTAGAAATGGAGTTCCTGTGCATGATGTACTGTAATTTGTAATTAGAAATGGAGTTCCAGTGCATGATGTACTGTAATTTGTAATTAGAAATGGAGTTCCAGTGCATGATGTACTGTAATTTGTAATTAGAAATGGAGTTCTGGTGCATTATGTACTGTAATTTTTAATTTGAAATGGAGTTCCTGTGCATGATGTACTGTAATTTGTAAATAGAAATGGAGTTCCAGTGCATGATGTACTGTAATTTGAAAATAGAAATGGAGTTCCAGTGCATGATGTACTGTAATTTTTAATTTGAAATGGAGTTCCAGTGCATGATGTACTGTAATTTGTAATTTGAAATGGAGTTTCAGTGCATGATGTACTGTAATTTGTAATTTGAAATGGAGTTCCAGTGCATGATGTACTGTAATTTGTAATTTGAAATGGAGTTCCAGTGCATGATGTACTGTAATTTGTAATTTGAAATGGAGTTCCTGTGCATTATGTACTGTAATTTGTAATTAGAAATGGAGTTTCGGTGCATGATGTACTGTAATTTGTAATTTGAAATGGAGTTTCGGTGCATGATGTACTGTAATTTGTAATTAGGAATGGAGTTCCAGTGCATGATGTACTGTAATTTGTAATTTGAAATGGAGTTCCAGTGCATGATGTACTGTAATTTGTAATTAGAAATGGAGTTCCAGTGCATGATGTGCTGTAATTTGTAATTAGAAATGGAGTTCCGGTGCATGATGTACTGTAATTTGTAATTAGAAATGGAGTTCCAGTGCATGATGTACTGTAATTTGTAATTAGAAATGGAGTTTCGGTGCATGATGTACTGTAATTTGTAATTAGAAATGGAGTTCCAGTGCATGATGTACTGTAATTTGTAATTAGAAATGGGGTTCCGGTGCATGATGTACTGTAATTTGTAATTAGAAATGGAGTTCCAGTGCATGATGTACTGTAATTTGTAATTAGAAATGGAGTTCCAGTGCATGATGTACTGTAATTTGTAATTAGAAATGGAGTTCCAGTGCATGATGTACTGTAATTTGTAATTAGAAATGGAGTTCCAGTGCATGATGTACTGTAATTTGTAATTAGAAATGGAGTTCCGGTGCATTATGTACTGTAATTTTTAATTTGAAATGGAGTTCCTGTGCATGATGTACTGTAATTTGTAATTAGAAATGGAGTTTCAGTGCATGATGTACTGTAATTTGTAATTTGAAATGGAGTTCTGGTGCATGATGTACAGTAAGTTGTAATTTGAAATGGAGTTCCGGTGCATGATGTACTGTCATTTGTAATTTGAAATGGAGTTCCGGTGCATGATGTTCTGTAATTTGTAATTTGAAATGGAGTTTCGGTGCATGATGTACTGTAATTTGTAATTTGAAATGGAGTTCCGGTGCATGATGTTCTGTAATTTGTAATTTGAAATGGAGTTCCAGTGCATGATGTTCTGTAATTTGTAATTTGAAATGGGGTTCCGGTGCATGATGTACTGTAATTTGTAATTTGAAATGGAGTTTCGGTGCATGATGTACTGTAATTTGTAATTTGAAATGGAGTTCCGGTGCATGATGTTCTGTAATTTGTAATTTGAAATGGGGTTCCGGTGCATGATGTACTGTAATTTGTAATTAGAAATGGAGTTCCAGTGCATGATGTACTGTAATTTGTAATTTGAAATGGAGTTCCAGTGCATGATGTACTGTAATTTGTAATTTGAAATGGAGTTCCGGTGCATGATGTACTGTAATTTGTAATTAGAAATGGAGTTCCAGTGCATGATGTACTGTAATTTGTAATTAGAAATGGAGTTCCTGTGCATGATGTACTGTAATTTGTAATTAGAAATGGAGTTCCGGTGCATGATGTACTGTAATTTGTAATTAGAAATGGAGTTTCGGTGCATGGTGTACTGTAATTTGTCATTAGAAATGGAGTTCCTGTGCATGATGTACTGTAGTTTGTAATTAGAAATGGAGTTCCGGTGCATGATGTACTGTAATTTGTAATTAGAAATGGAGTTCCGGTGCATGATGTACTGTAATTTGTAATTAGAAATGGAGTTTCGGTGCATGGTGTACTGTAATTTGTCATTAGAAATGGAGTTCCTGTGCATGATGTACTGTAATTTGTAATTAGAAATGGAGTTCCTGTGCATGATGTACTGTAATTTGTGATTAGAAATGGATGTCCGGTGCATGATGTACTGTAATTTGTAATTAGAAATGGAGTTTCGGTGCATGGTGTACTGTAATTTGTCATTAGAAATGGAGTTCCTGTGCATGATGTACTGTAATTTGTAATTAGAAATGGAGTTCCGGTGCATGATGTACTGTAATTTGTAATTAGAAATGGAGTTCCGGTGCATGATGTACTGTAATTTGTAATTAGAAATGGAGTTCCTGTGCATGATGTACTGTAATTTGTAATTTGAAATGGAGTTCCGGTGCATGATGTACTGTAATTTGTAATTAGAAATGGAGTTCCGGTGCATGATGTACTGTAATTTGTAATTAGAAATGGAGTTCCAGTGCATGATGTTCTGTAATTTGTAATTTGAAATGGGGTTCCGGTGCATGATATACTGTAATTTGAAATGGAGTTCTGGTGCATGATGTACAGTAAGTTGTAATTTGAAATGGAGTTCCGGTGCATGATGTACAGTAAGTTGTAATTTGAAATGGAGTTCCGGTGCATGATGTACTGTCATTTGTAATTTGAAATGGAGTTCTGGTGCATGATGTACAGTAAGTTGTAATTTGAAATGGAGTTCCGGTGCATGATGTACTGTAATTTGTAATTTGAAATGGAGTTCCGGTGCATGATGTACTGTCATTTGTAATTTGAAATGGAGTTCCGGTGCATGATGTATTGTAATTTGAAATTGAGTTCCGGTGCATGATGGACTGTAATTTGAAATGGAGTTCCGGTGCATGATGCACTGTAATTTGTAATTAGAAATGGAGTTCCGGTGCATGATGTACTGTAATTTGTAATTTGAAATGGAGTTCCAGTGCATGATGTACTGTAATTTGTAATTTGAAATGGAGTTCCGGTGCATGATGTACTGTAATTTGTAATTAGAAATGGAGTTCCAGTGCATGATGTACTGTAATTTGTAATTAGAAATGGAGTTCCGGTGCATGATGTACTGTAATTTGTAATTAGAAATGGAGTTCCTGTGCATGATGTACTGTAATTTGTAATTAGAAATGGAGTTCCAGTGCATGATGTACTGTAATTTGTAATTAGAAATGGAGTTCCAGTGCATGATATACTGTAATTTGAAATGGAGTTCTGGTGCATGATGTACAGTAAGTTGTAATTTGAAATGGAGTTCCGGTGCATGATGTACTGTAATTTGAAATGGAGTTCCGGTGCATGATGTACTGTAATTTGTAATTAGAAATGGAGTTCCAGTGCATGATGTACTGTAATTTGTAATTTGAAATGGAGTTTCGGTGCATGATGTACTGTAATTTGTAATTAGAAATGGAGTTCCAGTGCATGATGTACTGTAATTTGTAATTAGAAATGGAGTTCCGGTGCATGATGTACTGTAATTTGTAATTTGAAATGGAGTTCCGGTGCATGATGTACTGTAACTTGTAATTTGAAATGGAGTTCCAGTGCATGATGTACTGTAATTTGTGATTGGAAATGGAGTTCTGGTGCATGATGTACTGTAATTTGTAATTTGAAATGGAGTTCCGGTGCATGATGTACTGTAATTTGTAATTTGAAATGGAGTTCCAGTGCATGATGTACTGTAATTTGTAATTAGAAATGGAGTTCCGGTGCATGATGTACTGTAATTTGTAATTAGAAATGGAGTTTCAGTGCATGATGTACTGTAATTTGTAATTTGAAATGGAGTTCTGGTGCATTATGTACTGTAATTTTTAATTTGAAATGGAGTTCCTGTGCATGATGTACTGTAATTTGTAATTAGAAATGGAGTTCCAGTGCATGATGTACTGTAATTTGTAATTAGAAATGGAGTTTCGGTGCATGATGTACTGTAATTTGTAATTAGAAATGGAGTTCCGGTGCATTATGTACTGTAATTTGTATTTAGAAATGGAGTTCCGGTGCATTATGTACTGTAATTTTTAATTTGAAATGGAGTTCCTGTGCATGATGTACTGTAATTTGTAATTAGAAATGGAGTTCCAGTGCATGATGTACTGTAATTTGTAATTAGAAATGGAGTTCCAGTGCATGATGTACTGTAATTTGTAATTAGAAATGGAGTTCCGGTGCATTATGTACTGTAATTTTTTATTTGAAATGGAGTTCCAGTGCATGATGTACTGTAATTTGTAATTTGAAATGGAGTTCCGGTGCATTATGTACTGTAATTTTTAATTTGAAATGGAGTTCCTGTGCATGATGTACTGTAATTTGTAATTAGAAATGGAGTTCCAGTGCATGATGTACTGTAATTTTTAATTTGAAATGGAGTTCCAGTGCATGATGTACTGTAATTTGTAATTTGAAATGGAGTTTCAGTGCATGATGTACTGTAATTTGTAATTTGAAATGGAGTTCCAGTGCATGATGTACTGTAATTTGTAATTTGAAATGGAGTTCCAGTGCATGATGTACTGTAATTTGTAATTTGAAATGGAGTTCCTGTGCATTATGTACTGTAATTTGTAATTAGAAATGGAGTTTCGGTGCATGATGTACTGTAATTTGTAATTTGAAATGGAGTTTCGGTGCATGATGTACTGTAATTTGTAATTAGGAATGGAGTTCCAGTGCATGATGTACTGTAATTTGTAATTAGGAATGGAGTTCCAGTGCATGATGTACTGTAATTTGTAATTAGAAATGGAGTTCCAGTGCATGATGTACTGTAATTTGTAATTAGAAATGGAGTTCCAGTGCATGATGTACTGTAATTTGTAATTAGGAATGGAGTTCCAGTGCATGATGTACTGTAATTTGTAATTAGAAATGGAGTTCCAGTGCATGATGTACTGTAATTTGTAATTAGAAATGGAGTTCCGGTGCATGATGTACTGTAATTTGTAATTAGAAATGGAGTTCCAGTGCATGATGTACTGTAATTTGTAATTAGAAATGGAGTTCCAGTGCATGATGTACTGTAATTTGTAATTAGAAATGGAGTTCCGGTGCATGATGTACTGTAATTTGTAATTAGAAATGGAGTTTCGGTGCATGATGTACTGTAATTTGTAATTAGGAATGGAGTTCCAGTGCATGATGTACTGTAATTTGTAATTAGGAATGGAGTTCCAGTGCATGATGTACTGTAATTTGTAATTAGAAATGGAGTTCCAGTGCATGATGTACTGTAATTTGTAATTAGAAATGGAGTTCCAGTGCATGATGTACTGTAATTTGTAATTAGGAATGGAGTTCCAGTGCATGATGTACTGTAATTTGTAATTAGAAATGGAGTTCCAGTGCATGATGTACTGTAATTTGTAATTAGAAATGGAGTTCCAGTGCATGATGTACTGTAATTTGTAATTAGGAATGGAGTTCCAGTGCATGATGTACTGTAATTTGTAATTAGAAATGGAGTTCCAGTGCATGATGTACTGTAATTTGTAATTAGAAATGGAGTTCCAGTGCATGATGTACTGTAATTTGTAATTAGAAATGGAGTTTCGGTGCATGATGTACTGTAATTTGTAATTAGGAATGGAGTTCCGGTGCATGATGTACTGTAATTTGTAATTAGAAATGGGGTTCCGGTGCATGATGTACTGTAATTTGTAATTTGAAATGGAGTTTCGGTGCATGATGTACTGTAATTTGTAATTAGAAATGGAGTTTCAGTGCATGATGTACTGTAATTTGTAATTAGAAATGGAGTTCCGGTGCATTATGTACTGTAATTTGTAATTAGAAATGGAGTTTCGGTGCATGATGTACTGTAATTTGTAATTTGAAATGGAGTTTCGGTGCATGATGTACTGTAATTTGTAATTAGAAATGGAGTTTCGGTGCATGATGTACTGTAATTTGTAATTAGAAATGGAGTTCCGGTGCATGATGTACTGTAATTTGTAATTAGAAATGGAGTTTCGGTGCATGATGTACTGTAATTTGTAATTAGAAATGGGGTTCCGGTGCATGATGTACTGTAATTTGTAATTTGAAATGGAGTTTCGGTGCATGATGTACTGTAATTTGTAATTAGAAATGGAGTTCCGGTGCATGATGTACTGTAATTTGTAATTAGAAATGGAGTTCCGGTGCATTATGTACTGTAATTTGTAATTAGAAATGGAGTTTCGGTGCATGATGTACTGTAATTTGTAATTTGAAATGGAGTTTCGGTGCATGATGTACTGTAATTTGTAATTAGAAATGGAGTTCCGGTGCATGATGTACTGTAATTTGTAATTAGAAATGGAGTTTCAGTGCATGATGTACTGTAATTTGTAATTTGAAATGGAGTTCCGGTGCATGATGTACTGTAATTTGTCATTAGAAATGGAGTTTCGGTGCATGATGTACTGTAATTTGTAATTAGAAATGGAGTTCCGGTGCATTATGTACTGTAATTTGTAATTAGAAATGGAGTTCCGGTGCATTATGTACTGTAATTTTTAATTTGAAATGGAGTTCCTGTGCATGATGTACTGTAATTTGTAATTAGAAATGGAGTTCCAGTGCATGATGTACTGTAATTTGTAATTAGAAATGGAGTTCCAGTGCATGATGTACTGTAATTTGTAATTAGAAATGGAGTTCCGGTGCATTATGTACTGTAATTTTTAATTTGAAATGGAGTTCCTGTGCATGATGTACTGTAATTTGTAATTAGAAATGGAGTTTCAGTGCATGATGTACTGTAATTTGTAATTTGAAATGGAGTTCTGGTGCATTATGTACTGTAATTTTTAATTTGAAATGGAGTTCCTGTGCATGATGTACTGTAATTTGTAATTAGAAATGGAGTTCCAGTGCATGATGTACTGTAATTTGTAATTAGAAATGGAGTTTCGGTGCATGATGTACTGTAATTTGTAATTAGAAATGGAGTTCCGGTGCATTATGTACTGTAATTTGTATTTAGAAATGGAGTTCCGGTGCATTATGTACTGTAATTTTTAATTTGAAATGGAGTTCCTGTGCATGATGTACTGTAATTTGTAATTAGAAATGGAGTTCCAGTGCATGATGTACTGTAATTTGTAATTAGAAATGGAGTTCCAGTGCATGATGTACTGTAATTTGTAATTAGAAATGGAGTTCCGGTGCATTATGTACTGTAATTTTTTATTTGAAATGGAGTTCCTGTGCATGATGTACTGTAATTTTTAATTTGAAATGGAGTTCCAGTGCATGATGTACTGTAATTTGTAATTTGAAATGGAGTTTCAGTGCATGATGTACTGTAATTTGTAATTTGAAATGGAGTTCCAGTGCATGATGTACTGTAATTTGTAATTTGAAATGGAGTTCCAGTGCATGATGTACTGTAATTTGTAATTTGAAATGGAGTTCCTGTGCATTATGTACTGTAATTTGTAATTAGAAATGGAGTTTCGGTGCATGATGTACTGTAATTTGTAATTTGAAATGGAGTTTCGGTGCATGATGTACTGTAATTTGTAATTATGAATGGAGTTCCAGTGCATGATGTACTGTAATTTGTAATTAGGAATGGAGTTCCAGTGCATGATGTACTGTAATTTGTAATTAGAAATGGAGTTCCAGTGCATGATGTACTGTAATTTGTAATTAGAAATGGAGTTCCAGTGCATGATGTACTGTAATTTGTAATTAGGAATGGAGTTCCAGTGCATGATGTACTGTAATTTGTAATTAGAAATGGAGTTCCAGTGCATGATGTACTGTAATTTGTAATTAGAAATGGAGTTCCGGTGCATGATGTACTGTAATTTGTAATTAGAAATGGAGTTCCAGTGCATGATGTACTGTAATTTGTAATTAGAAATGGAGTTCCAGTGCATGATGTACTGTAATTTGTAATTAGAAATGGAGTTCCGGTGCATGATGTACTGTAATTTGTAATTAGAAATGGAGTTTCGGTGCATGATGTACTGTAATTTGTAATTAGGAATGGAGTTCCAGTGCATGATGTACTGTAATTTGTAATTAGGAATGGAGTTCCAGTGCATGATGTACTGTAATTTGTAATTAGAAATGGAGTTCCAGTGCATGATGTACTGTAATTTGTAATTAGAAATGGAGTTCCAGTGCATGATGTACTGTAATTTGTAATTAGGAATGGAGTTCCAGTGCATGATGTACTGTAATTTGTAATTAGAAATGGAGTTCCAGTGCATGATGTACTGTAATTTGTAATTAGAAATGGAGTTCCAGTGCATGATGTACTGTAATTTGTAATTAGGAATGGAGTTCCAGTGCATGATGTACTGTAATTTGTAATTAGAAATGGAGTTCCAGTGCATGATGTACTGTAATTTGTAATTAGAAATGGAGTTCCAGTGCATGATGTACTGTAATTTGTAATTAGAAATGGAGTTTCGGTGCATGATGTACTGTAATTTGTAATTAGGAATGGAGTTCCGGTGCATGATGTACTGTAATTTGTAATTAGAAATGGGGTTCCGGTGCATGATGTACTGTAATTTGTAATTTGAAATGGAGTTTCGGTGCATGATGTACTGTAATTTGTAATTAGAAATGGAGTTTCAGTGCATGATGTACTGTAATTTGTAATTAGAAATGGAGTTCCGGTGCATTATGTACTGTAATTTGTAATTAGAAATGGAGTTTCGGTGCATGATGTACTGTAATTTGTAATTTGAAATGGAGTTTCGGTGCATGATGTACTGTAATTTGTAATTAGAAATGGAGTTTCGGTGCATGATGTACTGTAATTTGTAATTAGAAATGGAGTTCCGGTGCATGATGTACTGTAATTTGTAATTAGAAATGGAGTTTCGGTGCATGATGTACTGTAATTTGTAATTAGAAATGGGGTTCCGGTGCATGATGTACTGTAATTTGTAATTTGAAATGGAGTTTCGGTGCATGATGTACTGTAATTTGTAATTAGAAATGGAGTTCCGGTGCATGATGTACTGTAATTTGTAATTAGAAATGGAGTTCCGGTGCATTATGTACTGTAATTTGTAATTAGAAATGGAGTTTCGGTGCATGATGTACTGTAATTTGTAATTTGAAATGGAGTTTCGGTGCATGATGTACTGTAATTTGTAATTAGAAATGGAGTTCCGGTGCATGATGTACTGTAATTTGTAATTAGAAATGGAGTTTCAGTGCATGATGTACTGTAATTTGTAATTTGAAATGGAGTTCCGGTGCATGATGTACTGTAATTTGTCATTAGAAATGGAGTTTCGGTGCATGATGTACTGTAATTTGTAATTAGAAATGGAGTTCCGGTGCATTATGTACTGTAATTTGTAATTAGAAATGGAGTTCCGGTGCATTATGTACTGTAATTTTTAATTTGAAATGGAGTTCCTGTGCATGATGTACTGTAATTTGTAATTAGAAATGGAGTTCCAGTGCATGATGTACTGTAATTTGTAATTAGAAATGGAGTTCCAGTGCATGATGTACTGTAATTTGTAATTAGAAATGGAGTTCCGGTGCATTATGTACTGTAATTTTTAATTTGAAATGGAGTTCCTGTGCATGATGTACTGTAATTTGAAAATAGAAATGGAGTTCCAGTGCATGATGTACTGTAATTTTTAATTTGAAATGGAGTTCCAGTGCATGATGTACTGTAATTTGTAATTTGAAATGGAGTTTCAGTGCATGATGTACTGTAATTTGTAATTTGAAATGGAGTTCCAGTGCATGATGTACTGTAATTTGTAATTTGAAATGGAGTTCCAGTGCATGATGTACTGTAATTTGTAATTTGAAATGGAGTTCCTGTGCATTATGTACTGTAATTTGTAATTAGAAATGGAGTTTCGGTGCATGATGTACTGTAATTTGTAATTTGAAATGGAGTTTCGGTGCATGATGTACTGTAATTTGTAATTAGGAATGGAGTTCCAGTGCATGATGTACTGTGATTTGTAATTAGAAATGGAGTTCCAGTGCATGATGTACTGTAATTTGTAATTAGAAATGGAGTTCCGGTGCATGATGTACTGTAATTTGTAATTAGAAATGGAGTTCCAGTGCATGATGTACTGTAATTTGTAATTAGAAATGGAGTTCCGGTGCATGATGTACTGTAATTTTTAATTAGAAATGGAGTTCCAGTGCATGATGTACTGTAATTTGTAATTAGAAATGGAGTTCCAGTGCATGATGTACTGTAATTTGTAATTAGAAATGGAGTTCCGGTGCATGATGTACTGTAATTTTTAATTTGAAATGGAGTTCCAGTGCATGATGTACTGTAATTTGTAATTAGAAATGGAGTTCCGGTGCATTATGTACTGTAATTTTTAATTTGAAATGGAGTTCCAGTGCATGATGTACTGTAATTTGTAATTTGAAATGGAGTTCCAGTGCATGATGTACTGTAATTTGTAATTAGAAATGGAGTTCCGGTGCATGATGTACTGTAATTTGTAATTAGAAATGGAGTTTCAGTGCATGATGTACTGTAATTTGTAATTTGAAATGGAGTTCCGGTGCATGATGTACTGTAATTTGTCATTAGAAATGGAGTTTCGGTGCATGATGTACTGTAATTTGTAATTAGAAATGGAGTTCCGGTGCATTATGTACTGTAATTTGTAATTAGAAATGGAGTTCCGGTGCATTATGTACTGTAATTTTTAATTTGAAATGGAGTTCCTGTGCATGATGTACTGTAATTTGTAATTAGAAATGGAGTTCCAGTGCATGATGTACTGTAATTTGTAATTAGAAATGGAGTTCCAGTGCATGATGTACTGTAATTTGTAATTAGAAATGGAGTTCCGGTGCATTATGTACTGTAATTTTTAATTTGAAATGGAGTTTCTGTGCATGATGTACTGTAATTTGAAAATAGAAATGGAGTTCCAGTGCATGATGTACTGTAATTTTTAATTTGAAATGGAGTTCCAGTGCATGATGTACTGTAATTTGTAATTTGAAATGGAGTTTCAGTGCATGATGTACTGTAATTTGTAATTTGAAATGGAGTTCCAGTGCATGATGTACTGTAATTTGTAATTTGAAATGGAGTTCCAGTGCATGATGTACTGTAATTTGTCATTAGAAATGGAGTTCCTGTGCATTATGTACTGTAATTTGTAATTAGAAATGGAGTTTCGGTGCATGATGTACTGTAATTTGTCATTAGAAATGGAGTTTCGGTGCATGATGTACTGTAATTTGTAATTTGAAATGGAGTTCCGGTGCATGATGTACTGTAATTTGTCATTAGAAATGGAGTTTCAGTGCATGCTGTACTGTAATTTGTAATTAGAAATGGAGTTCCGGTGCATTATGTACTGTAATTTGTAATTAGAAATGGAGTTCCGGTGCATTATGTACTGTAATTTTTAATTTGAAATGGAGTTCCTGTGCATGATGTACTGTAATTTGTAATTAGAAATGGAGTTCCTGTGCATGATGTACTGTAATTTGTAATTAGAAATGGAGTTCCGGTGCATTATGTACTGTAATTTTTAATTTGAAATGGAGTTCCTGTGCATGATGTACTGTAATTTGTAATTAGAAATGGAGTTCCTGTGCATGATGTACTGTAATTTGTAATTAGAAATGGAGTTCCAGTGCATGATGTACTGTAATTTGTAATTAGAAATGGAGTTCCAGTGCATGATGTACTGTAATTTGTAATTAGAAATGGAGTTCCGGTGCATTATGTACTGTAATTTTTAATTTGAAATGGAGTTCCTGTGCATGATGTACTGTAATTTGTAAATAGAAATGGAGTTCCAGTGCATGATGTACTGTAATTTGAAAATAGAAATGGAGTTCCAGTGCATGATGTACTGTAATTTTTAATTTGAAATGGAGTTCCAGTGCATGATGTACTGTAATTTGTAATTTGAAATGGAGTTTCAGTGCATGATGTACTGTAATTTGTAATTTGAAATGGAGTTCCAGTGCATGATGTACTGTAATTTGTAATTTGAAATGGAGTTCCAGTGCATGATGTACTGTAATTTGTAATTTGAAATGGAGTTCCTGTGCATTATGTACTGTAATTTGTAATTAGAAATGGAGTTTCGGTGCATGATGTACTGTAATTTGTAATTTGAAATGGAGTTTCGGTGCATGATGTACTGTAATTTGTAATTAGGAATGGAGTTCCAGTGCATGATGTACTGTAATTTGTAATTTGAAATGGAGTTCCAGTGCATGATGTACTGTAATTTGTAATTAGAAATGGAGTTCCAGTGCATGATGTGCTGTAATTTGTAATTAGAAATGGAGTTCCGGTGCATGATGTACTGTAATTTGTAATTAGAAATGGAGTTCCAGTGCATGATGTACTGTAATTTGTAATTAGAAATGGAGTTTCGGTGCATGATGTACTGTAATTTGTAATTAGAAATGGAGTTCCAGTGCATGATGTACTGTAATTTGTAATTAGAAATGGAGTTCCGGTGCATGATGTACTGTAATTTGTAATTAGAAATGGAGTTCCAGTGCATTATGTACTGTAATTTGTAATTTGAAATGGAGTTCCTGTGCATTATGTACTGTAATTTGTAATGAGAAATGGAGTTTCGGTGCATGATGTACTGTAATTTGTAATTTGAAATGGAGTTTCGGTGCATGATGTACTGTAATTTGTAATTAGGAATGGAGTTCCAGTGCATGATGTACTGTAATTTGTAATTAGGAATGGAGTTCCAGTGCATGATGTACTGTAATTTGTAATTAGAAATGGAGTTCCAGTGCATGATGTACTGTAATTTGTAATTAGAAATGGAGTTCCAGTGCATGATGTACTGTAATTTGTAATTAGGAATGGAGTTCCAGTGCATGATGTACTGTAATTTGTGATTGGAAATGGAGTTCTGGTGCATGATGAACTGTAATTTGTAATTTGAAATGGAGTTTCAGTGCATGATGTACTGTAATTTGTAATTAGAAATGGAGTTCCAGTGCATGATGTACTGTAATTTGTAATTAGAAATGGAGTTCCAGTGCATGATGTACTGTAATTTGTAATTAGAAATGGAGTTCCGGTGCATGATGTACTGTAATTTGTAATTAGAAATGGAGTTTCGGTGCATGATGTACTGTAATTTGTAATTAGGAATGGAGTTCCAGTGCATGATGTACTGTAATTTGTAATTAGGAATGGAGTTCCAGTGCATGATGTACTGTAATTTGTAATTAGAAATGGAGTTCCAGTGCATGATGTACTGTAATTTGTAATTAGAAATGGAGTTCCAGTGCATGATGTACTGTAATTTGTAATTAGGAATGGAGTTCCAGTGCATGATGTACTGTAATTTGTAATTAGAAATGGAGTTCCAGTGCATGATGTACTGTAATTTGTAATTAGAAATGGAGTTCCAGTGCATGATGTACTGTAATTTGTAATTAGGAATGGAGTTCCAGTGCATGATGTACTGTAATTTGTAATTAGAAATGGAGTTCCAGTGCATGATGTACTGTAATTTGTAATTAGAAATGGAGTTCCGGTGCATGATGTACTGTAATTTGTAATTAGAAATGGAGTTTCGGTGCATGATGTACTGTAATTTGTAATTAGGAATGGAGTTCCGGTGCATGATGTACTGTAATTTGTAATTAGAAATGGAGTTTCGGTGCATGATGTACTGTAATTTGTAATTAGAAATGGGGTTCCGGTGCATGATGTACTGTAATTTGTAATTTGAAATGGAGTTTCGGTGCATGATGTACTGTAATTTGTAATTAGAAATGGAGTTTCGGAGCATGATGTACTGTAATTTGTAATTAGAAATGGAGTTCCGGTGCATTATGTACTGTAATTTGTAATTAGAAATGGAGTTTCGGTGCATGATGTACTGTAATTTGTAATTTGAAATGGAGTTTCGGTGCATGATGTACTGTAATTTGTAATTAGAAATGGAGTTTCGGTGCATGATGTACTGTAATTTGTAATTAGAAATGGAGTTCCGGTGCATGATGTACTGTAATTTGTAATTAGAAATGGAGTTTCGGTGCATGATGTACTGTAATTTGTAATTAGAAATGGGGTTCCGGTGCATGATGTACTGTAATTTGTAATTTGAAATGGAGTTTCGGTGCATGATGTACTGTAATTTGTAATTAGAAATGGAGTTCCGGTGCATGATGTACTGTAATTTGTAATTAGAAATGGAGTTCCGGTGCATTATGTACTGTAATTTGTATTTAGAAATGGAGTTCCGGTGCATTATGTACTGTAATTTTTAATTTGAAATGGAGTTCCTGTGCATGATGTACTGTAATTTGTAATTAGAAATGGAGTTCCAGTGCATGATGTACTGTAATTTGTAATTAGAAATGGAGTTCCAGTGCATGATGTACTGTAATTTGTAATTAGAAATGGAGTTCCGGTGCATTATGTACTGTAATTTTTAATTTGAAATGGAGTTCCTGTGCATGATGTACTGTAATTTTTAATTTGAAATGGAGTTCCAGTGCATGATGTACTGTAATTTGTAATTTGAAATGGAGTTTCAGTGCATGATGTACTGTAATTTGTAATTTGAAATGGAGTTCCAGTGCATGATGTACTGTAATTTGTAATTTGAAATGGAGTTCCTGTGCATTATGTACTGTAATTTGTAATGAGAAATGGAGTTTCGGTGCATGATGTACTGTAATTTGTAATTTGAAATGGAGTTTCGGTGCATGATGTACTGTAATTTGTAATTAGGAATGGAGTTCCAGTGCATGATGTACTGTAATTTGTAATTAGGAATGGAGTTCCAGTGCATGATGTACTGTAATTTGTAATTAGAAATGGAGTTCCAGTGCATGATGTACTGTAATTTGTAATTAGAAATGGAGTTCCAGTGCATGATGTACTGTAATTTGTAATTAGGAATGGAGTTCCAGTGCATGATGTACTGTAATTTGTGATTGGAAATGGAGTTCTGGTGCATGATGTACTGTAATTTGTAATTTGAAATGGAGTTTCAGTGCATGATGTACTGTAATTTGTAATTAGAAATGGAGTTCCAGTGCATGATGTACTGTAATTTGTAATTAGAAATGGAGTTCCAGTGCATGATGTACTGTAATTTGTAATTAGAAATGGAGTTCCGGTGCATGATGTACTGTAATTTGTAATTAGAAATGGAGTTTCGGTGCATGATGTACTGTAATTTGTAATTAGGAATGGAGTTCCAGTGCATGATGTACTGTAATTTGTAATTAGGAATGGAGTTCCAGTGCATGATGTACTGTAATTTGTAATTAGAAATGGAGTTCCAGTGCATGATGTACTGTAATTTGTAATTAGAAATGGAGTTCCAGTGCATGATGTACTGTAATTTGTAATTAGGAATGGAGTTCCAGTGCATGATGTACTGTAATTTGTAATTAGAAATGGAGTTCCAGTGCATGATGTACTGTAATTTGTAATTAGAAATGGAGTTCCAGTGCATGATGTACTGTAATTTGTAATTAGGAATGGAGTTCCAGTGCATGATGTACTGTAATTTGTAATTAGAAATGGAGTTCCAGTGCATGATGTACTGTAATTTGTAATTAGAAATGGAGTTCCGGTGCATGATGTACTGTAATTTGTAATTAGAAATGGAGTTTCGGTGCATGATGTACTGTAATTTGTAATTAGGAATGGAGTTCCGGTGCATGATGTACTGTAATTTGTAATTAGAAATGGAGTTTCGGTGCATGATGTACTGTAATTTGTAATTAGAAATGGGGTTCCGGTGCATGATGTACTGTAATTTGTAATTTGAAATGGAGTTTCGGTGCATGATGTACTGTAATTTGTAATTAGAAATGGAGTTCCGGTGCATGATGTACTGTAATTTGTAATTAGAAATGGAGTTCCGGTGCATGATGTACTGTAATTTGTAATTAGAAATGGAGTTCCAGTGCATTATGTACTGTAATTTGTAATTTGAAATGGAGTTCCTGTGCATTATGTACTGTAATTTGTAATGAGAAATGGAGTTTCGGTGCATGATGTACTGTAATTTGTAATTTGAAATGGAGTTTCGGTGCATGATGTACTGTAATTTGTAATTAGGAATGGAGTTCCAGTGCATGATGTACTGTAATTTGTAATTAGGAATGGAGTTCCAGTGCATGATGTACTGTAATTTGTAATTAGAAATGGAGTTCCAGTGCATGATGTACTGTAATTTGTAATTAGAAATGGAGTTCCAGTGCATGATGTACTGTAATTTGTAATTAGGAATGGAGTTCCAGTGCATGATGTACTGTAATTTGTGATTGGAAATGGAGTTCTGGTGCATGATGTACTGTAATTTGTAATTTGAAATGGAGTTTCAGTGCATGATGTACTGTAATTTGTAATTAGAAATGGAGTTCCAGTGCATGATGTACTGTAATTTGTAATTAGAAATGGAGTTCCAGTGCATGATGTACTGTAATTTGTAATTAGAAATGGAGTTCCGGTGCATGATGTACTGTAATTTGTAATTAGAAATGGAGTTTCGGTGCATGATGTACTGTAATTTGTAATTAGGAATGGAGTTCCAGTGCATGATGTACTGTAATTTGTAATTAGAAATGGAGTTCCGGTGCATTATGTACTGTAATTTGTAATTAGAAATGGAGTTTCGGTGCATGATGTACTGTAATTTGTAATTTGAAATGGAGTTTCGGTGCATGATGTACTGTAATTTGTAATTAGAAATGGAGTTCCGGTGCATGATGTACTGTAATTTGTAATTAGAAATGGAGTTTCAGTGCATGATGTACTGTAATTTGTAATTTGAAATGGAGTTCCGGTGCATGATGTACTGTAATTTGTCATTAGAAATGGAGTTTCGGTGCATGATGTACTGTAATTTGTAATTAGAAATGGAGTTCCGGTGCATTATGTACTGTAATTTGTAATTAGAAATGGAGTTCCGGTGCATTATGTACTGTAATTTTTAATTTGAAATGGAGTTCCTGTGCATGATGTACTGTAATTTGTAATTAGAAATGGAGTTCCAGTGCATGATGTACTGTAATTTGTAATTAGAAATGGAGTTCCAGTGCATGATGTACTGTAATTTGTAATTAGAAATGGAGTTCCGGTGCATTATGTACTGTAATTTTTAATTTGAAATGGAGTTCCTGTGCATGATGTACTGTAATTTGAAAATAGAAATGGAGTTCCAGTGCATGATGTACTGTAATTTTTAATTTGAAATGGAGTTCCAGTGCATGATGTACTGTAATTTGTAATTTGAAATGGAGTTTCAGTGCATGATGTACTGTAATTTGTAATTTGAAATGGAGTTCCAGTGCATGATGTACTGTAATTTGTAATTTGAAATGGAGTTCCAGTGCATGATGTACTGTAATTTGTAATTTGAAATGGAGTTCCTGTGCATTATGTACTGTAATTTGTAATTAGAAATGGAGTTTCGGTGCATGATGTACTGTAATTTGTAATTTGAAATGGAGTTTCGGTGCATGATGTACTGTAATTTGTAATTAGGAATGGAGTTCCTGTGCATTATGTACTGTAATTTGTAATTAGAAATGGAGTTTCGGTGCATGATGTACTGTGATTTGTAATTAGAAATGGAGTTCCAGTGCATGATGTACTGTAATTTGTAATTAGAAATGGAGTTCCGGTGCATGATGTACTGTAATTTGTAATTAGAAATGGAGTTCCAGTGCATGATGTACTGTAATTTGTAATTAGAAATGGAGTTCCGGTGCATGATGTACTGTAATTTTTAATTAGAAATGGAGTTCCAGTGCATGATGTACTGTAATTTGTAATTAGAAATGGAGTTCCAGTGCATGATGTACTGTAATTTGTAATTAGAAATGGAGTTCCGGTGCATGATGTACTGTAATTTTTAATTTGAAATGGAGTTCCAGTGCATGATGTACTGTAATTTGTAATTAGAAATGGAGTTCCGGTGCATTATGTACTGTAATTTTTAATTTGAAATGGAGTTCCAGTGCATGATGTACTGTAATTTGTAATTTGAAATGGAGTTCCAGTGCATGATGTACTGTAATTTGTAATTAGAAATGGAGTTCCGGTGCATGATGTACTGTAATTTGTAATTAGAAATGGAGTTTCAGTGCATGATGTACTGTAATTTGTAATTTGAAATGGAGTTCCGGTGCATGATGTACTGTAATTTGTCATTAGAAATGGAGTTTCGGTGCATGATGTACTGTAATTTGTAATTAGAAATGGAGTTCCGGTGCATTATGTACTGTAATTTGTAATTAGAAATGGAGTTCCGGTGCATTATGTACTGTAATTTTTAATTTGAAATGGAGTTCCTGTGCATGATGTACTGTAATTTGTAATTAGAAATGGAGTTCCAGTGCATGATGTACTGTAATTTGTAATTAGAAATGGAGTTCCAGTGCATGATGTACTGTAATTTGTAATTAGAAATGGAGTTCCGGTGCATTATGTACTGTAATTTTTAATTTGAAATGGAGTTTCTGTGCATGATGTACTGTAATTTGAAAATAGAAATGGAGTTCCAGTGCATGATGTACTGTAATTTTTAATTTGAAATGGAGTTCCAGTGCATGATGTACTGTAATTTGTAATTTGAAATGGAGTTTCAGTGCATGATGTACTGTAATTTGTAATTTGAAATGGAGTTCCAGTGCATGATGTACTGTAATTTGTAATTTGAAATGGAGTTCCAGTGCATGATGTACTGTAATTTGTCATTAGAAATGGAGTTCCTGTGCATTATGTACTGTAATTTGTAATTAGAAATGGAGTTTCGGTGCATGATGTACTGTAATTTGTCATTAGAAATGGAGTTTCGGTGCATGATGTACTGTAATTTGTAATTTGAAATGGAGTTCCGGTGCATGATGTACTGTAATTTGTCATTAGAAATGGAGTTTCAGTGCATGCTGTACTGTAATTTGTAATTAGAAATGGAGTTCCGGTGCATTATGTACTGTAATTTGTAATTAGAAATGGAGTTCCGGTGCATTATGTACTGTAATTTTTAATTTGAAATGGAGTTCCTGTGCATGATGTACTGTAATTTGTAATTAGAAATGGAGTTCCTGTGCATGATGTACTGTAATTTGTAATTAGAAATGGAGTTCCGGTGCATTATGTACTGTAATTTTTAATTTGAAATGGAGTTCCTGTGCATGATGTACTGTAATTTGTAATTAGAAATGGAGTTCCTGTGCATGATGTACTGTAATTTGTAATTAGAAATGGAGTTCCAGTGCATGATGTACTGTAATTTGTAATTAGAAATGGAGTTCCAGTGCATGATGTACTGTAATTTGTAATTAGAAATGGAGTTCCGGTGCATTATGTACTGTAATTTTTAATTTGAAATGGAGTTCCTGTGCATGATGTACTGTAATTTGTAAATAGAAATGGAGTTCCAGTGCATGATGTACTGTAATTTGAAAATAGAAATGGAGTTCCAGTGCATGATGTACTGTAATTTTTAATTTGAAATGGAGTTCCAGTGCATGATGTACTGTAATTTGTAATTTGAAATGGAGTTTCAGTGCATGATGTACTGTAATTTGTAATTTGAAATGGAGTTCCAGTGCATGATGTACTGTAATTTGTAATTTGAAATGGAGTTCCAGTGCATGATGTACTGTAATTTGTAATTTGAAATGGAGTTCCTGTGCATTATGTACTGTAATTTGTAATTAGAAATGGAGTTTCGGTGCATGATGTACTGTAATTTGTAATTTGAAATGGAGTTTCGGTGCATGATGTACTGTAATTTGTAATTAGGAATGGAGTTCCAGTGCATGATGTACTGTAATTTGTAATTAGGAATGGAGTTCCAGTGCATGATGTACTGTAATTTGTAATTAGAAATGGAGTTCCAGTGCATGATGTACTGTAATTTGTAATTAGAAATGGAGTTCCAGTGCATGATGTACTGTAATTTGTAATTAGGAATGGAGTTCCAGTGCATGATGTACTGTAATTTGTGATTGGAAATGGAGTTCTGGTGCATGATGAACTGTAATTTGTAATTTGAAATGGAGTTTCAGTGCATGATGTACTGTAATTTGTAATTAGAAATGGAGTTCCAGTGCATGATGTACTGTAATTTGTAATTAGAAATGGAGTTCCAGTGCATGATGTACTGTAATTTGTAATTAGAAATGGAGTTCCGGTGCATGATGTACTGTAATTTGTAATTAGAAATGGAGTTTCGGTGCATGATGTACTGTAATTTGTAATTAGGAATGGAGTTCCAGTGCATGATGTACTGTAATTTGTAATTAGGAATGGAGTTCCAGTGCATGATGTACTGTAATTTGTAATTAGAAATGGAGTTCCAGTGCATGATGTACTGTAATTTGTAATTAGAAATGGAGTTCCAGTGCATGATGTACTGTAATTTGTAATTAGGAATGGAGTTCCAGTGCATGATGTACTGTAATTTGTAATTAGAAATGGAGTTCCAGTGCATGATGTACTGTAATTTGTAATTAGAAATGGAGTTCCAGTGCATGATGTACTGTAATTTGTAATTAGGAATGGAGTTCCAGTGCATGATGTACTGTAATTTGTAATTAGAAATGGAGTTCCAGTGCATGATGTACTGTAATTTGTAATTAGAAATGGAGTTCCGGTGCATGATGTACTGTAATTTGTAATTAGAAATGGAGTTTCGGTGCATGATGTACTGTAATTTGTAATTAGGAATGGAGTTCCGGTGCATGATGTACTGTAATTTGTAATTAGAAATGGAGTTTCGGTGCATGATGTACTGTAATTTGTAATTAGAAATGGGGTTCCGGTGCATGATGTACTGTAATTTGTAATTTGAAATGGAGTTTCGGTGCATGATGTACTGTAATTTGTAATTAGAAATGGAGTTTCGGAGCATGATGTACTGTAATTTGTAATTAGAAATGGAGTTCCGGTGCATTATGTACTGTAATTTGTAATTAGAAATGGAGTTTCGGTGCATGATGTACTGTAATTTGTAATTTGAAATGGAGTTTCGGTGCATGATGTACTGTAATTTGTAATTAGAAATGGAGTTTCGGTGCATGATGTACTGTAATTTGTAATTAGAAATGGAGTTCCGGTGCATGATGTACTGTAATTTGTAATTAGAAATGGAGTTTCGGTGCATGATGTACTGTAATTTGTAATTAGAAATGGGGTTCCGGTGCATGATGTACTGTAATTTGTAATTTGAAATGGAGTTTCGGTGCATGATGTACTGTAATTTGTAATTAGAAATGGAGTTCCGGTGCATGATGTACTGTAATTTGTAATTAGAAATGGAGTTCCGGTGCATTATGTACTGTAATTTGTATTTAGAAATGGAGTTCCGGTGCATTATGTACTGTAATTTTTAATTTGAAATGGAGTTCCTGTGCATGATGTACTGTAATTTGTAATTAGAAATGGAGTTCCAGTGCATGATGTACTGTAATTTGTAATTAGAAATGGAGTTCCAGTGCATGATGTACTGTAATTTGTAATTAGAAATGGAGTTCCGGTGCATGATGTACTGTAATTTGTAATTAGAAATGGGGTTCCGGTGCATGATGTACTGTAATTTGTAATTTGAAATGGAGTTTCGGTGCATGATGTACTGTAATTTGTAATTAGAAATGGAGTTTCGGAGCATGATGTACTGTAATTTGTAATTAGAAATGGAGTTCCGGTGCATTATGTACTGTAATTTGTAATTAGAAATGGAGTTTCGGTGCATGATGTACTGTAATTTGTAATTTGAAATGGAGTTTCGGTGCATGATGTACTGTAATTTGTAATTTGAAATGGAGTTCCGGTGCATGATGTACTGTAATTTGTAATTAGAAATGGAGTTCCAGTGCATTATGTACTGTAATTTGTAATTTGAAATGGAGTTCCTGTGCATTATGTACTGTAATTTGTAATGAGAAATGGAGTTTCGGTGCATGATGTACTGTAATTTGTAATGAGAAATGGAGTTTCGGTGCATGATGTACTGTAATTTGTAATTAGAAATGGAGTTTCGGTGCATGATGTACTGTAATTTGTAATTAGAAATGGGGTTCCGGTGCATGATGTACTGTAATTTGTAATTTGAAATGGAGTTTCGGTGCATGATGTACTGTAATTTGTAATTAGAAATGGAGTTTCGGAGCATGATGTACTGTAATTTGTAATTAGAAATGGAGTTCCGGTGCATTATGTACTGTAATTTGTAATTAGAAATGGAGTTTCGGTGCATGATGTACTGTAATTTGTAATTTGAAATGGAGTTTCGGTGCATGATGTACTGTAATTTGTAATTAGAAATGGAGTTTCGGTGCATGATGTACTGTAATTTGTAATTAGAAATGGAGTTCCGGTGCATGATGTACTGTAATTTGTAATTAGAAATGGAGTTTCGGTGCATGATGTACTGTAATTTGTAATTAGAAATGGGGTTCCGGTGCATGATGTACTGTAATTTGTAATTTGAAATGGAGTTTCGGTGCATGATGTACTGTAATTTGTAATTAGAAATGGAGTTCCGGTGCATGATGTACTGTAATTTGTAATTAGAAATGGAGTTCCGGTGCATTATGTACTGTAATTTGTATTTAGAAATGGAGTTCCGGTGCATTATGTACTGTAATTTTTAATTTGAAATGGAGTTCCTGTGCATGATGTACTGTAATTTGTAATTAGAAATGGAGTTCCAGTGCATGATGTACTGTAATTTGTAATTAGAAATGGAGTTCCAGTGCATGATGTACTGTAATTTGTAATTAGAAATGGAGTTCCGGTGCATGATGTACTGTAATTTGTAATTAGAAATGGAGTTCCAGTGCATTATGTACTGTAATTTGTAATTTGAAATGGAGTTCCTGTGCATTATGTACTGTAATTTGTAATGAGAAATGGAGTTTCGGTGCATGATGTACTGTAATTTGTAATTTGAAATGGAGTTTCGGTGCATGATGTACTGTAATTTGTAATTAGGAATGGAGTTCCAGTGCATGATGTACTGTAATTTGTAATTAGGAATGGAGTTCCAGTGCATGATGTACTGTAATTTGTAATTAGAAATGGAGTTCCAGTGCATGATGTACTGTAATTTGTAATTAGAAATGGAGTTCCAGTGCATGATGTACTGTAATTTGTAATTAGGAATGGAGTTCCAGTGCATGATGTACTGTAATTTGTGATTGGAAATGGAGTTCTGGTGCATGATGTACTGTAATTTGTAATTTGAAATGGAGTTTCAGTGCATGATGTACTGTAATTTGTAATTAGAAATGGAGTTCCAGTGCATGATGTACTGTAATTTGTAATTAGAAATGGAGTTCCAGTGCATGATGTACTGTAATTTGTAATTAGAAATGGAGTTCCGGTGCATGATGTACTGTAATTTGTAATTAGAAATGGAGTTTCGGTGCATGATGTACTGTAATTTGTAATTAGGAATGGAGTTCCAGTGCATGATGTACTGTAATTTGTAATTAGAAATGGAGTTCCGGTGCATTATGTACTGTAATTTGTAATTAGAAATGGAGTTTCGGTGCATGATGTACTGTAATTTGTAATTTGAAATGGAGTTTCGGTGCATGATGTACTGTAATTTGTAATTAGAATGGAGTTCCGGTGCATGATGTACTGTAATTTGTAATTAGAAATGGAGTTTCAGTGCATGATGTACTGTAATTTGTAATTTGAAATGGAGTTCCGGTGCATGATGTACTGTAATTTGTCATTAGAAATGGAGTTTCGGTGCATGATGTACTGTAATTTGTAATTAGAAATGGAGTTCCGGTGCATTATGTACTGTAATTTGTAATTAGAAATGGAGTTCCGGTGCATTATGTACTGTAATTTTTAATTTGAAATGGAGTTCCTGTGCATGATGTACTGTAATTTGTAATTAGAAATGGAGTTCCAGTGCATGATGTACTGTAATTTGTAATTAGAAATGGAGTTCCAGTGCATGATGTACTGTAATTTGTAATTAGAAATGGAGTTCCGGTGCATTATGTACTGTAATTTTTAATTTGAAATGGAGTTCCTGTGCATGATGTACTGTAATTTGAAAATAGAAATGGAGTTCCAGTGCATGATGTACTGTAATTTTTAATTTGAAATGGAGTTCCAGTGCATGATGTACTGTAATTTGTAATTTGAAATGGAGTTTCAGTGCATGATGTACTGTAATTTGTAATTTGAAATGGAGTTCCAGTGCATGATGTACTGTAATTTGTAATTTGAAATGGAGTTCCAGTGCATGATGTACTGTAATTTGTAATTTGAAATGGAGTTCCTGTGCATTATGTACTGTAATTTGTAATTAGAAATGGAGTTTCGGTGCATGATGTACTGTAATTTGTAATTTGAAATGGAGTTTCGGTGCATGATGTACTGTAATTTGTAATTAGGAATGGAGTTCCAGTGCATGATGTACTGTGATTTGTAATTAGAAATGGAGTTCCAGTGCATGATGTACTGTAATTTGTAATTAGAAATGGAGTTCCGGTGCATGATGTACTGTAATTTGTAATTAGAAATGGAGTTCCAGTGCATGATGTACTGTAATTTGTAATTAGAAATGGAGTTCCGGTGCATGATGTACTGTAATTTTTAATTAGAAATGGAGTTCCAGTGCATGATGTACTGTAATTTGTAATTAGAAATGGAGTTCCAGTGCATGATGTACTGTAATTTGTAATTAGAAATGGAGTTCCGGTGCATGATGTACTGTAATTTTTAATTTGAAATGGAGTTCCAGTGCATGATGTACTGTAATTTGTAATTAGAAATGGAGTTCCGGTGCATTATGTACTGTAATTTTTAATTTGAAATGGAGTTCCAGTGCATGATGTACTGTAATTTGTAATTTGAAATGGAGTTCCAGTGCATGATGTACTGTAATTTGTAATTAGAAATGGAGTTCCGGTGCATGATGTACTGTAATTTGTAATTAGAAATGGAGTTTCAGTGCATGATGTACTGTAATTTGTAATTTGAAATGGAGTTCCGGTGCATGATGTACTGTAATTTGTCATTAGAAATGGAGTTTCGGTGCATGATGTACTGTAATTTGTAATTAGAAATGGAGTTCCGGTGCATTATGTACTGTAATTTGTAATTAGAAATGGAGTTCCGGTGCATTATGTACTGTAATTTTTAATTTGAAATGGAGTTCCTGTGCATGATGTACTGTAATTTGTAATTAGAAATGGAGTTCCAGTGCATGATGTACTGTAATTTGTAATTAGAAATGGAGTTCCAGTGCATGATGTACTGTAATTTGTAATTAGAAATGGAGTTCTGGTGCATTATGTACTGTAATTTTTAATTTGAAATGGAGTTTCTGTGCATGATGTACTGTAATTTGAAAATAGAAATGGAGTTCCAGTGCATGATGTACTGTAATTTTTAATTTGAAATGGAGTTCCAGTGCATGATGTACTGTAATTTGTAATTTGAAATGGAGTTCCAGTGCATGATGTACTGTAATTTTTAATTTGAAATGGAGTTCCTGTGCATGATGTACTGTAATTTGTAATTAGAAATGGAGTTCCAGTGCATGATGTACTGTAATTTGTAATTAGAAATGGAGTTCCAGTGCATGATGTACTGTAATTTGTAATTAGAAATGGAGTTCCGGTGCATGATGTACTGTAATTTGTAATTAGAAATGGGGTTCCGGTGCATGATGTACTGTAATTTGTAATTTGAAATGGAGTTTCGGTGCATGATGTACTGTAATTTGTAATTAGAAATGGAGTTTCGGAGCATGATGTACTGTAATTTGTAATTAGAAATGGAGTTCCGGTGCATTATGTACTGTAATTTGTAATTAGAAATGGAGTTTCGGTGCATGATGTACTGTAATTTGTAATTTGAAATGGAGTTTCGGTGCATGATGTACTGTAATTTGTAATTTGAAATGGAGTTCCGGTGCATGATGTACTGTAATTTGTAATTAGAAATGGAGTTCCAGTGCATTATGTACTGTAATTTGTAATTTGAAATGGAGTTCCTGTGCATTATGTACTGTAATTTGTAATGAGAAATGGAGTTTCGGTGCATGATGTACTGTAATTTGTAATGAGAAATGGAGTTTCGGTGCATGATGTACTGTAATTTGTAATTAGAAATGGAGTTTCGGTGCATGATGTACTGTAATTTGTAATTAGAAATGGGGTTCCGGTGCATGATGTACTGTAATTTGTAATTTGAAATGGAGTTTCGGTGCATGATGTACTGTAATTTGTAATTAGAAATGGAGTTTCGGAGCATGATGTACTGTAATTTGTAATTAGAAATGGAGTTCCGGTGCATTATGTACTGTAATTTGTAATTAGAAATGGAGTTTCGGTGCATGATGTACTGTAATTTGTAATTTGAAATGGAGTTTCGGTGCATGATGTACTGTAATTTGTAATTAGAAATGGAGTTTCGGTGCATGATGTACTGTAATTTGTAATTAGAAATGGAGTTCCGGTGCATGATGTACTGTAATTTGTAATTAGAAATGGAGTTTCGGTGCATGATGTACTGTAATTTGTAATTAGAAATGGGGTTCCGGTGCATGATGTACTGTAATTTGTAATTTGAAATGGAGTTTCGGTGCATGATGTACTGTAATTTGTAATTAGAAATGGAGTTCCGGTGCATGATGTACTGTAATTTGTAATTAGAAATGGAGTTCCGGTGCATTATGTACTGTAATTTGTATTTAGAAATGGAGTTCCGGTGCATTATGTACTGTAATTTTTAATTTGAAATGGAGTTCCTGTGCATGATGTACTGTAATTTGTAATTAGAAATGGAGTTCCAGTGCATGATGTACTGTAATTTGTAATTAGAAATGGAGTTCCAGTGCATGATGTACTGTAATTTGTAATTAGAAATGGAGTTCCGGTGCATGATGTACTGTAATTTGTAATTAGAAATGGAGTTCCAGTGCATTATGTACTGTAATTTGTAATTTGAAATGGAGTTCCTGTGCATTATGTACTGTAATTTGTAATGAGAAATGGAGTTTCGGTGCATGATGTACTGTAATTTGTAATTTGAAATGGAGTTTCGGTGCATGATGTACTGTAATTTGTAATTAGGAATGGAGTTCCAGTGCATGATGTACTGTAATTTGTAATTAGGAATGGAGTTCCAGTGCATGATGTACTGTAATTTGTAATTAGAAATGGAGTTCCAGTGCATGATGTACTGTAATTTGTAATTAGAAATGGAGTTCCAGTGCATGATGTACTGTAATTTGTAATTAGGAATGGAGTTCCAGTGCATGATGTACTGTAATTTGTGATTGGAAATGGAGTTCTGGTGCATGATGTACTGTAATTTGTAATTTGAAATGGAGTTTCAGTGCATGATGTACTGTAATTTGTAATTAGAAATGGAGTTCCAGTGCATGATGTACTGTAATTTGTAATTAGAAATGGAGTTCCAGTGCATGATGTACTGTAATTTGTAATTAGAAATGGAGTTCCGGTGCATGATGTACTGTAATTTGTAATTAGAAATGGAGTTTCGGTGCATGATGTACTGTAATTTGTAATTAGGAATGGAGTTCCAGTGCATGATGTACTGTAATTTGTAATTAGAAATGGAGTTCCGGTGCATTATGTACTGTAATTTGTAATTAGAAATGGAGTTTCGGTGCATGATGTACTGTAATTTGTAATTTGAAATGGAGTTTCGGTGCATGATGTACTGTAATTTGTAATTAGAATGGAGTTCCGGTGCATGATGTACTGTAATTTGTAATTAGAAATGGAGTTTCAGTGCATGATGTACTGTAATTTGTAATTTGAAATGGAGTTCCGGTGCATGATGTACTGTAATTTGTCATTAGAAATGGAGTTTCGGTGCATGATGTACTGTAATTTGTAATTAGAAATGGAGTTCCGGTGCATTATGTACTGTAATTTGTAATTAGAAATGGAGTTCCGGTGCATTATGTACTGTAATTTTTAATTTGAAATGGAGTTCCTGTGCATGATGTACTGTAATTTGTAATTAGAAATGGAGTTCCAGTGCATGATGTACTGTAATTTGTAATTAGAAATGGAGTTCCAGTGCATGATGTACTGTAATTTGTAATTAGAAATGGAGTTCCGGTGCATTATGTACTGTAATTTTTAATTTGAAATGGAGTTCCTGTGCATGATGTACTGTAATTTGAAAATAGAAATGGAGTTCCAGTGCATGATGTACTGTAATTTTTAATTTGAAATGGAGTTCCAGTGCATGATGTACTGTAATTTGTAATTTGAAATGGAGTTTCAGTGCATGATGTACTGTAATTTGTAATTTGAAATGGAGTTCCAGTGCATGATGTACTGTAATTTGTAATTTGAAATGGAGTTCCAGTGCATGATGTACTGTAATTTGTAATTTGAAATGGAGTTCCTGTGCATTATGTACTGTAATTTGTAATTAGAAATGGAGTTTCGGTGCATGATGTACTGTAATTTGTAATTTGAAATGGAGTTTCGGTGCATGATGTACTGTAATTTGTAATTAGGAATGGAGTTCCAGTGCATGATGTACTGTGATTTGTAATTAGAAATGGAGTTCCAGTGCATGATGTACTGTAATTTGTAATTAGAAATGGAGTTCCGGTGCATGATGTACTGTAATTTGTAATTAGAAATGGAGTTCCAGTGCATGATGTACTGTAATTTGTAATTAGAAATGGAGTTCCGGTGCATGATGTACTGTAATTTTTAATTAGAAATGGAGTTCCAGTGCATGATGTACTGTAATTTGTAATTAGAAATGGAGTTCCAGTGCATGATGTACTGTAATTTGTAATTAGAAATGGAGTTCCGGTGCATGATGTACTGTAATTTTTAATTTGAAATGGAGTTCCAGTGCATGATGTACTGTAATTTGTAATTAGAAATGGAGTTCCGGTGCATTATGTACTGTAATTTTTAATTTGAAATGGAGTTCCAGTGCATGATGTACTGTAATTTGTAATTTGAAATGGAGTTCCAGTGCATGATGTACTGTAATTTGTAATTAGAAATGGAGTTCCGGTGCATGATGTACTGTAATTTGTAATTAGAAATGGAGTTTCAGTGCATGATGTACTGTAATTTGTAATTTGAAATGGAGTTCCGGTGCATGATGTACTGTAATTTGTCATTAGAAATGGAGTTTCGGTGCATGATGTACTGTAATTTGTAATTAGAAATGGAGTTCCGGTGCATTATGTACTGTAATTTGTAATTAGAAATGGAGTTCCGGTGCATTATGTACTGTAATTTTTAATTTGAAATGGAGTTCCTGTGCATGATGTACTGTAATTTGTAATTAGAAATGGAGTTCCAGTGCATGATGTACTGTAATTTGTAATTAGAAATGGAGTTCCAGTGCATGATGTACTGTAATTTGTAATTAGAAATGGAGTTCTGGTGCATTATGTACTGTAATTTTTAATTTGAAATGGAGTTTCTGTGCATGATGTACTGTAATTTGAAAATAGAAATGGAGTTCCAGTGCATGATGTACTGTAATTTTTAATTTGAAATGGAGTTCCAGTGCATGATGTACTGTAATTTGTAATTTGAAATGGAGTTTCAGTGCATGATGTACTGTAATTTGTAATTTGAAATGGAGTTCCAGTGCATGATGTACTGTAATTTGTAATTTGAAATGGAGTTCCAGTGCATGATGTACTGTAATTTGTCATTAGAAATGGAGTTCCTGTGCATTATGTACTGTAATTTGTAATTAGAAATGGAGTTTCGGTGCATGATGTACTGTAATTTGTCATTAGAAATGGAGTTTCGGTGCATGATGTACTGTAATTTGTAATTTGAAATGGAGTTCCGGTGCATGATGTACTGTAATTTGTCATTAGAAATGGAGTTTCAGTGCATGCTGTACTGTAATTTGTAATTAGAAATGGAGTTCCGGTGCATTATGTACTGTAATTTGTAATTAGAAATGGAGTTCCGGTGCATTATGTACTGTAATTTTTAATTTGAAATGGAGTTCCTGTGCATGATGTACTGTAATTTGTAATTAGAAATGGAGTTCCTGTGCATGATGTACTGTAATTTGTAATTAGAAATGGAGTTCCGGTGCATTATGTACTGTAATTTTTAATTTGAAATGGAGTTCCTGTGCATGATGTACTGTAATTTGTAATTAGAAATGGAGTTCCTGTGCATGATGTACTGTAATTTGTAATTAGAAATGGAGTTCCAGTGCATGATGTACTGTAATTTGTAATTAGAAATGGAGTTCCAGTGCATGATGTACTGTAATTTGTAATTAGAAATGGAGTTCCGGTGCATTATGTACTGTAATTTTTAATTTGAAATGGAGTTCCTGTGCATGATGTACTGTAATTTGTAAATAGAAATGGAGTTCCAGTGCATGATGTACTGTAATTTGAAAATAGAAATGGAGTTCCAGTGCATGATGTACTGTAATTTTTAATTTGAAATGGAGTTCCAGTGCATGATGTACTGTAATTTGTAATTTGAAATGGAGTTTCAGTGCATGATGTACTGTAATTTGTAATTTGAAATGGAGTTCCAGTGCATGATGTACTGTAATTTGTAATTTGAAATGGAGTTCCAGTGCATGATGTACTGTAATTTGTAATTTGAAATGGAGTTCCTGTGCATTATGTACTGTAATTTGTAATTAGAAATGGAGTTTCGGTGCATGATGTACTGTAATTTGTAATTTGAAATGGAGTTTCGGTGCATGATGTACTGTAATTTGTAATTAGGAATGGAGTTCCAGTGCATGATGTACTGTAATTTGTAATTAGGAATGGAGTTCCAGTGCATGATGTACTGTAATTTGTAATTAGAAATGGAGTTCCAGTGCATGATGTACTGTAATTTGTAATTAGAAATGGAGTTCCAGTGCATGATGTACTGTAATTTGTAATTAGGAATGGAGTTCCAGTGCATGATGTACTGTAATTTGTGATTGGAAATGGAGTTCTGGTGCATGATGAACTGTAATTTGTAATTTGAAATGGAGTTTCAGTGCATGATGTACTGTAATTTGTAATTAGAAATGGAGTTCCAGTGCATGATGTACTGTAATTTGTAATTAGAAATGGAGTTCCAGTGCATGATGTACTGTAATTTGTAATTAGAAATGGAGTTCCGGTGCATGATGTACTGTAATTTGTAATTAGAAATGGAGTTTCGGTGCATGATGTACTGTAATTTGTAATTAGGAATGGAGTTCCAGTGCATGATGTACTGTAATTTGTAATTAGGAATGGAGTTCCAGTGCATGATGTACTGTAATTTGTAATTAGAAATGGAGTTCCAGTGCATGATGTACTGTAATTTGTAATTAGAAATGGAGTTCCAGTGCATGATGTACTGTAATTTGTAATTAGGAATGGAGTTCCAGTGCATGATGTACTGTAATTTGTAATTAGAAATGGAGTTCCAGTGCATGATGTACTGTAATTTGTAATTAGAAATGGAGTTCCAGTGCATGATGTACTGTAATTTGTAATTAGGAATGGAGTTCCAGTGCATGATGTACTGTAATTTGTAATTAGAAATGGAGTTCCAGTGCATGATGTACTGTAATTTGTAATTAGAAATGGAGTTCCGGTGCATGATGTACTGTAATTTGTAATTAGAAATGGAGTTTCGGTGCATGATGTACTGTAATTTGTAATTAGGAATGGAGTTCCGGTGCATGATGTACTGTAATTTGTAATTAGAAATGGAGTTTCGGTGCATGATGTACTGTAATTTGTAATTAGAAATGGGGTTCCGGTGCATGATGTACTGTAATTTGTAATTTGAAATGGAGTTTCGGTGCATGATGTACTGTAATTTGTAATTAGAAATGGAGTTTCGGAGCATGATGTACTGTAATTTGTAATTAGAAATGGAGTTCCGGTGCATTATGTACTGTAATTTGTAATTAGAAATGGAGTTTCGGTGCATGATGTACTGTAATTTGTAATTTGAAATGGAGTTTCGGTGCATGATGTACTGTAATTTGTAATTAGAAATGGAGTTTCGGTGCATGATGTACTGTAATTTGTAATTAGAAATGGAGTTCCGGTGCATGATGTACTGTAATTTGTAATTAGAAATGGAGTTTCGGTGCATGATGTACTGTAATTTGTAATTAGAAATGGGGTTCCGGTGCATGATGTACTGTAATTTGTAATTTGAAATGGAGTTTCGGTGCATGATGTACTGTAATTTGTAATTAGAAATGGAGTTCCGGTGCATGATGTACTGTAATTTGTAATTAGAAATGGAGTTCCGGTGCATTATGTACTGTAATTTGTATTTAGAAATGGAGTTCCGGTGCATTATGTACTGTAATTTTTAATTTGAAATGGAGTTCCTGTGCATGATGTACTGTAATTTGTAATTAGAAATGGAGTTCCAGTGCATGATGTACTGTAATTTGTAATTAGAAATGGAGTTCCAGTGCATGATGTACTGTAATTTGTAATTAGAAATGGAGTTCCGGTGCATTATGTACTGTAATTTTTAATTTGAAATGGAGTTCCTGTGCATGATGTACTGTAATTTTTAATTTGAAATGGAGTTCCAGTGCATGATGTACTGTAATTTGTAATTTGAAATGGAGTTTCAGTGCATGATGTACTGTAATTTGTAATTTGAAATGGAGTTCCAGTGCATGATGTACTGTAATTTGTAATTTGAAATGGAGTTCCTGTGCATTATGTACTGTAATTTGTAATGAGAAATGGAGTTTCGGTGCATGATGTACTGTAATTTGTAATTTGAAATGGAGTTTCGGTGCATGATGTACTGTAATTTGTAATTAGGAATGGAGTTCCAGTGCATGATGTACTGTAATTTGTAATTAGGAATGGAGTTCCAGTGCATGATGTACTGTAATTTGTAATTAGAAATGGAGTTCCAGTGCATGATGTACTGTAATTTGTAATTAGAAATGGAGTTCCAGTGCATGATGTACTGTAATTTGTAATTAGGAATGGAGTTCCAGTGCATGATGTACTGTAATTTGTGATTGGAAATGGAGTTCTGGTGCATGATGTACTGTAATTTGTAATTTGAAATGGAGTTTCAGTGCATGATGTACTGTAATTTGTAATTAGAAATGGAGTTCCAGTGCATGATGTACTGTAATTTGTAATTAGAAATGGAGTTCCAGTGCATGATGTACTGTAATTTGTAATTAGAAATGGAGTTCCGGTGCATGATGTACTGTAATTTGTAATTAGAAATGGAGTTTCGGTGCATGATGTACTGTAATTTGTAATTAGGAATTGAGTTCCAGTGCATGATGTACTGTAATTTGTAATTAGGAATGGAGTTCCAGTGCATGATGTACTGTAATTTGTAATTAGAAATGGAGTTCCAGTGCATGATGTACTGTAATTTGTAATTAGAAATGGAGTTCCAGTGCATGATGTACTGTAATTTGTAATTAGGAATGGAGTTCCAGTGCATGATGTACTGTAATTTGTAATTAGAAATGGAGTTCCAGTGCATGATGTACTGTAATTTGTAATTAGAAATGGAGTTCCAGTGCATGATGTACTGTAATTTGTAATTAGGAATGGAGTTCCAGTGCATGATGTACTGTAATTTGTAATTAGAAATGGAGTTCCAGTGCATGATGTACTGTAATTTGTAATTAGAAATGGAGTTCCGGTGCATGATGTACTGTAATTTGTAATTAGAAATGGAGTTTCGGTGCATGATGTACTGTAATTTGTAATTAGGAATGGAGTTCCGGTGCATGATGTACTGTAATTTGTAATTAGAAATGGAGTTTCGGTGCATGATGTACTGTAATTTGTAATTAGAAATGGGGTTCCGGTGCATGATGTACTGTAATTTGTAATTTGAAATGGAGTTTCGGTGCATGATGTACTGTAATTTGTAATTAGAAATGGAGTTTCGGAGCATGATGTACTGTAATTTGTAATTAGAAATGGAGTTCCGGTGCATGATGTACTGTAATTTGTAATTAGAAATGGAGTTCCGGTGCATGATGTACTGTAATTTGTAATTAGAAATGGAGTTCCAGTGCATTATGTACTGTAATTTGTAATTTGAAATGGAGTTCCTGTGCATTATGTACTGTAATTTGTAATGAGAAATGGAGTTTCGGTGCATGATGTACTGTAATTTGTAATTTGAAATGGAGTTTCGGTGCATGATGTACTGTAATTTGTAATTAGGAATGGAGTTCCAGTGCATGATGTACTGTAATTTGTAATTAGGAATGGAGTTCCAGTGCATGATGTACTGTAATTTGTAATTAGAAATGGAGTTCCAGTGCATGATGTACTGTAATTTGTAATTAGAAATGGAGTTCCAGTGCATGATGTACTGTAATTTGTAATTAGGAATGGAGTTCCAGTGCATGATGTACTGTAATTTGTGATTGGAAATGGAGTTCTGGTGCATGATGTACTGTAATTTGTAATTTGAAATGGAGTTTCAGTGCATGATGTACTGTAATTTGTAATTAGAAATGGAGTTCCAGTGCATGATGTACTGTAATTTGTAATTAGAAATGGAGTTCCAGTGCATGATGTACTGTAATTTGTAATTAGAAATGGAGTTCCGGTGCATGATGTACTGTAATTTGTAATTAGAAATGGAGTTTCGGTGCATGATGTACTGTAATTTGTAATTAGGAATGGAGTTCCAGTGCATGATGTACTGTAATTTGTAATTAGGAATGGAGTTCCAGTGCATGATGTACTGTAATTTGTAATTAGAAATGGAGTTCCAGTGCATGATGTACTGTAATTTGTAATTAGAAATGGAGTTCCAGTGCATGATGTACTGTAATTTGTAATTAGGAATGGAGTTCCAGTGCATGATGTACTGTAATTTGTAATTAGAAATGGAGTTCCAGTGCATGATGTACTGTAATTTGTAATTAGAAATGGAGTTCCAGTGCATGATGTACTGTAATTTGTAATTAGGAATGGAGTTCCAGTGCATGATGTACTGTAATTTGTAATTAGAAATGGAGTTCCAGTGCATGATGTACTGTAATTTGTAATTAGGAATGGAGTTCCAGTGCATGATGTACTGTAATTTGTAATTAGAAATGGAGTTCCAGTGCATGATGTACTGTAATTTGTAATTAGAAATGGAGTTCCAGTGCATGATGTACTGTAATTTGTAATTAGGAATGGAGTTCCAGTGCATGATGTACTGTAATTTGTGATTGGAAATGGAGTTCTGGTGCATGATGTACTGTAATTTGTAATTTGAAATGGAGTTTCAGTGCATGATGTACTGTAATTTGTAATTAGAAATGGAGTTCCAGTGCATGATGTACTGTAATTTGTAATTAGAAATGGAGTTCCAGTGCATGATGTACTGTAATTTGTAATTAGAAATGGAGTTCCGGTGCATGATGTACTGTAATTTGTAATTAGAAATGGAGTTTCGGTGCATGATGTACTGTAATTTGTAATTAGGAATTGAGTTCCAGTGCATGATGTACTGTAATTTGTAATTAGGAATGGAGTTCCAGTGCATGATGTACTGTAATTTGTAATTAGAAATGGAGTTCCAGTGCATGATGTACTGTAATTTGTAATTAGAAATGGAGTTCCAGTGCATGATGTACTGTAATTTGTAATTAGGAATGGAGTTCCAGTGCATGATGTACTGTAATTTGTAATTAGAAATGGAGTTCCAGTGCATGATGTACTGTAATTTGTAATTAGAAATGGAGTTCCAGTGCATGATGTACTGTAATTTGTAATTAGGAATGGAGTTCCAGTGCATGATGTACTGTAATTTGTAATTAGAAATGGAGTTCCAGTGCATGATGTACTGTAATTTGTAATTAGAAATGGAGTTCCGGTGCATGATGTACTGTAATTTGTAATTAGAAATGGAGTTTCGGTGCATGATGTACTGTAATTTGTAATTAGGAATGGAGTTCCGGTGCATGATGTACTGTAATTTGTAATTAGAAATGGAGTTTCGGTGCATGATGTACTGTAATTTGTAATTAGAAATGGGGTTCCGGTGCATGATGTACTGTAATTTGTAATTTGAAATGGAGTTTCGGTGCATGATGTACTGTAATTTGTAATTAGAAATGGAGTTTCGGAGCATGATGTACTGTAATTTGTAATTAGAAATGGAGTTCCGGTGCATGATGTACTGTAATTTGTAATTAGAAATGGAGTTCCGGTGCATGATGTACTGTAATTTGTAATTAGAAATGGAGTTCCAGTGCATTATGTACTGTAATTTGTAATTTGAAATGGAGTTCCTGTGCATTATGTACTGTAATTTGTAATGAGAAATGGAGTTTCGGTGCATGATGTACTGTAATTTGTAATTTGAAATGGAGTTTCGGTGCATGATGTACTGTAATTTGTAATTAGGAATGGAGTTCCAGTGCATGATGTACTGTAATTTGTAATTAGGAATGGAGTTCCAGTGCATGATGTACTGTAATTTGTAATTAGAAATGGAGTTCCAGTGCATGATGTACTGTAATTTGTAATTAGAAATGGAGTTCCAGTGCATGATGTACTGTAATTTGTAATTAGGAATGGAGTTCCAGTGCATGATGTACTGTAATTTGTGATTGGAAATGGAGTTCTGGTGCATGATGTACTGTAATTTGTAATTTGAAATGGAGTTTCAGTGCATGATGTACTGTAATTTGTAATTAGAAATGGAGTTCCAGTGCATGATGTACTGTAATTTGTAATTAGAAATGGAGTTCCAGTGCATGATGTACTGTAATTTGTAATTAGAAATGGAGTTCCGGTGCATGATGTACTGTAATTTGTAATTAGAAATGGAGTTTCGGTGCATGATGTACTGTAATTTGTAATTAGGAATGGAGTTCCAGTGCATGATGTACTGTAATTTGTAATTAGGAATGGAGTTCCAGTGCATGATGTACTGTAATTTGTAATTAGAAATGGAGTTCCAGTGCATGATGTACTGTAATTTGTAATTAGGAATGGAGTTCCAGTGCATGATGTACTGTAATTTGTGATTGGAAATGGAGTTCTGGTGCATGATGTACTGTAATTTGTAATTTGAAATGGAGTTTCAGTGCATGATGTACTGTAATTTGTAATTAGAAATGGAGTTCCAGTGCATGATGTACTGTAATTTGTAATTAGAAATGGAGTTCCAGTGCATGATGTACTGTAATTTGTAATTAGAAATGGAGTTCCGGTGCATGATGTACTGTAATTTGTAATTAGAAATGGAGTTTCGGTGCATGATGTACTGTAATTTGTAATTAGGAATGGAGTTCCAGTGCATGATGTACTGTAATTTGTAATTAGGAATGGAGTTCCAGTGCATGATGTACTGTAATTTGTAATTAGAAATGGAGTTCCAGTGCATGATGTACTGTAATTTGTAATTAGAAATGGAGTTCCAGTGCATGATGTACTGTAATTTGTAATTAGGAATGGAGTTCCAGTGCATGATGTACTGTAATTTGTAATTAGAAATGGAGTTCCAGTGCATGATGTACTGTAATTTGTAATTAGAAATGGAGTTCCAGTGCATGATGTACTGTAATTTGTAATTAGGAATGGAGTTCCAGTGCATGATGTACTGTAATTTGTAATTAGAAATGGAGTTCCAGTGCATGATGTACTGTAATTTGTAATTAGGAATGGAGTTCCAGTGCATGATGTACTGTAATTTGTAATTAGAAATGGAGTTCCAGTGCATGATGTACTGTAATTTGTAATTAGAAATGGAGTTCCAGTGCATGATGTACTGTAATTTGTAATTAGGAATGGAGTTCCAGTGCATGATGTACTGTAATTTGTGATTGGAAATGGAGTTCTGGTGCATGATGTACTGTAATTTGTAATTTGAAATGGAGTTTCAGTGCATGATGTACTGTAATTTGTAATTAGAAATGGAGTTCCAGTGCATGATGTACTGTAATTTGTAATTAGAAATGGAGTTCCAGTGCATGATGTACTGTAATTTGTAATTAGAAATGGAGTTCCGGTGCATGATGTACTGTAATTTGTAATTAGAAATGGAGTTTCGGTGCATGATGTACTGTAATTTGTAATTAGGAATTGAGTTCCAGTGCATGATGTACTGTAATTTGTAATTAGGAATGGAGTTCCAGTGCATGATGTACTGTAATTTGTAATTAGAAATGGAGTTCCAGTGCATGATGTACTGTAATTTGTAATTAGAAATGGAGTTCCAGTGCATGATGTACTGTAATTTGTAATTAGGAATGGAGTTCCAGTGCATGATGTACTGTAATTTGTAATTAGAAATGGAGTTCCAGTGCATGATGTACTGTAATTTGTAATTAGAAATGGAGTTCCAGTGCATGATGTACTGTAATTTGTAATTAGGAATGGAGTTCCAGTGCATGATGTACTGTAATTTGTAATTAGAAATGGAGTTCCAGTGCATGATGTACTGTAATTTGTAATTAGAAATGGAGTTCCGGTGCATGATGTACTGTAATTTGTAATTAGAAATGGAGTTTCGGTGCATGATGTACTGTAATTTGTAATTAGGAATGGAGTTCCGGTGCATGATGTACTGTAATTTGTAATTAGAAATGGAGTTTCGGTGCATGATGTACTGTAATTTGTAATTAGAAATGGGGTTCCGGTGCATGATGTACTGTAATTTGTAATTTGAAATGGAGTTTCGGTGCATGATGTACTGTAATTTGTAATTAGAAATGGAGTTTCGGAGCATGATGTACTGTAATTTGTAATTAGAAATGGAGTTCCGGTGCATGATGTACTGTAATTTGTAATTAGAAATGGAGTTCCGGTGCATGATGTACTGTAATTTGTAATTAGAAATGGAGTTCCAGTGCATTATGTACTGTAATTTGTAATTTGAAATGGAGTTCCTGTGCATTATGTACTGTAATTTGTAATGAGAAATGGAGTTTCGGTGCATGATGTACTGTAATTTGTAATTTGAAATGGAGTTTCGGTGCATGATGTACTGTAATTTGTAATTAGGAATGGAGTTCCAGTGCATGATGTACTGTAATTTGTAATTAGGAATGGAGTTCCAGTGCATGATGTACTGTAATTTGTAATTAGAAATGGAGTTCCAGTGCATGATGTACTGTAATTTGTAATTAGAAATGGAGTTCCAGTGCATGATGTACTGTAATTTGTAATTAGGAATGGAGTTCCAGTGCATGATGTACTGTAATTTGTGATTGGAAATGGAGTTCTGGTGCATGATGTACTGTAATTTGTAATTTGAAATGGAGTTTCAGTGCATGATGTACTGTAATTTGTAATTAGAAATGGAGTTCCAGTGCATGATGTACTGTAATTTGTAATTAGAAATGGAGTTCCAGTGCATGATGTACTGTAATTTGTAATTAGAAATGGAGTTCCGGTGCATGATGTACTGTAATTTGTAATTAGAAATGGAGTTTCGGTGCATGATGTACTGTAATTTGTAATTAGGAATGGAGTTCCAGTGCATGATGTACTGTAATTTGTAATTAGGAATGGAGTTCCAGTGCATGATGTACTGTAATTTGTAATTAGAAATGGAGTTCCAGTGCATGATGTACTGTAATTTGTAATTAGAAATGGAGTTCCAGTGCATGATGTACTGTAATTTGTAATTAGGAATGGAGTTCCAGTGCATGATGTACTGTAATTTGTAATTAGAAATGGAGTTCCAGTGCATGATGTACTGTAATTTGTAATTAGAAATGGAGTTCCAGTGCATGATGTACTGTAATTTGTAATTAGGAATGGAGTTCCAGTGCATGATGTACTGTAATTTGTAATTAGAAATGGAGTTCCAGTGCATGATGTACTGTAATTTGTAATTAGAAATGGAGTTCCGGTGCATGATGTACTGTAATTTGTAATTAGAAATGGAGTTTCGGTGCATGATGTACTGTAATTTGTAATTAGGAATGGAGTTCCGGTGCATGATGTACTGTAATTTGTAATTAGAAATGGAGTTTCGGTGCATGATGTACTGTAATTTGTAATTAGAAATGGGGTTCCGGTGCATGATGTACTGTAATTTGTAATTTGAAATGGAGTTTCGGTGCATGATGTACTGTAATTTGTAATTAGAAATGGAGTTTCAGAGCATGATGTACTGTAATTTGTAATTAGAAATGGAGTTCCGGTGCATTATGTACTGTAATTTGTAATTAGAAATGGAGTTTCGGTGCATGATGTACTGTAATTTGTAATTTGAAATGGAGTTTCGGTGCATGATGTACTGTAATTTGTAATTAGAAATGGAGTTTCGGTGCATGATGTACTGTAATTTGTAATTAGAAATGGAGTTCTGGTGCATGATGTACTGTAATTTGTAATTAGAAATGGAGTTTCGGTGCATGATGTACTGTAATTTGTAATTAGAAATGGGGTTCCGGTGCATGATGTACTGTAATTTGTAATTTGAAATGGAGTTTCGGTGCATGATGTACTGTAATTTGTAATTAGAAATGGAGTTCCGGTGCATGATGTACTGTAATTTGTAATTAGAAATGGAGTTCCGGTGCATTATGTACTGTAATTTGTATTTAGAAATGGAGTTCCGGTGCATTATGTACTGTAATTTTTAATTTGAAATGGAGTTCCTGTGCATGATGTACTGTAATTTGTAATTAGAAATGGAGTTCCAGTGCATGATGTACTGTAATTTGTAATTAGAAATGGAGTTCCAGTGCATGATGTACTGTAATTTGTAATTAGAAATGGAGTTCCGGTGCATTATGTACTGTAATTTTTAATTTGAAATGGAGTTCCTGTGCATGATGTACTGTAATTTTTAATTTGAAATGGAGTTCCAGTGCATGATGTACTGTAATTTGTAATTTGAAATGGAGTTTCAGTGCATGATGTACTGTAATTTGTAATTTGAAATGGAGTTCCAGTGCATGATGTACTGTAATTTGTAATTTGAAATGGAGTTCCTGTGCATTATGTACTGTAATTTGTAATGAGAAATGGAGTTTCGGTGCATGATGTACTGTAATTTGTAATTTGAAATGGAGTTTCGGTGCATGATGTACTGTAATTTGTAATTAGGAATGGAGTTCCAGTGCATGATGTACTGTAATTTGTAATTAGGAATGGAGTTCCAGTGCATGATGTACTGTAATTTGTAATTAGAAATGGAGTTCCAGTGCATGATGTACTGTAATTTGTAATTAGAAATGGAGTTCCAGTGCATGATGTACTGTAATTTGTAATTAGGAATGGAGTTCCAGTGCATGATGTACTGTAATTTGTGATTGGAAATGGAGTTCTGGTGCATGATGTACTGTAATTTGTAATTTGAAATGGAGTTTCAGTGCATGATGTACTGTAATTTGTAATTAGAAATGGAGTTCCAGTGCATGATGTACTGTAATTTGTAATTAGAAATGGAGTTCCAGTGCATGATGTACTGTAATTTGTAATTAGAAATGGAGTTCCGGTGCATGATGTACTGTAATTTGTAATTAGAAATGGAGTTTCGGTGCATGATGTACTGTAATTTGTAATTAGGAATGGAGTTCCAGTGCATGATGTACTGTAATTTGTAATTAGGAATGGAGTTCCAGTGCATGATGTACTGTAATTTGTAATTAGAAATGGAGTTCCAGTGCATGATGTACTGTAATTTGTAATTAGAAATGGAGTTCCAGTGCATGATGTACTGTAATTTGTAATTAGGAATGGAGTTCCAGTGCATGATGTACTGTAATTTGTAATTAGAAATGGAGTTCCAGTGCATGATGTACTGTAATTTGTAATTAGAAATGGAGTTCCAGTGCATGATGTACTGTAATTTGTAATTAGGAATGGAGTTCCAGTGCATGATGTACTGTAATTTGTAATTAGAAATGGAGTTCCAGTGCATGATGTACTGTAATTTGTAATTAGAAATGGAGTTCCGGTGCATGATGTACTGTAATTTGTAATTAGAAATGGAGTTTCGGTGCATGATGTACTGTAATTTGTAATTAGGAATGGAGTTCCGGTGCATGATGTACTGTAATTTGTAATTAGAAATGGAGTTTCGGTGCATGATGTACTGTAATTTGTAATTAGAAATGGGGTTCCGGTGCATGATGTACTGTAATTTGTAATTTGAAATGGAGTTTCGGTGCATGATGTACTGTAATTTGTAATTAGAAATGGAGTTTCGGAGCATGATGTACTGTAATTTGTAATTAGAAATGGAGTTCCGGTGCATTATGTACTGTAATTTGTAATTAGAAATGGAGTTTCGGTGCATGATGTACTGTAATTTGTAATTTGAAATGGAGTTTCGGTGCATGATGTACTGTAATTTGTAATTAGAAATGGAGTTTCGGTGCATGATGTACTGTAATTTGTAATTAGAAATGGAGTTCCGGTGCATGATGTACTGTAATTTGTAATTAGAAATGGAGTTTCGGTGCATGATGTACTGTAATTTGTAATTAGAAATGGGGTTCCGGTGCATGATGTACTGTAATTTGTAATTTGAAATGGAGTTTCGGTGCATGATGTACTGTAATTTGTAATTAGAAATGGAGTTCCGGTGCATGATGTACTGTAATTTGTAATTAGAAATGGAGTTCCGGTGCATTATGTACTGTAATTTGTAATTAGAAATGGAGTTTCGGTGCATGATGTACTGTAATTTGTAATTTGAAATGGAGTTTCGGTGCATGATGTACTGTAATTTGTAATTAGAAATGGAGTTCCGGTGCATGATGTACTGTAATTTGTAATTAGAAATGGAGTTTCAGTGCATGATGTACTGTAATTTGTAATTTGAAATGGAGTTCCGGTGCATGATGTACTGTAATTTGTCATTAGAAATGGAGTTTCAGTGCATCATGTACTGTAATTTGTAATTAGAAATGGAGTTCCGGTGCATTATGTACTGTAATTTGTAATTAGAAATGGAGTTCCGGTGCATTATGTACTGTAATTTTTAATTTGAAATGGAGTTCCTGTGCATGATGTACTGTAATTTGTAATTAGAAATGGAGTTCCAGTGCATGATGTACTGTAATTTGTAATTAGAAATGGAGTTCCAGTGCATGATGTACTGTAATTTGTAATTAGAAATGGAGTTCCGGTGCATTATGTACTGTAATTTTTAATTTGAAATGGAGTTCCTGTGCATGATGTACTGTAATTTGAAAATAGAAATGGAGTTCCAGTGCATGATGTACTGTAATTTGTAATTTGAAATGGAGTTCCAGTGCATGATGTACTGTAATTTGTAATTTGAAATGGAGTTCCAGTGCATGATGTACTGTAATTTGTAATTTGAAATGGAGTTCCTGTGCATTATGTACTGTAATTTGTAATTAGAAATGGAGTTTCGGTGCATGATGTACTGTAATTTGTAATTTGAAATGGAGTTTCGGTGCATGATGTACTGTAATTTGTAATTAGGAATGGAGTTCCAGTGCATGATGTACTGTAATTTGTAATTAGAAATGGAGTTCCAGTGCATGATGTACTGTAATTTGTAATTAGAAATGGAGTTCCGGTGCATGATGTACTGTAATTTGTAATTAGAAATGGAGTTCCAGTGCATGATGTACTGTAATTTGTAATTAGAAATGGAGTTCCAGTGCATGATGTACTGTAATTTTTAATTAGAAATGGAGTTCCAGTGCATGATGTACTGTAATTTTTAATTTGAAATGGAGTTCCAGTGCATGATGTACTGTAATTTGTAATTAGAAATGGAGTTCCAGTGCATGATGTACTGTAATTTGTAATTAGAAATGGAGTTCCGGTGCATTATGTACTGTAATTTTTAATTTGAAATGGAGTTCCAGTGCATGATGTACTGTAATTTGTAATTTGAAATGGAGTTCCAGTGCATGATGTACTGTAATTTGTAATTTGAAATGGAGTTCCAGTGCATGATGTACTGTAATTTGTAATTAGAAATGGAGTTCCGGTGCATGATGTACTGTAATTTGTAATTAGAAATGGAGTTTCAGTGCATGATGTACTGTAATTTGTAATTTGAAATGGAGTTCCGGTGCATGATGTACTGTAATTTGTAAATAGAAATGGAGTTCCAGTGCATGATGTACTGTAATTTGTAATTAGAAATGGAGTTCCGGTGCATTATGTACTGTAATTTTTAATTTGAAATGGAGTTTCTGTGCATGATGTACTGTAATTTGTAAATAGAAATGGAGTTCCAGTGCATGATGTACCGTAATTTGAAAATAGAAATGGAGTTCCAGTGCATGATGTACTGTAATTTTTAATTTGAAATGGAGTTCCAGTGCATGATGTACTGTAATTTGTAATTTGAAATGGAGTTTCAGTGCATGATGTACTGTAATTTGTAATTTGAAATGGAGTTCCAGTGCATGATGTACTGTAATTTGTAATTTGAAATGGAGTTCCAGTGCATGATGTACTGTAATTTGTCATTAGAAATGGAGTTTCGGTGCATGATGTACTGTAATTTGTCATTAGAAATGGAGTTTCGGTGCATGATGTACTGTAATTTGTCATTAGAAATGGAGTTTCGGTGCATGATGTACTGTAATTTGTAATTTGAAATGGAGTTCCGGTGCATGATGTACTGTAATTTGTCATTAGAAATGGAGTTTCAGTGCATGCTGTACTGTAATTTGTAATTAGAAATGGAGTTCCGGTGCATTATGTACTGTAATTTGTAATTAGAAATGGAGTTCCGGTGCATTATGTACTGTAATTTTTAATTTGAAATGGAGTTCCTGTGCATGATGTACTGTAATTTGTAATTAGAAATGGAGTTCCTGTGCATGATGTACTGTAATTTGTAATTAGAAATGGAGTTCCGGTGCATTATGTACTGTAATTTTTAATTTGAAATGGAGTTCCTGTGCATGATGTACTGTAATTTGTAATTAGAAATGGAGTTCCTGTGCATGATGTACTGTAATTTGTAATTAGAAATGGAGTTCCAGTGCATGATGTACTGTAATTTGTAATTAGAAATGGAGTTCCAGTGCATGATGTACTGTAATTTGTAATTAGAAATGGAGTTCCGGTGCATTATGTACTGTAATTTTTAATTTGAAATGGAGTTCCTGTGCATGATGTACTGTAATTTGTAAATAGAAATGGAGTTCCAGTGCATGATGTACTGTAATTTGAAAATAGAAATGGAGTTCCAGTGCATGATGTACTGTAATTTTTAATTTGAAATGGAGTTCCAGTGCATGATGTACTGTAATTTGTAATTTGAAATGGAGTTTCAGTGCATGATGTACTGTAATTTGTAATTTGAAATGGAGTTCCAGTGCATGATGTACTGTAATTTGTAATTTGAAATGGAGTTCCAGTGCATGATGTACTGTAATTTGTAATTTGAAATGGAGTTCCTGTGCATTATGTACTGTAATTTGTAATTAGAAATGGAGTTTCGGTGCATGATGTACTGTAATTTGTAATTTGAAATGGAGTTTCGGTGCATGATGTACTGTAATTTGTAATTAGGAATGGAGTTCCAGTGCATGATGTACTGTAATTTGTAATTTGAAATGGAGTTCCAGTGCATGATGTACTGTAATTTGTAATTAGAAATGGAGTTCCAGTGCATGATGTGCTGTAATTTGTAATTAGAAATGGAGTTCCGGTGCATGATGTACTGTAATTTGTAATTAGAAATGGAGTTCCAGTGCATGATGTACTGTAATTTGTAATTAGAAATGGAGTTTCGGTGCATGATGTACTGTAATTTGTAATTAGAAATGGAGTTCCAGTGCATGATGTACTGTAATTTGTAATTAGAAATGGAGTTCCGGTGCATGATGTACTGTAATTTGTAATTAGAAATGGAGTTCCAGTGCATGATGTACTGTAATTTGTAATTAGAAATGGAGTTCCAGTGCATGATGTACTGTAATTTGTAATTAGAAATGGAGTTCCAGTGCATGATGTACTGTAATTTGTAATTAGAAATGGAGTTCCAGTGCATGATGTACTGTAATTTGTAATTAGAAATGGAGTTCCGGTGCATTATGTACTGTAATTTTTAATTTGAAATGGAGTTCCTGTGCATGATGTACTGTAATTTGTAATTAGAAATGGAGTTTCAGTGCATGATGTACTGTAATTTGTAATTTGAAATGGAGTTCTGGTGCATGATGTACAGTAAGTTGTAATTTGAAATGGAGTTCCGGTGCATGATGTACTGTCATTTGTAATTTGAAATGGAGTTCCGGTGCATGATGTTCTGTAATTTGTAATTTGAAATGGAGTTTCGGTGCATGATGTACTGTAATTTGTAATTTGAAATGGAGTTCCGGTGCATGATGTTCTGTAATTTGTAATTTGAAATGGAGTTTCGGTGCATGATGTACTGTAATTTGTAATTTGAAATGGAGTTTCGGTGCATGATGTACTGTAATTTGTAATTTGAAATGGAGTTCCGGTGCATGATGTTCTGTAATTTGTAATTTGAAATGGGGTTCCGGTGCATGATGTACTGTAATTTGTAATTTGAAATGGAGTTTCGGTGCATGATGTACTGTAATTTGTAATTTGAAATGGAGTTCCGGTGCATGATGTTCTGTAATTTGTAATTTGAAATGGGGTTCCGGTGCATGATGTACTGTAATTTGTAATTAGAAATGGAGTTCCAGTGCATGATGTACTGTAATTTGTAATTTGAAATGGAGTTCCAGTGCATGATGTACTGTAATTTGTAATTTGAAATGGAGTTCCGGTGCATGATGTACTGTAATTTGTATTTAGAAATGGAGTTCCAGTGCATGATGTACTGTAATTTGTAATTAGAAATGGAGTTCCTGTGCATGATGTACTGTAATTTGTAATTAGAAATGGAGTTCCGGTGCATGATGTACTGTAATTTGTAATTAGAAATGGAGTTTCGGTGCATGGTGTACTGTAATTTGTCATTAGAAATGGAGTTCCTGTGCATGATGTACTGTAATTTGTAATTAGAAATGGAGTTCCGGTGCATGATGTACTGTAATTTGTAATTAGAAATGGAGTTCCGGTGCATGATGTACTGTAATTTGTAATTAGAAATGGAGTTTCGGTGCATGGTGTACTGTAATTTGTCATTAGAAATGGAGTTCCTGTGCATGATGTACTGTAATTTGTAATTAGAAATGGAGTTCCTGTGCATGATGTACTGTAATTTGTGATTAGAAATGGAGGTCCGGTGCATGATGTACTGTAATTTGTAATTAGAAATGGAGTTTCGGTGCATGGTGTACTGTAATTTGTCATTAGAAATGGAGTTCCTGTGCATGATGTACTGTAATTTGTAATTAGAAATGGAGTTCCGGTGCATGATGTACTGTAATTTGTAATTAGAAATGGAGTTCCGGTGCATGATGTACTGTAATTTGTAATTAGAAATGGAGTTCCTGTGCATGATGTACTGTAATTTGTAATTTGAAATGGAGTTCCGGTGCATGATGTACTGTAATTTGTAATTAGAAATGGAGTTCCGGTGCATGATGTACTGTAATTTGTAATTAGAAATGGAGTTCCAGTGCATGATGTTCTGTAATTTGTAATTTGAAATGGGGTTCCGGTGCATGATATACTGTAATTTGAAATGGAGTTCTGGTGCATGATGTACAGTAAGTTGTAATTTGAAATGGAGTTCCGGTGCATGATGTACTGTCATTTGTAATTTGAAATGGAGTTCTGGTGCATGATGTACAGTAAGTTGTAATTTGAAATGGAGTTCCGGTGCATGATGTACTGTAATTTGTAATTTGAAATGGAGTTCCGGTGCATGATGTACTGTCATTTGTAATTTGAAATGGAGTTCCAGTGCATGATGTACTGTAATTTGTAATTTGAAATGGAGTTCCGGTGCATGATGTACTGTAATTTGTAATTAGAAATGGAGTTCCAGTGCATGATGTACTGTAATTTGTAATTAGAAATGGAGTTCCGGTGCATGGTGTACTGTAATTTGTAATTAGAAATGGAGTTCCTGTGCATGATGTACTGTAATTTGTAATTAGAAATGGAGTTCCAGTGCATGATGTACTGTAATTTGTAATTAGAAATGGAGTTCCAGTGCATGATATACTGTAATTTGAAATGGAGTTCTGGTGCATGATGTACAGTAAGTTGTAATTTGAAATGGAGTTCCGGTGCATGATGTACTGTAATTTGAAATGGAGTTCCGGTGCATGATGTACTGTAATTTGTAATTAGAAATGGAGTTCCAGTGCATGATGTACTGTAATTTGTAATTTGAAATGGAGTTTCGGTGCATGATGTACTGTAATTTGTAATTAGAAATGGAGTTCCAGTGCATGATGTACTGTAATTTGTAATTAGAAATGGAGTTCCGGTGCATGATGTACTGTAATTTGTAATTTGAAATGGAGTTCCGGTGCATGATGTACTGTAATTTGTAATTTGAAATGGAGTTCCAGTGCATGATGTACTGTAATTTGTGATTGGAAATGGAGTTCTGGTGCATGATGTACTGTAATTTGTAATTTGAAATGGAGTTCCGGTGCATGATGTACTGTAATTTGTAATTTGAAATGGAGTTCCAGTGCATGATGTACTGTAATTTGTAATTAGAAATGGAGTTCCGGTGCATGATGTACTGTAATTTGTAATTAGAAATGGAGTTTCAGTGCATGATGTACTGTAATTTGTAATTTGAAATGGAGTTCCGGTGCATTATGTACTGTAATTTTTAATTTGAAATGGAGTTCCTGTGCATGATGTACTGTAATTTGTAATTAGAAATGGAGTTCCAGTGCATGATGTACTGTAATTTGTAATTAGAAATGGAGTTTCGGTGCATGATGTACTGTAATTTGTAATTAGAAATGGAGTTCCGGTGCATTATGTACTGTAATTTGTATTTAGAAATGGAGTTCCGGTGCATTATGTACTGTAATTTTTAATTTGAAATGGAGTTCCTGTGCATGATGTACTGTAATTTGTAATTAGAAATGGAGTTCCAGTGCATGATGTACTGTAATTTGTAATTAGAAATGGAGTTCCAGTGCATGATGTACTGTAATTTGTAATTAGAAATGGAGTTCCGGTGCATTATGTACTGTAATTTTTAATTTGAAATGGAGTTCCTGTGCATGATGTACTGTAATTTTTAATTTGAAATGGAGTTCCAGTGCATGATGTACTGTAATTTGTAATTTGAAATGGAGTTTCAGTGCATGATGTACTGTAATTTGTAATTTGAAATGGAGTTCCAGTGCATGATGTACTGTAATTTGTAATTTGAAATGGAGTTCCAGTGCATGATGTACTGTAATTTGTAATTTGAAATGGAGTTCCTGTGCATTATGTACTGTAATTTGTAATTAGAAATGGAGTTTCGGTGCATGATGTACTGTAATTTGTAATTTGAAATGGAGTTTCGGTGCATGATGTACTGTAATTTGTAATTAGGAATGGAGTTCCAGTGCATGATGTACTGTAATTTGTAATTAGGAATGGAGTTCCAGTGCATGATGTACTGTAATTTGTAATTAGAAATGGAGTTCCAGTGCATGATGTACTGTAATTTGTAATTAGAAATGGAGTTCCAGTGCATGATGTACTGTAATTTGTAATTAGGAATGGAGTTCCAGTGCATGATGTACTGTAATTTGTAATTAGAAATGGAGTTCCAGTGCATGATGTACTGTAATTTGTAATTAGAAATGGAGTTCCGGTGCATGATGTACTGTAATTTGTAATTAGAAATGGAGTTCCAGTGCATGATGTACTGTAATTTGTAATTAGAAATGGAGTTCCAGTGCATGATGTACTGTAATTTGTAATTAGAAATGGAGTTCCGGTGCATGATGTACTGTAATTTGTAATTAGAAATGGAGTTTCGGTGCATGATGTACTGTAATTTGTAATTAGGAATGGAGTTCCAGTGCATGATGTACTGTAATTTGTAATTAGGAATGGAGTTCCAGTGCATGATGTACTGTAATTTGTAATTAGAAATGGAGTTCCAGTGCATGATGTACTGTAATTTGTAATTAGAAATGGAGTTCCAGTGCATGATGTACTGTAATTTGTAATTAGGAATGGAGTTCCAGTGCATGATGTACTGTAATTTGTAATTAGAAATGGAGTTCCAGTGCATGATGTACTGTAATTTGTAATTAGAAATGGAGTTCCAGTGCATGATGTACTGTAATTTGTAATTAGGAATGGAGTTCCAGTGCATGATGTACTGTAATTTGTAATTAGAAATGGAGTTCCAGTGCATGATGTACTGTAATTTGTAATTAGAAATGGAGTTCCGGTGCATGATGTACTGTAATTTGTAATTAGAAATGGAGTTTCGGTGCATGATGTACTGTAATTTGTAATTAGGAATGGAGTTCCGGTGCATGATGTACTGTAATTTGTAATTAGAAATGGGGTTCCGGTGCATGATGTACTGTAATTTGTAATTTGAAATGGAGTTTCGGTGCATGATGTACTGTAATTTGTAATTAGAAATGGAGTTTCGGTGCATGATGTACTGTAATTTGTAATTAGAAATGGAGTTCCGGTGCATTATGTACTGTAATTTGTAATTAGAAATGGAGTTTCGGTGCATGATGTACTGTAATTTGTAATTTGAAATGGAGTTTCGGTGCATGATGTACTGTAATTTGTAATTAGAAATGGAGTTTCGGTGCATGATGTACTGTAATTTGTAATTAGAAATGGAGTTCCGGTGCATGATGTACTGTAATTTGTAATTAGAAATGGAGTTTCGGTGCATGATGTACTGTAATTTGTAATTAGAAATGGGGTTCCGGTGCATGATGTACTGTAATTTGTAATTTGAAATGGAGTTTCGGTGCATGATGTACTGTAATTTGTAATTAGAAATGGAGTTCCGGTGCATGATGTACTGTAATTTGTAATTAGAAATGGAGTTCCGGTGCATTATGTACTGTAATTTGTAATTAGAAATGGAGTTTCGGTGCATGATGTACTGTAATTTGTAATTTGTAATGGAGTTTCGGTGCATGATGTACTGTAATTTGTAATTAGAAATGGAGTTCCGGTGCATGATGTACTGTAATTTGTAATTAGAAATGGAGTTTCAGTGCATGATGTACTGTAATTTGTAATTTGAAATGGAGTTCCGGTGCATGATGTACTGTAATTTGTCATTAGAAATGGAGTTTCGGTGCATGATGTACTGTAATTTGTAATTAGAAATGGAGTTCCGGTGCATCATGTACTGTAATTTGTAATTAGAAATGGAGTTCCGGTGCATTATGTACTGTAATTTTTAATTTGAAATGGAGTTCTTGTGCATGATGTACTGTAATTTGTAATTAGAAATGGAGTTCCAGTGCATGATGTACTGTAATTTGTAATTAGAAATGGAGTTCCAGTGCATGATGTACTGTAATTTGTAATTAGAAATGGAGTTCCGGTGCATTATGTACTGTAATTTTTAATTTGAAATGGAGTTCCTGTGCATGATGTACTGTAATTTGAAAATAGAAATGGAGTTCCAGTGCATGATGTACTGTAATTTTTAATTTGAAATGGAGTTCCAGTGCATGATGTACTGTAATTTGTAATTTGAAATGGAGTTTCAGTGCATGATGTACTGTAATTTGTAATTTGAAATGGAGTTCCAGTGCATGATGTACTGTAATTTGTAATTAGGAATGGAGTTCCAGTGCATGATGTACTGTAATTTGTAATTAGAAATGGAGTTCCAGTGCATGATGTACTGTAATTTGTAATTAGAAATGGAGTTCCGGTGCATGATGTACTGTAATTTGTAATTAGAAATGGAGTTTCGGTGCATGATGTACTGTAATTTGTAATTAGGAATGGAGTTCCGGTGCATGATGTACTGTAATTTGTAATTAGAAATGGGGTTCCGGTGCATGATGTACTGTAATTTGTAATTTGAAATGGAGTTTCGGTGCATGATGTACTGTAATTTGTAATTAGAAATGGAGTTTCGGTGCATGATGTACTGTAATTTGTAATTAGAAATGGAGTTCCGGTGCATTATGTACTGTAATTTGTAATTAGAAATGGAGTTTCGGTGCATGATGTACTGTAATTTGTAATTTGAAATGGAGTTTCGGTGCATGATGTACTGTAATTTGTAATTAGAAATGGAGTTTCGGTGCATGATGTACTGTAATTTGTAATTAGAAATGGAGTTCCGGTGCATGATGTACTGTAATTTGTAATTAGAAATGGAGTTTCGGTGCATGATGTACTGTAATTTGTAATTAGAAATGGGGTTCCGGTGCATGATGTACTGTAATTTGTAATTTGAAATGGAGTTTCGGTGCATGATGTACTGTAATTTGTAATTAGAAATGGAGTTCCGGTGCATGATGTACTGTAATTTGTAATTAGAAATGGAGTTCCGGTGCATTATGTACTGTAATTTGTAATTAGAAATGGAGTTTCGGTGCATGATGTACTGTAATTTGTAATTTGTAATGGAGTTTCGGTGCATGATGTACTGTAATTTGTAATTAGAAATGGAGTTCCGGTGCATGATGTACTGTAATGTGTAATTAGAAATGGAGTTTCAGTGCATGATGTACTGTAATTTGTAATTTGAAATGGAGTTCCGGTGCATGATGTACTGTAATTTGTCATTAGAAATGGAGTTTCGGTGCATGATGTACTGTAATTTGTAATTAGAAATGGAGTTCCGGTGCATCATGTACTGTAATTTGTAATTAGAAATGGAGTTCCGGTGCATTATGTACTGTAATTTTTAATTTGAAATGGAGTTCCTGTGCATGATGTACTGTAATTTGTAATTAGAAATGGAGTTCCAGTGCATGATGTACTGTAATTTGTAATTAGAAATGGAGTTCCAGTGCATGATGTACTGTAATTTGTAATTAGAAATGGAGTTCCGGTGCATTATGTACTGTAATTTTTAATTTGAAATGGAGTTCCTGTGCATGATGTACTGTAATTTGAAAATAGAAATGGAGTTCCAGTGCATGATGTACTGTAATTTTTAATTTGAAATGGAGTTCCAGTGCATGATGTACTGTAATTTGTAATTTGAAATGGAGTTTCAGTGCATGATGTACTGTAATTTGTAATTTGAAATGGAGTTCCAGTGCATGATGTACTGTAATTTGTAATTTGAAATGGAGTTCCAGTGCATGATGTACTGTAATTTGTAATTAGAAATGGAGTTCCGGTGCATGGTGTACTGTAATTTGTAATTAGAAATGGAGTTCCTGTGCATGATGTACTGTAATTTGTAATTAGAAATGGAGTTCCAATGCATGATGTACTGTAATTTGTAATTAGAAATGGAGTTCCAGTGCATGATATACTGTAATTTGAAATGGAGTTCTGGTGCATGATGTACAGTAAGTTGTAATTTGAAATGGAGTTCCGGTGCATGATGTACTGTAATTTGAAATGGAGTTCCGGTGCATGATGTACTGTAATTTGTAATTAGAAATGGAGTTCCAGTGCATGATGTACTGTAATTTGTAATTTGAAATGGAGTTTCGGTGCATGATGTACTGTAATTTGTAATTAGAAATGGAGTTCCAGTGCATGATGTACTGTAATTTGTAATTAGAAATGGAGTTCCGGTGCATGATGTACTGTAATTTGTAATTTGAAATGGAGTTCCGGTGCATGATGTACTGTAATTTGTAATTTGAAATGGAGTTCCAGTGCATGATGTACTGTAATTTGTGATTGGAAATGGAGTTCTGGTGCATGATGTACTGTAATTTGTAATTTGAAATGGAGTTCCGGTGCATGATGTACTGTAATTTGTAATTTGAAATGGAGTTCCAGTGCATGATGTACTGTAATTTATAATTAGAAATGGAGTTCCGGTGCATGATGTACTGTAATTTGTAATTAGAAATGGAGTTTCAGTGCATGATGTACTGTAATTTGTAATTTGAAATGGAGTTCCGGTGCATTATGTACTGTAATTTTTAATTTGAAATGGAGTTCCTGTGCATGATGTACTGTAATTTGTAATTAGAAATGGAGTTCCAGTGCATGATGTACTGTAATTTGTAATTAGAAATGGAGTTTCGGTGCATGATGTACTGTAATTTGTAATTAGAAATGGAGTTCCGGTGCATTATGTACTGTAATTTGTATTTAGAAATGGAGTTCCGGTGCATTATGTACTGTAATTTTTAATTTGAAATGGAGTTCCTGTGCATGATGTACTGTAATTTGTAATTAGAAAAGGAGTTCCAGTGCATGATGTACTTTAATTTGTAATTAGAAATGGAGTTCCAGTGCATGATGTACTGTAATTTGTAATTAGAAATGGAGTTCCGGTGCATTATGTACTGTAATTTTTAATTTGAAATGGAGTTCCTGTGCATGATGTACTGTAATTTTTAATTTGAAATGGAGTTCCAGTGCATGATGTACTGTAATTTGTAATTTGAAATGGAGTTTCAGTGCATGATGTACTGTAATTTGTAATTTGAAATGGAGTTCCAGTGCATGATGTACTGTAATTTGTAATTTGAAATGGAGTTCCAGTGCATGATGTACTGTAATTTGTAATTTGAAATGGAGTTCCTGTGCATTATGTACTGTAATTTGTAATTAGAAATGGAGTTTCGGTGCATGATGTACTGTAATTTGTAATTTGAAATGGAGTTTCGGTGCATGATGTACTGTAATTTGTAATTAGAAATGGAGTTTCGGTGCATGATGTACTGTAATTTGTAATTAGAAATGGAGTTCCGGTGCATTATGTACTGTAATTTGTAATTAGAAATGGAGTTTCGGTGCATGATGTACTGTAATTTGTAATTTGAAATGGAGTTTCGGTGCATGATGTACTGTAATTTGTAATTAGAAATGGAGTTTCGGTGCATGATGTACTGTAATTTGTAATTAGAAATGGAGTTCCGGTGCATGATGTACTGTAATTTGTAATTAGAAATGGAGTTTCGGTGCATGATGTACTGTAATTTGTAATTAGAAATGGGGTTCCGGTGCATGATGTACTGTAATTTGTAATTTGAAATGGAGTTTCGGTGCATGATGTACTGTAATTTGTAATTAGAAATGGAGTTCCGGTGCATGATGTACTGTAATTTGTAATTAGAAATGGAGTTCCGGTGCATTATGTACTGTAATTTGTAATTAGAAATGGAGTTTCGGTGCATGATGTACTGTAATTTGTAATTTGTAATGGAGTTTCGGTGCATGATGTACTGTAATTTGTAATTAGAAATGGAGTTCCGGTGCATGATGTACTGTAATTTGTAATTAGAAATGGAGTTTCAGTGCATGATGTACTGTAATTTGTAATTTGAAATGGAGTTCCGGTGCATGATGTACTGTAATTTGTCATTAGAAATGGAGTTTCGGTGCATGATGTACTGTAATTTGTAATTAGAAATGGAGTTCCGGTGCATCATGTACTGTAATTTGTAATTAGAAATGGAGTTCCGGTGCATTATGTACTGTAATTTTTAATTTGAAATGGAGTTCTTGTGCATGATGTACTGTAATTTGTAATTAGAAATGGAGTTCCAGTGCATGATGTACTGTAATTTGTAATTAGAAATGGAGTTCCAGTGCATGATGTACTGTAATTTGTAATTAGAAATGGAGTTCCGGTGCATTATGTACTGTAATTTTTAATTTGAAATGGAGTTCCTGTGCATGATGTACTGTAATTTGAAAATAGAAATGGAGTTCCAGTGCATGATGTACTGTAATTTTTAATTTGAAATGGAGTTCCAGTGCATGATGTACTGTAATTTGTAATTTGAAATGGAGTTTCAGTGCATGATGTACTGTAATTTGTAATTTGAAATGGAGTTCCAGTGCATGATGTACTGTAATTTGTAATTAGGAATGGAGTTCCAGTGCATGATGTACTGTAATTTGTAATTAGAAATGGAGTTCCAGTGCATGATGTACTGTAATTTGTAATTAGAAATGGAGTTCCGGTGCATGATGTACTGTAATTTGTAATTAGAAATGGAGTTTCGGTGCATGATGTACTGTAATTTGTAATTAGGAATGGAGTTCCGGTGCATGATGTACTGTAATTTGTAATTAGAAATGGGGTTCCGGTGCATGATGTACTGTAATTTGTAATTTGAAATGGAGTTTCGGTGCATGATGTACTGTAATTTGTAATTAGAAATGGAGTTTCGGTGCATGATGTACTGTAATTTGTAATTAGAAATGGAGTTCCGGTGCATTATGTACTGTAATTTGTAATTAGAAATGGAGTTTCGGTGCATGATGTACTGTAATTTGTAATTTGAAATGGAGTTTCGGTGCATGATGTACTGTAATTTGTAATTAGAAATGGAGTTTCGGTGCATGATGTACTGTAATTTGTAATTAGAAATGGAGTTCCGGTGCATGATGTACTGTAATTTGTAATTAGAAATGGAGTTTCGGTGCATGATGTACTGTAATTTGTAATTAGAAATGGGGTTCCGGTGCATGATGTACTGTAATTTGTAATTTGAAATGGAGTTTCGGTGCATGATGTACTGTAATTTGTAATTAGAAATGGAGTTCCGGTGCATGATGTACTGTAATTTGTAATTAGAAATGGAGTTCCGGTGCATTATGTACTGTAATTTGTAATTAGAAATGGAGTTTCGGTGCATGATGTACTGTAATTTGTAATTTGTAATGGAGTTTCGGTGCATGATGTACTGTAATTTGTAATTAGAAATGGAGTTCCGGTGCATGATGTACTGTAATGTGTAATTAGAAATGGAGTTTCAGTGCATGATGTACTGTAATTTGTAATTTGAAATGGAGTTCCGGTGCATGATGTACTGTAATTTGTCATTAGAAATGGAGTTTCGGTGCATGATGTACTGTAATTTGTAATTAGAAATGGAGTTCCGGTGCATCATGTACTGTAATTTGTAATTAGAAATGGAGTTCCGGTGCATTATGTACTGTAATTTTTAATTTGAAATGGAGTTCCTGTGCATGATGTACTGTAATTTGTAATTAGAAATGGAGTTCCAGTGCATGATGTACTGTAATTTGTAATTAGAAATGGAGTTCCAGTGCATGATGTACTGTAATTTGTAATTAGAAATGGAGTTCCGGTGCATTATGTACTGTAATTTTTAATTTGAAATGGAGTTCCTGTGCATGATGTACTGTAATTTGAAAATAGAAATGGAGTTCCAGTGCATGATGTACTGTAATTTTTAATTTGAAATGGAGTTCCAGTGCATGATGTACTGTAATTTGTAATTTGAAATGGAGTTTCAGTGCATGATGTACTGTAATTTGTAATTTGAAATGGAGTTCCAGTGCATGATGTACTGTAATTTGTAATTTGAAATGGAGTTCCAGTGCATGATGTACTGTAATTTGTAATTAGAAATGGAGTTCCGGTGCATGGTGTACTGTAATTTGTAATTAGAAATGGAGTTCCTGTGCATGATGTACTGTAATTTGTAATTAGAAATGGAGTTCCAATGCATGATGTACTGTAATTTGTAATTAGAAATGGAGTTCCAGTGCATGATATACTGTAATTTGAAATGGAGTTCTGGTGCATGATGTACAGTAAGTTGTAATTTGAAATGGAGTTCCGGTGCATGATGTACTGTAATTTGAAATGGAGTTCCGGTGCATGATGTACTGTAATTTGTAATTAGAAATGGAGTTCCAGTGCATGATGTACTGTAATTTGTAATTTGAAATGGAGTTTCGGTGCATGATGTACTGTAATTTGTAATTAGAAATGGAGTTCCAGTGCATGATGTACTGTAATTTGTAATTAGAAATGGAGTTCCGGTGCATGATGTACTGTAATTTGTAATTTGAAATGGAGTTCCGGTGCATGATGTACTGTAATTTGTAATTTGAAATGGAGTTCCAGTGCATGATGTACTGTAATTTGTGATTGGAAATGGAGTTCTGGTGCATGATGTACTGTAATTTGTAATTTGAAATGGAGTTCCGGTGCATGATGTACTGTAATTTGTAATTTGAAATGGAGTTCCAGTGCATGATGTACTGTAATTTATAATTAGAAATGGAGTTCCGGTGCATGATGTACTGTAATTTGTAATTAGAAATGGAGTTTCAGTGCATGATGTACTGTAATTTGTAATTTGAAATGGAGTTCCGGTGCATTATGTACTGTAATTTTTAATTTGAAATGGAGTTCCTGTGCATGATGTACTGTAATTTGTAATTAGAAATGGAGTTCCAGTGCATGATGTACTGTAATTTGTAATTAGAAATGGAGTTTCGGTGCATGATGTACTGTAATTTGTAATTAGAAATGGAGTTCCGGTGCATTATGTACTGTAATTTGTATTTAGAAATGGAGTTCCGGTGCATTATGTACTGTAATTTTTAATTTGAAATGGAGTTCCTGTGCATGATGTACTGTAATTTGTAATTAGAAAAGGAGTTCCAGTGCATGATGTACTTTAATTTGTAATTAGAAATGGAGTTCCAGTGCATGATGTACTGTAATTTGTAATTAGAAATGGAGTTCCGGTGCATTATGTACTGTAATTTTTAATTTGAAATGGAGTTCCTGTGCATGATGTACTGTAATTTTTAATTTGAAATGGAGTTCCAGTGCATGATGTACTGTAATTTGTAATTTGAAATGGAGTTTCAGTGCATGATGTACTGTAATTTGTAATTTGAAATGGAGTTCCAGTGCATGATGTACTGTAATTTGTAATTTGAAATGGAGTTCCAGTGCATGATGTACTGTAATTTGTAATTTGAAATGGAGTTCCTGTGCATTATGTACTGTAATTTGTAATTAGAAATGGAGTTTCGGTGCATGATGTACTGTAATTTGTAATTTGAAATGGAGTTTCGGTGCATGATGTACTGTAATTTGTAATTAGGAATGGAGTTCCAGTGCATGATGTACTGTAATTTGTAATTAGGAATGGAGTTCCAGTGCATGATGTACTGTAATTTGTAATTAGAAATGGAGTTCCAGTGCATGATGTACTGTAATTTGTAATTAGAAATGGAGTTCCAGTGCATGATGTACTGTAATTTGTAATTAGGAATGGAGTTCCAGTGCATGATGTACTGTAATTTGTAATTAGAAATGGAGTTCCAGTGCATGATGTACTGTAATTTGTAATTAGAAATGGAGTTCCGGTGCATGATGTACTGTAATTTGTAATTAGAAATGGAGTTCCAGTGCATGATGTACTGTAATTTGTAATTAGAAATGGAGTTCCAGTGCATGATGTACTGTAATTTGTAATTAGAAATGGAGTTCCGGTGCATGATGTACTGTAATTTGTAATTAGAAATGGAGTTTCGGTGCATGATGTACTGTAATTTGTAATTAGGAATGGAGTTCCAGTGCATGATGTACTGTAATTTGTAATTAGGAATGGAGTTCCAGTGCATGATGTACTGTAATTTGTAATTAGAAATGGAGTTCCAGTGCATGATGTACTGTAATTTGTAATTAGAAATGGAGTTCCAGTGCATGATGTACTGTAATTTGTAATTAGGAATGGAGTTCCAGTGCATGATGTACTGTAATTTGTAATTAGAAATGGAGTTCCAGTGCATGATGTACTGTAATTTGTAATTAGAAATGGAGTTCCAGTGCATGATGTACTGTAATTTGTAATTAGGAATGGAGTTCCAGTGCATGATGTACTGTAATTTGTAATTAGAAATGGAGTTCCAGTGCATGATGTACTGTAATTTGTAATTAGAAATGGAGTTCCAGTGCATGATGTACTGTAATTTGTAATTAGAAATGGAGTTTCGGTGCATGATGTACTGTAATTTGTAATTAGGAATGGAGTTCCGGTGCATGATGTACTGTAATTTGTAATTAGAAATGGGGTTCCGGTGCATGATGTACTGTAATTTGTAATTTGAAATGGAGTTTCGGTGCATGATGTACTGTAATTTGTAATTAGAAATGGAGTTTCGGTGCATGATGTACTGTAATTTGTAATTAGAAATGGAGTTCCGGTGCATTATGTACTGTAATTTGTAATTAGAAATGGAGTTTCGGTGCATGATGTACTGTAATTTGTAATTTGAAATGGAGTTTCGGTGCATGATGTACTGTAATTTGTAATTAGAAATGGAGTTTCGGTGCATGATGTACTGTAATTTGTAATTAGAAATGGAGTTCCGGTGCATGATGTACTGTAATTTGTAATTAGAAATGGAGTTTCGGTGCATGATGTACTGTAATTTGTAATTAGAAATGGGGTTCCGGTGCATGATGTACTGTAATTTGTAATTTGAAATGGAGTTTCGGTGCATGATGTACTGTAATTTGTAATTAGAAATGGAGTTCCGGTGCATGATGTACTGTAATTTGTAATTAGAAATGGAGTTCCGGTGCATTATGTACTGTAATTTGTAATTAGAAATGGAGTTTCGGTGCATGATGTACTGTAATTTGTAATTTGAAATGGAGTTTCGGTGCATGATGTACTGTAATTTGTAATTAGAAATGGAGTTCCGGTGCATGATGTACTGTAATTTGTAATTAGAAATGGAGTTTCAGTGCATGATGTACTGTAATTTGTAATTTGAAATGGAGTTCCGGTGCATGATGTACTGTAATTTGTCATTAGAAATGGAGTTTCGGTGCATGATGTACTGTAATTTGTAATTAGAAATGGAGTTCCGGTGCATCATGTACTGTAATTTGTAATTAGAAATGGAGTTCCGGTGCATTATGTACTGTAATTTTTAATTTGAAATGGAGTTCCTGTGCATGATGTACTGTAATTTGTAATTAGAAATGGAGTTCCAGTGCATGATGTACTGTAATTTGTAATTAGAAATGGAGTTCCAGTGCATGATGTACTGTAATTTGTAATTAGAAATGGAGTTCCGGTGCATTATGTACTGTAATTTTTAATTTGAAATGGAGTTCCTGTGCATGATGTACTGTAATTTGAAAATAGAAATGGAGTTCCAGTGCATGATGTACTGTAATTTTTAATTTGAAATGGAGTTCCAGTGCATGATGTACTGTAATTTGTAATTTGAAATGGAGTTTCAGTGCATGATGTACTGTAATTTGTAATTTGAAATGGAGTTCCAGTGCATGATGTTCTGTAATTTGTAATTTGAAATGGAGTTCCAGTGCATGATGTACTGTAATTTGTAATTTGAAATGGAGTTCCTGTGCATTATGTACTGTAATTTGTAATTAGAAATGGAGTTTCGGTGCATGATGTACTGTAATTTGTAATTTGAAATGGAGTTTCGGTGCATGATGTACTGTAATTTGTAATTAGGAATGGAGTTCCAGTGCATGATGTACTGTGATTTGTAATTAGAAATGGAGTTCCAGTGCATGATGTACTGTAATTTGTAATTAGAAATGGAGTTCCGGTGCATGATGTACTGTAATTTGTAATTAGAAATGGAGTTCCAGTGCATGATGTACTGTAATTTGTAATTAGAAATGGAGTTCCGGTGCATGATGTACTGTAATTTTTAATTAGAAATGGAGTTCCAGTGCATGATGTACTGTAATTTGTAATTAGAAATGGAGTTCCAGTGCATGATGTACTGTAATTTGTAATTAGAAATGGAGTTCCGGTGCATGATGTACTGTAATTTTTAATTAGAAATGGAGTTCCAGTGCATGATGTACTGTAATTTGTAATTAGAAATGGAGTTCCAGTGCATGATGTACTGTAATTTGTAATTAGAAATGGAGTTCCGGTGCATTATGTACTGTAATTTTTAATTTGAAATGGAGTTCCAGTGCATGATGTACTGTAATTTGTAATTTGAAATGGAGTTCCAGTGCATGATGTACTGTAATTTGTAATTAGAAATGGAGTTCCGGTGCATGATGTACTGTAATTTGTAATTAGAAATGGAGTTTCAGTGCATGATGTACTGTAATTTGTAATTTGAAATGGAGTTCCGGTGCATGATGTACTGTAATTTGTCATTAGAAATGGAGTTTCGGTGCATGATGTACTGTAATTTGTAATTAGAAATGGAGTTCCGGTGCATTATGTACTGTAATTTGTAATTAGAAATGGAGTTCCGGTGCATTATGTACTGTAATTTTTAATTTGAAATGGAGTTCCTGTGCATGATGTACTGTAATTTGTAATTAGAAATGGAGTTCCAGTGCATGATGTACTGTAATTTGTAATTAGAAATGGAGTTCCAGTGCATGATGTACTGTAATTTGTAATTAGAAATGGAGTTCCGGTGCATTATGTACTGTAATTTTTAATTTGAAATGGAGTTCCAGTGCATGATGTACTGTAATTTGTAATTTGAAATGGAGTTTCAGTGCATGATGTACTGTAATTTGTAATTTGAAATGGAGTTCCAGTGCATGATGTACTGTAATTTGTAATTTGAAATGGAGTTCCAGTGCATGATGTACTGTAATTTGTCATTAGAAATGGAGTTTCGGTGCATGATGTACTGTAATTTGTCATTAGAAATGGAGTTTCGGTGCATGATGTACTGTAATTTGTCATTAGAAATGGAGTTTCGGTGCATGATGTACTGTAATTTGTAATTTGAAATGGAGTTCCGGTGCATGATGTACTGTAATTTGTCATTAGAAATGGAGTTTCAGTGCATGCTGTACTGTAATTTGTAATTAGAAATGGAGTTCCGGTGCATTATGTACTGTAATTTGTAATTAGAAATGGAGTTCCGGTGCATGATGTACTGTAATTTGTAATTAGAAATGGAGTTCCAGTGCATGATGTACTGTAATTTGTAATTAGGAATGGAGTTCCAGTGCATGATGTACTGTAATTTGTAATTAGAAATGGAGTTCCAGTGCATGATGTACTGTAATTTGTAATTAGAAATGGAGTTCCGGTGCATGATGTACTGTAATTTGTAATTAGAAATGGAGTTTCGGTGCATGATGTACTGTAATTTGTAATTAGGAATGGAGTTCCGGTGCATGATGTACTGTAATTTGTAATTAGAAATGGGGTTCCGGTGCATGATGTACTGTAATTTGTAATTTGAAATGGAGTTTCGGTGCATGATGTACTGTAATTTGTAATTAGAAATGGAGTTTCGGTGCATGATGTACTGTAATTTGTAATTAGAAATGGAGTTCCGGTGCATTATGTACTGTAATTTGTAATTAGAAATGGAGTTTCGGTGCATGATGTACTGTAATTTGTAATTTGAAATGGAGTTTCGGTGCATGATGTACTGTAATTTGTAATTAGAAATGGAGTTTCGGTGCATGATGTACTGTAATTTGTAATTAGAAATGGAGTTCCGGTGCATGATGTACTGTAATTTGTAATTAGAAATGGAGTTTCGGTGCATGATGTACTGTAATTTGTAATTAGAAATGGGGTTCCGGTGCATGATGTACTGTAATTTGTAATTTGAAATGGAGTTTCGGTGCATGATGTACTGTAATTTGTAATTAGAAATGGAGTTCCGGTGCATGATGTACTGTAATTTGTAATTAGAAATGGAGTTCCGGTGCATTATGTACTGTAATTTGTAATTAGAAATGGAGTTTCGGTGCATGATGTACTGTAATTTGTAATTTGTAATGGAGTTTCGGTGCATGATGTACTGTAATTTGTAATTAGAAATGGAGTTCCGGTGCATGATGTACTGTAATTTGTAATTAGAAATGGAGTTTCAGTGCATGATGTACTGTAATTTGTAATTTGAAATGGAGTTCCGGTGCATGATGTACTGTAATTTGTCATTAGAAATGGAGTTTCGGTGCATGATGTACTGTAATTTGTAATTAGAAATGGAGTTCCGGTGCATCATGTACTGTAATTTGTAATTAGAAATGGAGTTCCGGTGCATTATGTACTGTAATTTTTAATTTGAAATGGAGTTCTTGTGCATGATGTACTGTAATTTGTAATTAGAAATGGAGTTCCAGTGCATGATGTACTGTAATTTGTAATTAGAAATGGAGTTCCAGTGCATGATGTACTGTAATTTGTAATTAGAAATGGAGTTCCGGTGCATTATGTACTGTAATTTTTAATTTGAAATGGAGTTCCTGTGCATGATGTACTGTAATTTGAAAATAGAAATGGAGTTCCAGTGCATGATGTACTGTAATTTTTAATTTGAAATGGAGTTCCAGTGCATGATGTACTGTAATTTGTAATTTGAAATGGAGTTTCAGTGCATGATGTACTGTAATTTGTAATTTGAAATGGAGTTCCAGTGCATGATGTACTGTAATTTGTAATTAGGAATGGAGTTCCAGTGCATGATGTACTGTAATTTGTAATTAGAAATGGAGTTCCAGTGCATGATGTACTGTAATTTGTAATTAGAAATGGAGTTCCGGTGCATGATGTACTGTAATTTGTAATTAGAAATGGAGTTTCGGTGCATGATGTACTGTAATTTGTAATTAGGAATGGAGTTCCGGTGCATGATGTACTGTAATTTGTAATTAGAAATGGGGTTCCGGTGCATGATGTACTGTAATTTGTAATTTGAAATGGAGTTTCGGTGCATGATGTACTGTAATTTGTAATTAGAAATGGAGTTTCGGTGCATGATGTACTGTAATTTGTAATTAGAAATGGAGTTCCGGTGCATTATGTACTGTAATTTGTAATTAGAAATGGAGTTTCGGTGCATGATGTACTGTAATTTGTAATTTGAAATGGAGTTTCGGTGCATGATGTACTGTAATTTGTAATTAGAAATGGAGTTTCGGTGCATGATGTACTGTAATTTGTAATTAGAAATGGAGTTCCGGTGCATGATGTACTGTAATTTGTAATTAGAAATGGAGTTTCGGTGCATGATGTACTGTAATTTGTAATTAGAAATGGGGTTCCGGTGCATGATGTACTGTAATTTGTAATTTGAAATGGAGTTTCGGTGCATGATGTACTGTAATTTGTAATTAGAAATGGAGTTCCGGTGCATGATGTACTGTAATTTGTAATTAGAAATGGAGTTCCGGTGCATTATGTACTGTAATTTGTAATTAGAAATGGAGTTTCGGTGCATGATGTACTGTAATTTGTAATTTGTAATGGAGTTTCGGTGCATGATGTACTGTAATTTGTAATTAGAAATGGAGTTCCGGTGCATGATGTACTGTAATGTGTAATTAGAAATGGAGTTTCAGTGCATGATGTACTGTAATTTGTAATTTGAAATGGAGTTCCGGTGCATGATGTACTGTAATTTGTCATTAGAAATGGAGTTTCGGTGCATGATGTACTGTAATTTGTAATTAGAAATGGAGTTCCGGTGCATCATGTACTGTAATTTGTAATTAGAAATGGAGTTCCGGTGCATTATGTACTGTAATTTTTAATTTGAAATGGAGTTCCTGTGCATGATGTACTGTAATTTGTAATTAGAAATGGAGTTCCAGTGCATGATGTACTGTAATTTGTAATTAGAAATGGAGTTCCAGTGCATGATGTACTGTAATTTGTAATTAGAAATGGAGTTCCGGTGCATTATGTACTGTAATTTTTAATTTGAAATGGAGTTCCTGTGCATGATGTACTGTAATTTGAAAATAGAAATGGAGTTCCAGTGCATGATGTACTGTAATTTTTAATTTGAAATGGAGTTCCAGTGCATGATGTACTGTAATTTGTAATTTGAAATGGAGTTTCAGTGCATGATGTACTGTAATTTGTAATTTGAAATGGAGTTCCAGTGCATGATGTACTGTAATTTGTAATTTGAAATGGAGTTCCAGTGCATGATGTACTGTAATTTGTAATTAGAAATGGAGTTCCGGTGCATGGTGTACTGTAATTTGTAATTAGAAATGGAGTTCCTGTGCATGATGTACTGTAATTTGTAATTAGAAATGGAGTTCCAGTGCATGATGTACTGTAATTTGTAATTAGAAATGGAGTTCCAGTGCATGATATACTGTAATTTGAAATGGAGTTCTGGTGCATGATGTACAGTAAGTTGTAATTTGAAATGGAGTTCCGGTGCATGATGTACTGTAATTTGAAATGGAGTTCCGGTGCATGATGTACTGTAATTTGTAATTAGAAATGGAGTTCCAGTGCATGATGTACTGTAATTTGTAATTTGAAATGGAGTTTCGGTGCATGATGTACTGTAATTTGTAATTAGAAATGGAGTTCCAGTGCATGATGTACTGTAATTTGTAATTAGAAATGGAGTTCCGGTGCATGATGTACTGTAATTTGTAATTTGAAATGGAGTTCCGGTGCATGATGTACTGTAATTTGTAATTTGAAATGGAGTTCCAGTGCATGATGTACTGTAATTTGTGATTGGAAATGGAGTTCTGGTGCATGATGTACTGTAATTTGTAATTTGAAATGGAGTTCCGGTGCATGATGTACTGTAATTTGTAATTTGAAATGGAGTTCCAGTGCATGATGTACTGTAATTTGTAATTAGAAATGGAGTTCCGGTGCATGATGTACTGTAATTTGTAATTAGAAATGGAGTTTCAGTGCATGATGTACTGTAATTTGTAATTTGAAATGGAGTTCCGGTGCATTATGTACTGTAATTTTTAATTTGAAATGGAGTTCCTGTGCATGATGTACTGTAATTTGTAATTAGAAATGGAGTTCCAGTGCATGATGTACTGTAATTTGTAATTAGAAATGGAGTTTCGGTGCATGATGTACTGTAATTTGTAATTAGAAATGGAGTTCCGGTGCATTATGTACTGTAATTTGTATTTAGAAATGGAGTTCCGGTGCATTATGTACTGTAATTTTTAATTTGAAATGGAGTTCCTGTGCATGATGTACTGTAATTTGTAATTAGAAAAGGAGTTCCAGTGCATGATGTACTTTAATTTGTAATTAGAAATGGAGTTCCAGTGCATGATGTACTGTAATTTGTAATTAGAAATGGAGTTCCGGTGCATTATGTACTGTAATTTTTAATTTGAAATGGAGTTCCTGTGCATGATGTACTGTAATTTTTAATTTGAAATGGAGTTCCAGTGCATGATGTACTGTAATTTGTAATTTGAAATGGAGTTTCAGTGCATGATGTACTGTAATTTGTAATTTGAAATGGAGTTCCAGTGCATGATGTACTGTAATTTGTAATTTGAAATGGAGTTCCAGTGCATGATGTACTGTAATTTGTAATTTGAAATGGAGTTCCTGTGCATTATGTACTGTAATTTGTAATTAGAAATGGAGTTTCGGTGCATGATGTACTGTAATTTGTAATTTGAAATGGAGTTTCGGTGCATGATGTACTGTAATTTGTAATTAGGAATGGAGTTCCAGTGCATGATGTACTGTAATTTGTAATTAGGAATGGAGTTCCAGTGCATGATGTACTGTAATTTGTAATTAGAAATGGAGTTCCAGTGCATGATGTACTGTAATTTGTAATTAGAAATGGAGTTCCAGTGCATGATGTACTGTAATTTGTAATTAGGAATGGAGTTCCAGTGCATGATGTACTGTAATTTGTAATTAGAAATGGAGTTCCAGTGCATGATGTACTGTAATTTGTAATTAGAAATGGAGTTCCGGTGCATGATGTACTGTAATTTGTAATTAGAAATGGAGTTCCAGTGCATGATGTACTGTAATTTGTAATTAGAAATGGAGTTCCAGTGCATGATGTACTGTAATTTGTAATTAGAAATGGAGTTCCGGTGCATGATGTACTGTAATTTGTAATTAGAAATGGAGTTTCGGTGCATGATGTACTGTAATTTGTAATTAGGAATGGAGTTCCAGTGCATGATGTACTGTAATTTGTAATTAGGAATGGAGTTCCAGTGCATGATGTACTGTAATTTTTAATTTGAAATGGAGTTCCAGTGCATGATGTACTGTAATTTGTAATTTGAAATGGAGTTTCAGTGCATGATGTACTGTAATTTGTAATTTGAAATGGAGTTCCAGTGCATGATGTACTGTAATTTGTAATTTGAAATGGAGTTCCAGTGCATGATGTACTGTAATTTGTAATTTGAAATGGAGTTCCTGTGCATTATGTACTGTAATTTGTAATTAGAAATGGAGTTTCGGTGCATGATGTACTGTAATTTGTAATTTGAAATGGAGTTTCGGTGCATGATGTACTGTAATTTGTAATTAGGAATGGAGTTCCAGTGCATGATGTACTGTAATTTGTAATTAGGAATGGAGTTCCAGTGCATGATGTACTGTAATTTGTAATTAGAAATGGAGTTCCAGTGCATGATGTACTGTAATTTGTAATTAGAAATGGAGTTCCAGTGCATGATGTACTGTAATTTGTAATTAGGAATGGAGTTCCAGTGCATGATGTACTGTAATTTGTAATTAGAAATGGAGTTCCAGTGCATGATGTACTGTAATTTGTAATTAGAAATGGAGTTCCGGTGCATGATGTACTGTAATTTGTAATTAGAAATGGAGTTCCAGTGCATGATGTACTGTAATTTGTAATTAGAAATGGAGTTCCAGTGCATGATGTACTGTAATTTGTAATTAGAAATGGAGTTCCGGTGGATGATGTACTGTAATTTGTAATTAGAAATGGAGTTTCGGTGCATGATGTACTGTAATTTGTAATTAGGAATGGAGTTCCAGTGCATGATGTACTGTAATTTGTAATTAGGAATGGAGTTCCAGTGCATGATGTACTGTAATTTGTAATTAGAAATGGAGTTCCAGTGCATGATGTACTGTAATTTGTAATTAGAAATGGAGTTCCAGTGCATGATGTACTGTAATTTGTAATTAGGAATGGAGTTCCAGTGCATGATGTACTGTAATTTGTAATTAGAAATGGAGTTCCAGTGCATCATGTACTGTAATTTGTAATTAGAAATGGAGTTCCAGTGCATGATGTACTGTAATTTGTAATTAGGAATGGAGTTCCAGTGCATGATGTACTGTAATTTGTAATTAGAAATGGAGTTCCAGTGCATGATGTACTGTAATTTGTAATTAGAAATGGAGTTCCAGTGCATGATGTACTGTAATTTGTAATTAGAAATGGAGTTTCGGTGCATGATGTACTGTAATTTGTAATTAGGAATGGAGTTCCGGTGCATGATGTACTGTAATTTGTAATTAGAAATGGGGTTCCGGTGCATGATGTACTGTAATTTGTAATTTGAAATGGAGTTTCGGTGCATGATGTACTGTAATTTGTAATTAGAAATGGAGTTTCGGTGCATGATGTACTGTAATTTGTAATTAGAAATGGAGTTCCGGTGCATTATGTACTGTAATTTGTAATTAGAAATGGAGTTTCGGTGCATGATGTACTGTAATTTGTAATTTGAAATGGAGTTTCGGTGCATGATGTACTGTAATTTGTAATTAGAAATGGAGTTTCGGTGCATGATGTACTGTAATTTGTAATTAGAAATGGAGTTCCGGTGCATGATGTACTGTAATTTGTAATTAGAAATGGAGTTTCGGTGCATGATGTACTGTAATTTGTAATTAGAAATGGGGTTCCGGTGCATGATGTACTGTAATTTGTAATTTGAAATGGAGTTTCGGTGCATGATGTACTGTAATTTGTAATTAGAAATGGAGTTCCGGTGCATGATGTACTGTAATTTGTAATTAGAAATGGAGTTCCGGTGCATTATGTACTGTAATTTGTAATTAGAAATGGAGTTTCGGTGCATGATGTACTGTAATTTGTAATTTGAAATGGAGTTTCGGTGCATGATGTACTGTAATTTGTAATTAGAAATGGAGTTCCGGTGCATGATGTACTGTAATTTGTAATTAGAAATGGAGTTTCAGTGCATGATGTACTGTAATTTGTAATTTGAAATGGAGTTCCGGTGCATGATGTACTGTAATTTGTCATTAGAAATGGAGTTTCGGTGCATGATGTACTGTAATTTGTAATTAGAAATGGAGTTCCGGTGCATCATGTACTGTAATTTGTAATTAGAAATGGAGTTCCGGTGCATTATGTACTGTAATTTTTAATTTGAAATGGAGTTCCTGTGCATGATGTACTGTAATTTGTAATTAGAAATGGAGTTCCAGTGCATGATGTACTGTAATTTGTAATTAGAAATGGAGTTCCAGTGCATGATGTACTGTAATTTGTAATTAGAAATGGAGTTCCGGTGCATTATGTACTGTAATTTTTAATTTGAAATGGAGTTCCTGTGCATGATGTACTGTAATTTGAAAATAGAAATGGAGTTCCAGTGCATGATGTACTGTAATTTTTAATTTGAAATGGAGTTCCAGTGCATGATGTACTGTAATTTGTAATTTGAAATGGAGTTTCAGTGCATGATGTACTGTAATTTGTAATTTGAAATGGAGTTCCAGTGCATGATGTACTGTAATTTGTAATTTGAAATGGAGTTCCAGTGCATGATGTACTGTAATTTGTAATTTGAAATGGAGTTCCTGTGCATTATGTACTGTAATTTGTAATTAGAAATGGAGTTTCGGTGCATGATGTACTGTAATTTGTAATTTGAAATGGAGTTTCGGTGCATGATGTACTGTAATTTGTAATTAGGAATGGAGTTCCAGTGCATGATGTACTGTGATTTGTAATTAGAAATGGAGTTCCAGTGCATGATGTACTGTAATTTGTAATTAGAAATGGAGTTCCGGTGCATGATGTACTGTAATTTGTAATTAGAAATGGAGTTCCAGTGCATGATGTACTGTAATTTGTAATTAGAAATGGAGTTCCGGTGCATGATGTACTGTAATTTTTAATTAGAAATGGAGTTCCAGTGCATGATGTACTGTAATTTGTAATTAGAAATGGAGTTCCAGTGCATGATGTACTGTAATTTGTAATTAGAAATGGAGTTCCGGTGCATGATGTACTGTAATTTTTAATTAGAAATGGAGTTCCAGTGCATGATGTACTGTAATTTGTAATTAGAAATGGAGTTCCAGTGCATGATGTACTGTAATTTGTAATTAGAAATGGAGTTCCGGTGCATTATGTACTGTAATTTTTAATTTGAAATGGAGTTCCAGTGCATGATGTACTGTAATTTGTAATTTGAAATGGAGTTCCAGTGCATGATGTACTGTAATTTGTAATTAGAAATGGAGTTCCGGTGCATGATGTACTGTAATTTGTAATTAGAAATGGAGTTTCAGTGCATGATGTACTGTAATTTGTAATTTGAAATGGAGTTCCGGTGCATGATGTACTGTAATTTGTCATTAGAAATGGAGTTTCGGTGCATGATGTACTGTAATTTGTAATTAGAAATGGAGTTCCGGTGCATTATGTACTGTAATTTGTAATTAGAAATGGAGTTCCGGTGCATTATGTACTGTAATTTTTAATTTGAAATGGAGTTCCTGTGCATGATGTACTGTAATTTGTAATAAGAAATGGAGTTCCAGTGCATGATGTACTGTAATTTGTAATTAGAAATGGAGTTCCAGTGCATGATGTACTGTAATTTGTAATTAGAAATGGAGTTCCGGTGCATTATGTACTGTAATTTTTAATTTGAAATGGAGTTCCAGTGCATGATGTACTGTAATTTGTAATTTGAAATGGAGTTTCAGTGCATGATGTACTGTAATTTGTAATTTGAAATGGAGTTCCAGTGCATGATGTACTGTAATTTGTAATTTGAAATGGAGTTCCAGTGCATGATGTACTGTAATTTGTCATTAGAAATGGAGTTTCGGTGCATGATGTACTGTAATTTGTCATTAGAAATGGAGTTTCGGTGCATGATGTACTGTAATTTGTCATTAGAAATGGAGTTTCGGTGCATGATGTACTGTAATTTGTAATTTGAAATGGAGTTCCGGTGCATGATGTACTGTAATTTGTCATTAGAAATGGAGTTTCAGTGCATGCTGTACTGTAATTTGTAATTAGAAATGGAGTTCCGGTGCATTATGTACTGTAATTTGTAATTAGAAATGGAGTTCCGGTGCATGATGTACTGTAATTTGTAATTAGAAATGGAGTTCCAGTGCATGATGTACTGTAATTTGTAATTAGGAATGGAGTTCCAGTGCATGATGTACTGTAATTTGTAATTAGAAATGGAGTTCCAGTGCATGATGTACTGTAATTTGTAATTAGAAATGGAGTTCCGGTGCATGATGTACTGTAATTTGTAATTAGAAATGGAGTTTCGGTGCATGATGTACTGTAATTTGTAATTAGGAATGGAGTTCCGGTGCATGATGTACTGTAATTTGTAATTAGAAATGGGGTTCCGGTGCATGATGTACTGTAATTTGTAATTTGAAATGGAGTTTCGGTGCATGATGTACTGTAATTTGTAATTAGAAATGGAGTTTCGGTGCATGATGTACTGTAATTTGTAATTAGAAATGGAGTTCCGGTGCATTATGTACTGTAATTTGTAATTAGAAATGGAGTTTCGGTGCATGATGTACTGTAATTTGTAATTTGAAATGGAGTTTCGGTGCATGATGTACTGTAATTTGTAATTAGAAATGGAGTTTCGGTGCATGATGTACTGTAATTTGTAATTAGAAATGGAGTTCCGGTGCATGATGTACTGTAATTTGTAATTAGAAATGGAGTTTCGGTGCATGATGTACTGTAATTTGTAATTAGAAATGGGGTTCCGGTGCATGATGTACTGTAATTTGTAATTTGAAATGGAGTTTCGGTGCATGATGTACTGTAATTTGTAATTAGAAATGGAGTTCCGGTGCATGATGTACTGTAATTTGTAATTAGAAATGGAGTTCCGGTGCATTATGTACTGTAATTTGTAATTAGAAATGGAGTTTCGGTGCATGATGTACTGTAATTTGTAATTTGTAATGGAGTTTCGGTGCATGATGTACTGTAATTTGTAATTAGAAATGGAGTTCCGGTGCATGATGTACTGTAATTTGTAATTAGAAATGGAGTTTCAGTGCATGATGTACTGTAATTTGTAATTTGAAATGGAGTTCCGGTGCATGATGTACTGTAATTTGTCATTAGAAATGGAGTTTCGGTGCATGATGTACTGTAATTTGTAATTAGAAATGGAGTTCCGGTGCATCATGTACTGTAATTTGTAATTAGAAATGGAGTTCCGGTGCATTATGTACTGTAATTTTTAATTTGAAATGGAGTTCTTGTGCATGATGTACTGTAATTTGTAATTAGAAATGGAGTTCCAGTGCATGATGTACTGTAATTTGTAATTAGAAATGGAGTTCCAGTGCATGATGTACTGTAATTTGTAATTAGAAATGGAGTTCCGGTGCATTATGTACTGTAATTTTTAATTTGAAATGGAGTTCCTGTGCATGATGTACTGTAATTTGAAAATAGAAATGGAGTTCCAGTGCATGATGTACTGTAATTTTTAATTTGAAATGGAGTTCCAGTGCATGATGTACTGTAATTTGTAATTTGAAATGGAGTTTCAGTGCATGATGTACTGTAATTTGTAATTTGAAATGGAGTTCCAGTGCATGATGTACTGTAATTTGTAATTAGGAATGGAGTTCCAGTGCATGATGTACTGTAATTTGTAATTAGAAATGGAGTTCCAGTGCATGATGTACTGTAATTTGTAATTAGAAATGGAGTTCCGGTGCATGATGTACTGTAATTTGTAATTAGAAATGGAGTTTCGGTGCATGATGTACTGTAATTTGTAATTAGGAATGGAGTTCCGGTGCATGATGTACTGTAATTTGTAATTAGAAATGGGGTTCCGGTGCATGATGTACTGTAATTTGTAATTTGAAATGGAGTTTCGGTGCATGATGTACTGTAATTTGTAATTAGAAATGGAGTTTCGGTGCATGATGTACTGTAATTTGTAATTAGAAATGGAGTTCCGGTGCATTATGTACTGTAATTTGTAATTAGAAATGGAGTTTCGGTGCATGATGTACTGTAATTTGTAATTTGAAATGGAGTTTCGGTGCATGATGTACTGTAATTTGTAATTAGAAATGGAGTTTCGGTGCATGATGTACTGTAATTTGTAATTAGAAATGGAGTTCCGGTGCATGATGTACTGTAATTTGTAATTAGAAATGGAGTTTCGGTGCATGATGTACTGTAATTTGTAATTAGAAATGGGGTTCCGGTGCATGATGTACTGTAATTTGTAATTTGAAATGGAGTTTCGGTGCATGATGTACTGTAATTTGTAATTAGAAATGGAGTTCCGGTGCATGATGTACTGTAATTTGTAATTAGAAATGGAGTTCCGGTGCATTATGTACTGTAATTTGTAATTAGAAATGGAGTTTCGGTGCATGATGTACTGTAATTTGTAATTTGTAATGGAGTTTCGGTGCATGATGTACTGTAATTTGTAATTAGAAATGGAGTTCCGGTGCATGATGTACTGTAATGTGTAATTAGAAATGGAGTTTCAGTGCATGATGTACTGTAATTTGTAATTTGAAATGGAGTTCCGGTGCATGATGTACTGTAATTTGTCATTAGAAATGGAGTTTCGGTGCATGATGTACTGTAATTTGTAATTAGAAATGGAGTTCCGGTGCATCATGTACTGTAATTTGTAATTAGAAATGGAGTTCCGGTGCATTATGTACTGTAATTTTTAATTTGAAATGGAGTTCCTGTGCATGATGTACTGTAATTTGTAATTAGAAATGGAGTTCCAGTGCATGATGTACTGTAATTTGTAATTAGAAATGGAGTTCCAGTGCATGATGTACTGTAATTTGTAATTAGAAATGGAGTTCCGGTGCATTATGTACTGTAATTTTTAATTTGAAATGGAGTTCCTGTGCATGATGTACTGTAATTTGAAAATAGAAATGGAGTTCCAGTGCATGATGTACTGTAATTTTTAATTTGAAATGGAGTTCCAGTGCATGATGTACTGTAATTTGTAATTTGAAATGGAGTTTCAGTGCATGATGTACTGTAATTTGTAATTTGAAATGGAGTTCCAGTGCATGATGTACTGTAATTTGTAATTTGAAATGGAGTTCCAGTGCATGATGTACTGTAATTTGTAATTAGAAATGGAGTTCCGGTGCATGGTGTACTGTAATTTGTAATTAGAAATGGAGTTCCTGTGCATGATGTACTGTAATTTGTAATTAGAAATGGAGTTCCAGTGCATGATGTACTGTAATTTGTAATTAGAAATGGAGTTCCAGTGCATGATATACTGTAATTTGAAATGGAGTTCTGGTGCATGATGTACAGTAAGTTGTAATTTGAAATGGAGTTCCGGTGCATGATGTACTGTAATTTGAAATGGAGTTCCGGTGCATGATGTACTGTAATTTGTAATTAGAAATGGAGTTCCAGTGCATGATGTACTGTAATTTGTAATTTGAAATGGAGTTTCGGTGCATGATGTACTGTAATTTGTAATTAGAAATGGAGTTCCAGTGCATGATGTACTGTAATTTGTAATTAGAAATGGAGTTCCGGTGCATGATGTACTGTAATTTGTAATTTGAAATGGAGTTCCGGTGCATGATGTACTGTAATTTGTAATTTGAAATGGAGTTCCAGTGCATGATGTACTGTAATTTGTGATTGGAAATGGAGTTCTGGTGCATGATGTACTGTAATTTGTAATTTGAAATGGAGTTCCGGTGCATGATGTACTGTAATTTGTAATTTGAAATGGAGTTCCAGTGCATGATGTACTGTAATTTGTAATTAGAAATGGAGTTCCGGTGCATGATGTACTGTAATTTGTAATTAGAAATGGAGTTTCAGTGCATGATGTACTGTAATTTGTAATTTGAAATGGAGTTCCGGTGCATTATGTACTGTAATTTTTAATTTGAAATGGAGTTCCTGTGCATGATGTACTGTAATTTGTAATTAGAAATGGAGTTCCAGTGCATGATGTACTGTAATTTGTAATTAGAAATGGAGTTTCGGTGCATGATGTACTGTAATTTGTAATTAGAAATGGAGTTCCGGTGCATTATGTACTGTAATTTGTATTTAGAAATGGAGTTCCGGTGCATTATGTACTGTAATTTTTAATTTGAAATGGAGTTCCTGTGCATGATGTACTGTAATTTGTAATTAGAAAAGGAGTTCCAGTGCATGATGTACTTTAATTTGTAATTAGAAATGGAGTTCCAGTGCATGATGTACTGTAATTTGTAATTAGAAATGGAGTTCCGGTGCATTATGTACTGTAATTTTTAATTTGAAATGGAGTTCCTGTGCATGATGTACTGTAATTTTTAATTTGAAATGGAGTTCCAGTGCATGATGTACTGTAATTTGTAATTTGAAATGGAGTTTCAGTGCATGATGTACTGTAATTTGTAATTTGAAATGGAGTTCCAGTGCATGATGTACTGTAATTTGTAATTTGAAATGGAGTTCCAGTGCATGATGTACTGTAATTTGTAATTTGAAATGGAGTTCCTGTGCATTATGTACTGTAATTTGTAATTAGAAATGGAGTTTCGGTGCATGATGTACTGTAATTTGTAATTTGAAATGGAGTTTCGGTGCATGATGTACTGTAATTTGTAATTAGGAATGGAGTTCCAGTGCATGATGTACTGTAATTTGTAATTAGGAATGGAGTTCCAGTGCATGATGTACTGTAATTTGTAATTAGAAATGGAGTTCCAGTGCATGATGTACTGTAATTTGTAATTAGAAATGGAGTTCCAGTGCATGATGTACTGTAATTTGTAATTAGGAATGGAGTTCCAGTGCATGATGTACTGTAATTTGTAATTAGAAATGGAGTTCCAGTGCATGATGTACTGTAATTTGTAATTAGAAATGGAGTTCCGGTGCATGATGTACTGTAATTTGTAATTAGAAATGGAGTTCCAGTGCATGATGTACTGTAATTTGTAATTAGAAATGGAGTTCCAGTGCATGATGTACTGTAATTTGTAATTAGAAATGGAGTTCCGGTGCATGATGTACTGTAATTTGTAATTAGAAATGGAGTTTCGGTGCATGATGTACTGTAATTTGTAATTAGGAATGGAGTTCCAGTGCATGATGTACTGTAATTTGTAATTAGGAATGGAGTTCCAGTGCATGATGTACTGTAATTTGTAATTAGAAATGGAGTTCCAGTGCATGATGTACTGTAATTTGTAATTAGAAATGGAGTTCCAGTGCATGATGTACTGTAATTTGTAATTAGGAATGGAGTTCCAGTGCATGATGTACTGTAATTTGTAATTAGAAATGGAGTTCCAGTGCATGATGTACTGTAATTTGTAATTAGAAATGGAGTTCCAGTGCATGATGTACTGTAATTTGTAATTAGGAATGGAGTTCCAGTGCATGATGTACTGTAATTTGTAATTAGAAATGGAGTTCCAGTGCATGATGTACTGTAATTTGTAATTAGAAATGGAGTTCCAGTGCATGATGTACTGTAATTTGTAATTAGAAATGGAGTTTCGGTGCATGATGTACTGTAATTTGTAATTAGGAATGGAGTTCCGGTGCATGATGTACTGTAATTTGTAATTAGAAATGGGGTTCCGGTGCATGATGTACTGTAATTTGTAATTTGAAATGGAGTTTCGGTGCATGATGTACTGTAATTTGTAATTAGAAATGGAGTTTCGGTGCATGATGTACTGTAATTTGTAATTAGAAATGGAGTTCCGGTGCATTATGTACTGTAATTTGTAATTAGAAATGGAGTTTCGGTGCATGATGTACTGTAATTTGTAATTTGAAATGGAGTTTCGGTGCATGATGTACTGTAATTTGTAATTAGAAATGGAGTTTCGGTGCATGATGTACTGTAATTTGTAATTAGAAATGGAGTTCCGGTGCATGATGTACTGTAATTTGTAATTAGAAATGGAGTTTCGGTGCATGATGTACTGTAATTTGTAATTAGAAATGGGGTTCCGGTGCATGATGTACTGTAATTTGTAATTTGAAATGGAGTTTCGGTGCATGATGTACTGTAATTTGTAATTAGAAATGGAGTTCCGGTGCATGATGTACTGTAATTTGTAATTAGAAATGGAGTTCCGGTGCATTATGTACTGTAATTTGTAATTAGAAATGGAGTTTCGGTGCATGATGTACTGTAATTTGTAATTTGAAATGGAGTTTCGGTGCATGATGTACTGTAATTTGTAATTAGAAATGGAGTTCCGGTGCATGATGTACTGTAATTTGTAATTAGAAATGGAGTTTCAGTGCATGATGTACTGTAATTTGTAATTTGAAATGGAGTTCCGGTGCATGATGTACTGTAATTTGTCATTAGAAATGGAGTTTCGGTGCATGATGTACTGTAATTTGTAATTAGAAATGGAGTTCCGGTGCATCATGTACTGTAATTTGTAATTAGAAATGGAGTTCCGGTGCATTATGTACTGTAATTTTTAATTTGAAATGGAGTTCCTGTGCATGATGTACTGTAATTTGTAATTAGAAATGGAGTTCCAGTGCATGATGTACTGTAATTTGTAATTAGAAATGGAGTTCCAGTGCATGATGTACTGTAATTTGTAATTAGAAATGGAGTTCCGGTGCATTATGTACTGTAATTTTTAATTTGAAATGGAGTTCCTGTGCATGATGTACTGTAATTTGAAAATAGAAATGGAGTTCCAGTGCATGATGTACTGTAATTTTTAATTTGAAATGGAGTTCCAGTGCATGATGTACTGTAATTTGTAATTTGAAATGGAGTTTCAGTGCATGATGTACTGTAATTTGTAATTTGAAATGGAGTTCCAGTGCATGATGTACTGTAATTTGTAATTTGAAATGGAGTTCCAGTGCATGATGTACTGTAATTTGTAATTTGAAATGGAGTTCCTGTGCATTATGTACTGTAATTTGTAATTAGAAATGGAGTTTCGGTGCATGATGTACTGTAATTTGTAATTTGAAATGGAGTTTCGGTGCATGATGTACTGTAATTTGTAATTAGGAATGGAGTTCCAGTGCATGATGTACTGTGATTTGTAATTAGAAATGGAGTTCCAGTGCATGATGTACTGTAATTTGTAATTAGAAATGGAGTTCCGGTGCATGATGTACTGTAATTTGTAATTAGAAATGGAGTTCCAGTGCATGATGTACTGTAATTTGTAATTAGAAATGGAGTTCCGGTGCATGATGTACTGTAATTTTTAATTAGAAATGGAGTTCCAGTGCATGATGTACTGTAATTTGTAATTAGAAATGGAGTTCCAGTGCATGATGTACTGTAATTTGTAATTAGAAATGGAGTTCCGGTGCATGATGTACTGTAATTTTTAATTAGAAATGGAGTTCCAGTGCATGATGTACTGTAATTTGTAATTAGAAATGGAGTTCCAGTGCATGATGTACTGTAATTTGTAATTAGAAATGGAGTTCCGGTGCATTATGTACTGTAATTTTTAATTTGAAATGGAGTTCCAGTGCATGATGTACTGTAATTTGTAATTTGAAATGGAGTTCCAGTGCATGATGTACTGTAATTTGTAATTAGAAATGGAGTTCCGGTGCATGATGTACTGTAATTTGTAATTAGAAATGGAGTTTCAGTGCATGATGTACTGTAATTTGTAATTTGAAATGGAGTTCCGGTGCATGATGTACTGTAATTTGTCATTAGAAATGGAGTTTCGGTGCATGATGTACTGTAATTTGTAATTAGAAATGGAGTTCCGGTGCATTATGTACTGTAATTTGTAATTAGAAATGGAGTTCCGGTGCATTATGTACTGTAATTTTTAATTTGAAATGGAGTTCCTGTGCATGATGTACTGTAATTTGTAATTAGAAATGGAGTTCCAGTGCATGATGTACTGTAATTTGTAATTAGAAATGGAGTTCCAGTGCATGATGTACTGTAATTTGTAATTAGAAATGGAGTTCCGGTGCATTATGTACTGTAATTTTTAATTTGAAATGGAGTTCCAGTGCATGATGTACTGTAATTTGTAATTTGAAATGGAGTTTCAGTGCATGATGTACTGTAATTTGTAATTTGAAATGGAGTTCCAGTGCATGATGTACTGTAATTTGTAATTTGAAATGGAGTTCCAGTGCATGATGTACTGTAATTTGTCATTAGAAATGGAGTTTCGGTGCATGATGTACTGTAATTTGTCATTAGAAATGGAGTTTCGGTGCATGATGTACTGTAATTTGTCATTAGAAATGGAGTTTCGGTGCATGATGTACTGTAATTTGTAATTTGAAATGGAGTTCCGGTGCATGATGTACTGTAATTTGTCATTAGAAATGGAGTTTCAGTGCATGCTGTACTGTAATTTGTAATTAGAAATGGAGTTCCGGTGCATTATGTACTGTAATTTGTAATTAGAAATGGAGTTCCGGTGCATGATGTACTGTAATTTGTAATTTGAAATGGAGTTCCGGTGCATGATGTACTGTAATTTGTCATTAGAAATGGAGTTTCAGTGCATGCTGTACTGTAATTTGTAATTAGAAATGGAGTTCCGGTGCATTATGTACTGTAATTTTTAATTTGAAATGGAGTTCCTGTGCATGATGTACTGTAATTTGTAATTAGAAATGGAGTTCCTGTGCATTATGTACTGTAATTTTTAATTTGAAATGGAGTTCCTGTGCATTATGTACTGTAATTTGTAATTAGAAATGGAGTTCCGGTGCATTATGTACTGTAATTTTTAATTTGAAATGGAGTTCCTGTGCATTATGTACTGTAATTTGTAATTAGAAATGGAGTTCCGGTGCATTATGTACTGTAATTTTTAATTTGAAATGGAGTTCCTGTGCATGATGTACTGTAATTTGTAATTAGAAATGGAGTTCCGGTGCATTATGTACTGTAATTTTTAATTTGAAATGGAGTTCCTGTGCATGATGTACTGTAATTTGTAATTAGAAATGGAGTTCCTGTGCATGATGTACTGTAATTTGTAATTAGAAATGGAGTTCCAGTGCATGATGTACTGTAATTTGTAATTAGAAATGGAGTTCCAGTGCATGATGTACTGTAATTTGTAATTAGAAATGGAGTTCCGGTGCATTATGTACTGTAATTTTTAATTTGAAATGGAGTTCCTGTGCATGATGTACTGTAATTTGTAAATAGAAATGGAGTTCCAGTGCATGATGTACTGTAATTTGAAAATAGAAATGGAGTTCCAGTGCATGATGTACTGTAATTTTTAATTTGAAATGGAGTTCCAGTGCATGATGTACTGTAATTTGTAATTTGAAATGGAGTTTCAGTGCATGATGTACTGTAATTTGTAATTTGAAATGGAGTTCCAGTGCATGATGTACTGTAATTTGTAATTTGAAATGGAGTTCCAGTGCATGATGTACTGTAATTTGTAATTTGAAATGGAGTTCCTGTGCATTATGTACTGTAATTTGTAATTAGAAATGGAGTTTCGGTGCATGATGTACTGTAATTTGTAATTTGAAATGGAGTTTCGGTGCATGATGTACTGTAATTTGTAATTAGGAATGGAGTTCCAGTGCATGATGTACTGTAATTTGTAATTTGAAATGGAGTTCCAGTGCATGATGTACTGTAATTTGTAATTAGAAATGGAGTTCCAGTGCATGATGTGCTGTAATTTGTAATTAGAAATGGAGTTCCGGTGCATGATGTACTGTAATTTGCAATTAGAAATGGAGTTCCAGTGCATGATGTACTGTAATTTGTAATTAGAAATGGAGTTTCGGTGCATGATGTACTGTAATTTGTAATTAGAAATGGAGTTCCAGTGCATGATGTACTGTAATTTGTAATTAGAAATGGAGTTCCGGTGCATGATGTACTGTAATTTGTAATTAGAAATGGAGTTCCAGTGCATTATGTACTGTAATTTGTAATTAGAAATGGAGTTCCAGTGCATGATGTACTGTAATTTGTAATTAGAAATGGAGTTCCAGTGCATGATGTACTGTAATTTGTAATTAGAAATGGAGTTCCAGTGCATGATGTACTGTAATTTGTAATTAGAAATGGAGTTCCGGTGCATTATGTACTGTAATTTGTAATTAGAAATGGAGTTCCAGTGCATGATGTACAGTAAGTTGTAATTTGAAATGGAGTTCCGGTGCATGATGTACTGTCATTTGTAATTTGAAATGGAGTTCCGGTGCATGATGTTCTGTAATTTGTAATTTGAAATGGAGTTTCGGTGCATGATGTACTGTAATTTGTAATTTGAAATGGAGTTCCGGTGCATGATGTTCTGTAATTTGTAATTTGAAATGGAGTTTCGGTGCATGATGTACTGTAATTTGTAATTTGAAATGGAGTTTCGGTGCATGATGTACTGTAATTTGTAATTTGAAATGGAGTTCCGGTGCATGATGTTCTGTAATTTGTAATTTGAAATGGGGTTCCGGTGCATGATGTACTGTAATTTGTAATTTGAAATGGAGTTTCGGTGCATGATGTACTGTAATTTGTAATTTGAAATGGAGTTCCGGTGCATGATGTTCTGTAATTTGTAATTTGAAATGGGATTCCGGTGCATGATGTACTGTAATTTGTAATTAGAAATGGAGTTCCAGTGCATGATGTACTGTAATTTGTAATTTGAAATGGAGTTCCAGTGCATGATGTACTGTAATTTGTAATTTGAAATGGAGTTCCGGTGCATGATGTACTGTAATTTGTAATTAGAAATGGAGTTCCAGTGCATGATGTACTGTAATTTGTAATTAGAAATGGAGTTCCTGTGCATGATGTACTGTAATTTGTAATTAGAAATGGAGTTCCGGTGCATGATGTACTGTAATTTGTAATTAGAAATGGAGTTTCGGTGGATGGTGTACTGTAATTTGTCATTAGAAATGGAGTTCCTGTGCATGATGTACTGTAATTTGTAATTAGAAATGGAGTTCCGGTGCATGATGTACTGTAATTTGTAATTAGAAATGGAGTTCCGGTGCATGATGTACTGTAATTTGTAATTAGAAATGGAGTTTCGGTGCATGGTGTACTGTAATTTGTCATTAGAAATGGAGTTCCTGTGCATGATGTACTGTAATTTGTAATTAGAAATGGAGTTCCTGTGCATGATGTACTGTAATTTGTGATTAGAAATGGAGGTCCGGTGCATGATGTACTGTAATTTGTAATTAGAAATGGAGTTTCGGTGCATGGTGTACTGTAATTTGTCATTAGAAATGGAGTTCCTGTGCATGATGTACTGTAATTTGTAATTAGAAATGGAGTTCCGGTGCATGATGTACTGTAATTTGTAATTAGAAATGGAGTTCCGGTGCATGATGTACTGTAATTTGTAATTAGAAATGGAGTTCCTGTGCATGATGTACTGTAATTTGTAATTTGAAATGGAGTTCCGGTGCATGATGTACTGTAATTTGTAATTAGAAATGGAGTTCCGGTGCATGATGTACTGTAATTTGTAATTAGAAATGGAGTTCCAGTGCATGATGTTCTGTAATTTGTAATTTGAAATGGGGTTCCGGTGCATGATATACTGTAATTTGAAATGGAGTTCTGGTGCATGATGTACAGTAAGTTGTAATTTGAAATGGAGTTCCGGTGCATGATGTACTGTCATTTGTAATTTGAAATGGAGTTCTGGTGCATGATGTACAGTAAGTTGTAATTTGAAATGGAGTTCCGGTGCATGATGTACTGTAATTTGTAATTTGAAATGGAGTTCCGGTGCATGATGTACTGTCATTTGTAATTTGAAATGGAGTTCCGGTGCATGATGTATTGTAATTTGAAATTGAGTTCCGGTGCATGATGGACTGTAATTTGAAATGGAGTTCCGGTGCATGATGCACTGTAATTTGTAATTAGAAATGGAGTTCCGGTGCATGATGTACTGTAATTTGTAATTTGAAATGGAGTTCCAGTGCATGATGTACTGTAATTTGTAATTTGAAATGGAGTTCCGGTGCATGATGTACTGTAATTTGTAATTAGAAATGGAGTTCCAGTGCATGATGTACTGTAATTTGTAATTAGAAATGGAGTTCCGGTGCATGATGTACTGTAATTTGTAATTAGAAATGGAGTTCCTGTGCATGATGTACTGTAATTTGTAATTAGAAATGGAGTTCCAGTGCATGATGTACTGTAATTTGTAATTAGAAATGGAGTTCCAGTGCAGGATATACTGTAATTTGAAATGGAGTTCTGGTGCATGATGTACAGTAAGTTGTAATTTGAAATGGAGTTCCGGTGCATGACGTACTATAATTTGAAATGGAGTTCCGGTGCATGATGTACTGTAATTTGTAATTAGAAATGGAGTTCCAGTGCATGATGTACTGTAATTTGTAATTTGAAATGGAGTTTCGGTGCATGATGTACTGTAATTTGTAATTAGAAATGGAGTTCCAGTGCATGATGTACTGTAATTTGTAATTAGAAATGGAGTTCCGGTGCATGATGTACTGTAATTTGTAATTTGAAATGGAGTTCCGGTGCATGATGTACTGTAATTTGTAATTTGAAATGGAGTTCCAGTGCATGATGTACTGTAATTTGTGATTGGAAATGGAGTTCTGGTGCATGATGTACTGTAATTTGTAATTTGAAATGGAGTTCCGGTGCATGATGTACTGTAATTTGTAATTTGAAATGGAGTTCCAGTGCATGATGTACTGTAATTTGTGATTGGAAATGGAGTTCTGGTGCATGATGTACTGTAATTTGTAATTAGAAATGGAGTTCCGGTGCATGATGTACTGTAATTTGTAATTTGAAATGGAGTTCCAGTGCATGATGTACTGTAATTTGTAATTAGAAATGGAGTTCCAGTGCATGATGTACTGTAATTTGTAATTTGAAATGGAGTTCCAGTGCATGATGTACTGTAATTTGTAATTAGGAATGGAGTTCCAGTGCATGATGTACTGTAATTTGTAATTTGAAATGGAGTTCCAGTGCATGATGTATTGTAATTTGTAATTAGAAATGGAGTTCCAGTCCATGATGTACTGTAATTTGTAATTTGAAATGGAGTTCCAGTGCATGATGTACTGTAATTTGTAATTAGAAATGGAGTTCCAGTCCATGATGTACTGTAATTTGTAATTTGAAATGGAGTTCCGGTGCATGATGTACTGTAATTTGTAATTTGAAATGGAGTTTCGGTGCATGATGTACTGTAATTTGTAATTAGAAATGGAGTTCCAGTGCATGATGTACTGTAATTTGTCATTTGAAATGGAGTTCCAGTGCATGATGTACTGTAATTTGTAATTTGAAATGGAGTTCTGGTGCATTATGTACTGTAATTTGTAATTAGAAATGGAGTTCCAGTGCATGATGTACTGTAATTTGTAATTTGAAATGGAGTTCCAGTGCATGATGTACTGTAATTTGTAATTAGAAATGGAGTTCCAGTGCATGATGTACTGTAATTTGTAATTTGAAATGGAGTTCCAGTGCATGATGTACTGTAATTTTTAATTTGAAATGGAGTTCCTGTGCATGATGTACTGTAATTTGTAATTAGAAATGGAGTTTCGGTGCATGATGTACTGTAATTTGTAATTTGAAATGGAGTTCCGGTGCATGATGTACTGTAAATTGTAATTTGAAATGGAGTTCCAGTGCATGATGTACTGTAATTTGTAATTTGAAATGGAGTTTCGGTGCATGATGTACTGTAATTTGTAATTAGAAATGGAGTTCCAGTGCATGATGTACTGTAATTTGTAATTAGAAATGGAGTTCCAGTGCATGATGTACTGTAATTTGTAATTTGAAATGGAGTTCCAGTGCATGATGTACTGTAATTTTTAATTTGAAATGGAGTTCCTGTGCATGATGTACTGTAATTTGTAATTAGAAATGGAGTTTCGGTGCATGATGTACTGTAATTTGTAATTTGAAATGGAGTTCCGGTGCATGATGTACTGTAATTTGTAATTTGAAATGGAGTTCCAGTGCATGATGTACTGTAATTTGTGATTGGAAATGGAGTTCTGGTGCATGATGTACTGTAATTTGTAATTTGAAATGGAGTTCCAGTGCATGATGTACTGTAATTTGTGATTGGAAATGGAGTTCTGGTGCATGATGTACTGTAATTTGTAATTTGAAATGGAGTTCCCGTGCATGATGTACTGTAATTTGTAATTTGAAATGGAGTTCCAGTGCATGATGTACTGTAATTTGTGATTGGAAATGGAGTTCTGGTGCATGATGTACTGTAATTTGTAATTTGAAATGGAGTTCCGGTGCATGATGTACTGTAATTTGTAATTAGAAATGGAGTTCCGGTGCATGATGTACTGTAATTTGTAATTTGAAATGGAGTTCCAGTGCATGATGTACTGTAATTTGTAATTTGAAATGGAGTTCCAGTGCATGATGTACTGTAATTTGTAATTTGAAATGGAGTTCCGGTGCATTATGTACTGTAATTTTTAATTTGAAATGGAGTTCCTGTGCATGATGTACTGTAATTTGTAATTAGAAATGGAGTTCCAGTGCATGATGTACTGTAATTTGTAATTAGAAATGGAGTTCCAGTGCATGATGTACTGTAATTTGTAATTAGAAATGGAGTTTCGGTGCATGGTGTACTGTAATTTGTCATTAGAAATGGAGTTCCTGTGCATGATGTACTGTAATTTGTAATTAGAAATGGAGTTCCTGTGCATGATGTACTGTAATTTGTGATTAGAAATGGAGGTCCGGTGCATGATGTACTGTAATTTGTAATTAGAAATGGAGTTTCGGTGCATGGTGTACTGTAATTTGTCATTAGAAATGGAGTTCCTGTGCATGATGTACTGTAATTTGTAATTAGAAATGGAGTTCCGGTGCATGATGTACTGTAATTTGTAATTAGAAATGGAGTTCCGGTGCATGATGTACTGTAATTTGTAATTAGAAATGGAGTTCCTGTGCATGATGTACTGTAATTTGTAATTTGAAATGGAGTTCCGGTGCATGATGTACTGTAATTTGTAATTAGAAATGGAGTTCCGGTGCATGATGTACTGTAATTTGTAATTAGAAATGGAGTTCCAGTGCATGATGTTCTGTAATTTGTAATTTGAAATGGGGTTCCGGTGCATGATATACTGTAATTTGAAATGGAGTTCTGGTGCATGATGTACAGTAAGTTGTAATTTGAAATGGAGTTCCGGTGCATGATGTACTGTCATTTGTAATTTGAAATGGAGTTCTGGTGCATGATGTACAGTAAGTTGTAATTTGAAATGGAGTTCCGGTGCATGATGTACTGTAATTTGTAATTTGAAATGGAGTTCCGGTGCATGATGTACTGTCATTTGTAATTTGAAATGGAGTTCCGGTGCATGATGTATTGTAATTTGAAATTGAGTTCCGGTGCATGATGGACTGTAATTTGAAATGGAGTTCCGGTGCATGATGCACTGTAATTTGTAATTAGAAATGGAGTTCCGGTGCATGATGTACTGTAATTTGTAATTTGAAATGGAGTTCCAGTGCATGATGTACTGTAATTTGTAATTTGAAATGGAGTTCCGGTGCATGATGTACTGTAATTTGTAATTAGAAATGGAGTTCCAGTGCATGATGTACTGTAATTTGTAATTAGAAATGGAGTTCCGGTGCATGATGTACTGTAATTTGTAATTAGAAATGGAGTTCCTGTGCATGATGTACTGTAATTTGTAATTAGAAATGGAGTTCCAGTGCATGATGTACTGTAATTTGTAATTAGAAATGGAGTTCCAGTGCATGATATACTGTAATTTGAAATGGAGTTCTGGTGCATGATGTACAGTAAGTTGTAATTTGAAATGGAGTTCCGGTGCATGATGTACTATAATTTGAAATGGAGTTCCGGTGCATGATGTACTGTAACTTGTAATTAGAAATGGAGTTCCAGTGCATGATGTACTGTAATTTGTAATTTGAAATGGAGTTTCGGTGCATGATGTACTGTAATTTGTAATTAGAAATGGAGTTCCAGTGCATGATGTACTGTAATTTGTAATTAGAAATGGAGTTCCGGTGCATGATGTACTGTAATTTGTAATTTGAAATGGAGTTCCGGTGCATGATGTACTGTAATTTGTAATTTGAAATGGAGTTCCAGTGCATGATGTACTGTAATTTGTGATTGGAAATGGAGTTCTGGTGCATGATGTACTGTAATTTGTAATTTGAAATGGAGTTCCGGTGCATGATGTACTGTAATTTGTAATTTGAAATGGAGTTCCAGTGCATGATGTACTGTAATTTGTGATTGGAAATGGAGTTCTGGTGCATGATGTACTGTAATTTGTAATTAGAAATGGAGTTCCGGTGCATGATGTACTGTAATTTGTAATTTGAAATGGAGTTCCAGTGCATGATGTACTGTAATTTGTAATTAGAAATGGAGTTCCAGTGCATGATGTACTGTAATTTGTAATTTGAAATGGAGTTCCAGTGCATGATGTACTGTAATTTGTAATTAGGAATGGAGTTCCAGTGCATGATGTACTGTAATTTGTAATTTGAAATGGAGTTCCAGTGCATGATGTACTGTAATTTGTAATTAGAAATGGAGTTCCAGTCCATGATGTACTGTAATTTGTAATTTGAAATGGAGTTCCAGTGCATGATGTACTGTAATTTGTAATTTGAAATGGAGTTTCGGTGCATGATGTACTGTAATTTGTAATTAGAAATGGAGTTCCAGTGCATGATGTACTGTAATTTGTCATTTGAAATGGAGTTCCAGTGCATGATGTACTGTAATTTGTAATTTGAAATGGAGTTCCGGTGCATTATGTACTGTAATTTGTAATTAGAAATGGAGTTCCAGTGCATGATGTACTGTAATTTGTAATTTGAAATGGAGTTCCAGTGCATGATGTACTGTAATTTGTAATTAGAAATGGAGTTCCAGTGCATGATGTACTGTAATTTGTAATTTGAAATGGAGTTCCAGTGCATGATGTACTGTAATTTTTAATTTGAAATGGAGTTCCTGTGCATGATGTACTGTAATTTGTAATTAGAAATGGAGTTTCGGTGCATGATGTACTGTAATTTGTAATTTGAAATGGAGTTCCGGTGCATGATGTACTGTAAATTGTAATTTGAAATGGAGTTCCAGTGCATGATGTACTGTAATTTGTAATTTGAAATGGAGTTTCGGTGCATGATGTACTGTAATTTGTAATTAGAAATGGAGTTCCAGTGCATGATGTACTGTAATTTGTAATTAGAAATGGAGTTCCAGTGCATGATGTACTGTAATTTGTAATTTGAAATGGAGTTCCAGTGCATGATGTACTGTAATTTTTAATTTGAAATGGAGTTCCTGTGCATGATGTACTGTAATTTGTAATTAGAAATGGAGTTTCGGTGCATGATGTACTGTAATTTGTAATTTGAAATGGAGTTCCGGTGCATGATGTACTGTAATTTGTAATTTGAAATGGAGTTCCAGTGCATGATGTACTGTAATTTGTGATTGGAAATGGAGTTCTGGTGCATGATGTACTGTAATTTGTAATTTGAAATGGAGTTCCAGTGCATGATGTACTGTAATTTGTGATTGGAAATGGAGTTCTGGTGCATGATGTACTGTAATTTGTAATTTGAAATGGAGTTCCCGTGCATGATGTACTGTAATTTGTAATTTGAAATGGAGTTCCAGTGCATGATGTACTGTAATTTGTGATTGGAAATGGAGTTCTGGTGCATGATGTACTGTAATTTGTAATTTGAAATGGAGTTCCGGTGCATGATGTACTGTAATTTGTAATTAGAAATGGAGTTCCGGTGCATGATGTACTGTAATTTGTAATTTGAAATGGAGTTCCAGTGCATGATGTACTGTAATTTGTAATTTGAAATGGAGTTCCAGTGCATGATGTACTGTAATTTGTAATTTGAAATGGAGTTCCGGTGCATTATGTACTGTAATTTTTAATTTGAAATGGAGTTCCTGTGCATGATGTACTGTAATTTGTAATTAGAAATGGAGTTTCGGTGCATGATGTACTGTAATTTGTAATTTGAAATGGAGTTCCAGTGCATGATGTTCTGTAATTTGTAATTAGGAATGGAGTTCCAGTGCATGATGTACTCTAATTTGTAATTTGAAATGGAGTTCTGGTGCATGATGTACTGTAATTTGTAATTAGAAATGGAGTTCCGGTGCATGATGTACTGTAATTTGTAATTAGAAATGGAGTTCCGGTGCATGATGTACTGTAATTTGTAATTAGAAATGGAGTTTCAGTGCATGATGTACTGTAATTTGTAATTTGAAATGGAGTTCCAGTGCATGATGTACTGTAATTTGTAATTTGAAATGGAGTTCCAGTGCATGATGTACTGTAATTTGTAATTTGAAATGGAGTTCCAGTGCATGATGTACTGTAATTTGTAATTAGAAATGGAGTTCCGGTGCATGATGTACTGTAATTTGTAATTTGAAATGGAGTTCCGGTGCATTATGTACTGTAATTTTTAATTTGAAATGGAGTTCCTGTGCATGATGTACTGTAATTTGTAATTAGAAATGGAGTTCCAGTGCATGATGTACTGTAATTTGTAATTAGAAATGGAGTTTCGGTGCATGATGTACTGTAATTTGTAATTAGAAATGGAGTTCCGGTGCATTATGTACTGTAATTTGTAATTAGAAATGGAGTTTCCGGTGCATTATGTACTGTAATTTTTAATTTGAAATGGAGTTCCTGTGCATGATGTACTGTAATTTGTAATTAGAAATGGAGTTCCAGTGCATGATGTACTGTAATTTGTAATTAGAAATGGAGTTCCAGTGCATGATGTACTGTAATTTGTAATTAGAAATGGAGTTCCAGTGCATGATGTACTGTAATTTGTAATTAGAAATGGAGTTCCAGTGCATGATGTACTGTAATTTTTAATTTGAAATGGAGTTCCAGTGCATGATGTACTGTAATTTGTAATTTGAAATGGAGTTTCAGTGCATGATGTACTGTAATTTGTAATTTGAAATGGAGTTCCAGTGCATGATGTACTGTAATTTGTAATTTGAAATGGAGTTCCAGTGCATGATGTACTGTAATTTGTAATTTGAAATGGAGTTCCTGTGCATTATGTACTGTAATTTGTAATTAGAAATGGAGTTTCGGTGCATGATGTACTGTAATTTGTAATTAGGAATGGAGTTCCAGTGCATGATGTTCTGTAATTTGTAATTTGAAATGGCGTTTCGGTGCATGATGTACTGTAATTTGTAATTAGGAATGGAGTTCCAGTGCATGATGTACTGTAATTTGTAATTTGAAATGGAGTTCTGGTGCATGATGTACTGTAATTTGTAATTAGAAATGGAGTTCCAGTGCATGATGTACTGTAATTTGTAATTAGAAATGGAGTTCCGGTGCATGATGTACTGTAATTTGTAATTAGAAATGGAGTTTCAGTGCATGATGTACTGTAATTTGTAATTTGAAATGGAGTTCCAGTGCATGATGTACTGTAATTTGTAATTTGAAATGGAGTTCCAGTGCATGATGTACTGTACTTTGTAATTTGAAATGGAGTTCCAGTGCATGATGTACTGTAATTTGTAATTAGAAATGGAGTTCCGGTGCATGAAGTACTGTAATTTGTAATTAGAAATGGAGTTTCAGTGCATGATGTACTGTAATTTGTAATTTGAAATGGAGATCCGGTGCATTATGTACTGTAATTTTTAATTTGAAATGGAGTTCCTGTGCATGATGTACTGTAATTTGTAATTAGAAATGGAGTTCCAGTGCATGATGTACTGTAATTTGTAATTAGAAATGGAGTTTCGGTGCATGATGTACTGTAATTTGTAATTAGAAATGGAGTTCCGGTGCATTATGTACTGTAATTTGTAATTAGAAATGGAGTTTCGGTGCATGATGTACTGTAATTTGTAATTTGAAATGGAGTTTCGGTGCATGATGTACTGTAATTTGTAATTAGGAATGGAGTTCCAGTGCATGATGTACTGTAATTTGTAATTTGAAATGGAGTTCCAGTGCATGATGTACTGTAATTTGTAATTAGAAATGGAGTTCCAGTGCATGATGTGCTGTAATTTGTAATTAGAAATGGAGTTCCGGTGCATGATGTACTGTAATTTGTAATTAGAAATGGAGTTCCAGTGCATGATGTACTGTAATTTGTAATTAGAAATGGAGTTTCGGTGCATGATGTACTGTAATTTGTAATTAGAAATGGAGTTCCAGTGCATGATGTACTGTAATTTGTAATTAGAAATGGAGTTCCGGTGCATGATGTACTGTAATTTGTAATTAGAAATGGAGTTCCAGTGCATTATGTACTGTAATTTGTAATTAGAAATGGAGTTCCAGTGCATGATGTACTGTAATTTGTAATTAGAAATGGAGTTCCAGTGCATGATGTACTGTAATTTGTAATTAGAAATGGAGTTCCAGTGCATGATGTACTGTAATTTGTAATTAGAAATGGAGTTCCGGTGCATTATGTACTGTAATTTTTAATTTGAAATGGAGTTCCTGTGCATGATGTACTGTAATTTGTAATTAGAAATGGAGTTTCAGTGCATGATGTACTGTAATTTGTAATTTGAAATGGAGTTCTGGTGCATGATGTACAGTAAGTTGTAATTTGAAATGGAGTTCCGGTGCATGATGTACTGTCATTTGTAATTTGAAATGGAGTTCCGGTGCATGATGTTCTGTAATTTGTAATTTGAAATGGAGTTTCGGTGCATGATGTACTGTAATTTGTAATTTGAAATGGAGTTCCGGTGCATGATGTTCTGTAATTTGTAATTTGAAATGGAGTTTCGGTGCATGATGTACTGTAATTTGTAATTTGAAATGGAGTTTCGGTGCATGATGTACTGTAATTTGTAATTTGAAATGGAGTTCCGGTGCATGATGTTCTGTAATTTGTAATTTGAAATGGGGTTCCGGTGCATGATGTACTGTAATTTGTAATTTGAAATGGAGTTTCGGTGCATGATGTACTGTAATTTGTAATTTGAAATGGAGTTCCGGTGCATGATGTTCTGTAATTTGTAATTTGAAATGGGATTCCGGTGCATGATGTACTGTAATTTGTAATTAGAAATGGAGTTCCAGTGCATGATGTACTGTAATTTGTAATTAGAAATGGAGTTCCTGTGCATGATGTACTGTAATTTGTAATTAGAAATGGAGTTCCGGTGCATGATGTACTGTAATTTGTAATTAGAAATGGAGTTTCGGTGGATGGTGTACTGTAATTTGTCATTAGAAATGGAGTTCCTGTGCATGATGTACTGTAATTTGTAATTAGAAATGGAGTTCCGGTGCATGATGTACTGTAATTTGTAATTAGAAATGGAGTTCCGGTGCATGATGTACTGTAATTTGTAATTAGAAATGGAGTTTCGGTGCATGGTGTACTGTAATTTGTCATTAGAAATGGAGTTCCTGTGCATGATGTACTGTAATTTGTAATTAGAAATGGAGTTCCTGTGCATGATGTACTGTAATTTGTGATTAGAAATGGAGGTCCGGTGCATGATGTACTGTAATTTGTAATTAGAAATGGAGTTTCGGTGCATGGTGTACTGTAATTTGTCATTAGAAATGGAGTTCCTGTGCATGATGTACTGTAATTTGTAATTAGAAATGGAGTTCCGGTGCATGATGTACTGTAATTTGTAATTAGAAATGGAGTTCCGGTGCATGATGTACTGTAATTTGTAATTAGAAATGGAGTTCCTGTGCATGATGTACTGTAATTTGTAATTTGAAATGGAGTTCCGGTGCATGATGTACTGTAATTTGTAATTAGAAATGGAGTTCCGGTGCATGATGTACTGTAATTTGTAATTAGAAATGGAGTTCCAGTGCATGATGTTCTGTAATTTGTAATTTGAAATGGGGTTCCGGTGCATGATATACTGTAATTTGAAATGGAGTTCTGGTGCATGATGTACAGTAAGTTGTAATTTGAAATGGAGTTCCGGTGCATGATGTACTGTCATTTGTAATTTGAAATGGAGTTCTGGTGCATGATGTACAGTAAGTTGTAATTTGAAATGGAGTTCCGGTGCATGATGTACTGTAATTTGTAATTTGAAATGGAGTTCCGGTGCATGATGTACTGTCATTTGTAATTTGAAATGGAGTTCCGGTGCATGATGTATTGTAATTTGAAATTGAGTTCCGGTGCATGATGGACTGTAATTTGAAATGGAGTTCCGGTGCATGATGCACTGTAATTTGTAATTAGAAATGGAGTTCCGGTGCATGATGTACTGTAATTTGTAATTTGAAATGGAGTTCCAGTGCATGATGTACTGTAATTTGTAATTTGAAATGGAGTTCCGGTGCATGATGTACTGTAATTTGTAATTAGAAATGGAGTTCCAGTGCATGATGTACTGTAATTTGTAATTAGAAATGGAGTTCCGGTGCATGATGTACTGTAATTTGTAATTAGAAATGGAGTTCCTGTGCATGATGTACTGTAATTTGTAATTAGAAATGGAGTTCCAGTGCATGATGTACTGTAATTTGTAATTAGAAATGGAGTTCCAGTGCATGATATACTGTAATTTGAAATGGAGTTCTGGTGCATGATGTACAGTAAGTTGTAATTTGAAATGGAGTTCCGGTGCATGATGTACTATAATTTGAAATGGAGTTCCGGTGCATGATGTACTGTAATTTGTAATTAGAAATGGAGTTCCAGTGCATGATGTACTGTAATTTGTAATTTGAAATGGAGTTTCGGTGCATGATGTACTGTAATTTGTAATTAGAAATGGAGTTCCAGTGCATGATGTACTGTAATTTGTAATTAGAAATGGAGTTCCGGTGCATGATGTACTGTAATTTGTAATTTGAAATGGAGTTCCGGTGCATGATGTACTGTAATTTGTAATTTGAAATGGAGTTCCAGTGCATGATGTACTGTAATTTGTGATTGGAAATGGAGTTCTGGTGCATGATGTACTGTAATTTGTAATTTGAAATGGAGTTCCGGTGCATGATGTACTGTAATTTGTAATTTGAAATGGAGTTCCAGTGCATGATGTACTGTAATTTGTGATTGGAAATGGAGTTCTGGTGCATGATGTACTGTAATTTGTAATTAGAAATGGAGTTCCGGTGCATGATGTACTGTAATTTGTAATTTGAAATGGAGTTCCAGTGCATGATGTACTGTAATTTGTAATTAGAAATGGAGTTCCAGTGCATGATGTACTGTAATTTGTAATTTGAAATGGAGTTCCAGTGCATGATGTACTGTAATTTGTAATTAGGAATGGAGTTCCAGTGCATGATGTACTGTAATTTGTAATTTGAAATGGAGTTCCAGTGCATGATGTACTGTAATTTGTAATTAGAAATGGAGTTCCAGTCCATGATGTACTGTAATTTGTAATTTGAAATGGAGTTCCAGTGCATGATGTACTGTAATTTGTAATTAGAAATGGAGTTCCAGTCCATGATGTACTGTAATTTGTAATTTGAAATGGAGTTCCGGTGCATGATGTACTGTAATTTGTAATTTGAAATGGAGTTTCGGTGCATGATGTACTGTAATTTGTAATTAGAAATGGAGTTCCAGTGCATGATGTACTGTAATTTGTCATTTGAAATGGAGTTCCAGTGCATGATGTACTGTAATTTGTAATTTGAAATGGAGTTCCGGTGCATTATGTACTGTAATTTGTAATTAGAAATGGAGTTCCAGTGCATGATGTACTGTAATTTGTAATTTGAAATGGAGTTCCAGTGCATGATGTACTGTAATTTGTAATTAGAAATGGAGTTCCAGTGCATGATGTACTGTAATTTGTAATTTGAAATGGAGTTCCAGTGCATGATGTACTGTAATTTTTAATTTGAAATGGAGTTCCTGTGCATGATGTACTGTAATTTGTAATTAGAAATGGAGTTTCGGTGCATGATGTACTGTAATTTGTAATTTGAAATGGAGTTCCGGTGCATGATGTACTGTAAATTGTAATTTGAAATGGAGTTCCAGTGCATGATGTACTGTAATTTGTAATTTGAAATGGAGTTTCGGTGCATGATGTACTGTAATTTGTAATTAGAAATGGAGTTCCAGTGCATGATGTACTGTAATTTGTAATTAGAAATGGAGTTCCAGTGCATGATGTACTGTACTTTGTAATTTGAAATGGAGTTCCAGTGCATGATGTACTGTAATTTGTAATTAGAAATGGAGTTCCGGTGCATGAAGTACTGTAATTTGTAATTAGAAATGGAGTTTCAGTGCATGATGTACTGTAATTTGTAATTTGAAATGGAGATCCGGTGCATTATGTACTGTAATTTTTAATTTGAAATGGAGTTCCTGTGCATGATGTACTGTAATTTGTAATTAGAAATGGAGTTCCAGTGCATGATGTACTGTAATTTGTAATTAGAAATGGAGTTTCGGTGCATGATGTACTGTAATTTGTAATTAGAAATGGAGTTCCGGTGCATTATGTACTGTAATTTGTAATTAGAAATGGAGTTTCGGTGCATGATGTACTGTAATTTGTAATTTGAAATGGAGTTTCGGTGCATGATGTACTGTAATTTGTAATTAGGAATGGAGTTCCAGTGCATGATGTACTGTAATTTGTAATTTGAAATGGAGTTCCAGTGCATGATGTACTGTAATTTGTAATTAGAAATGGAGTTCCAGTGCATGATGTGCTGTAATTTGTAATTAGAAATGGAGTTCCGGTGCATGATGTACTGTAATTTGTAATTAGAAATGGAGTTCCAGTGCATGATGTACTGTAATTTGTAATTAGAAATGGAGTTTCGGTGCATGATGTACTGTAATTTGTAATTAGAAATGGAGTTCCAGTGCATGATGTACTGTAATTTGTAATTAGAAATGGAGTTCCGGTGCATGATGTACTGTAATTTGTAATTAGAAATGGAGTTCCAGTGCATTATGTACTGTAATTTGTAATTAGAAATGGAGTTCCAGTGCATGATGTACTGTAATTTGTAATTAGAAATGGAGTTCCAGTGCATGATGTACTGTAATTTGTAATTAGAAATGGAGTTCCAGTGCATGATGTACTGTAATTTGTAATTAGAAATGGAGTTCCGGTGCATTATGTACTGTAATTTTTAATTTGAAATGGAGTTCCTGTGCATGATGTACTGTAATTTGTAATTAGAAATGGAGTTTCAGTGCATGATGTACTGTAATTTGTAATTTGAAATGGAGTTCTGGTGCATGATGTACAGTAAGTTGTAATTTGAAATGGAGTTCCGGTGCATGATGTACTGTCATTTGTAATTTGAAATGGAGTTCCGGTGCATGATGTTCTGTAATTTGTAATTTGAAATGGAGTTTCGGTGCATGATGTACTGTAATTTGTAATTTGAAATGGAGTTCCGGTGCATGATGTTCTGTAATTTGTAATTTGAAATGGAGTTTCGGTGCATGATGTACTGTAATTTGTAATTTGAAATGGAGTTTCGGTGCATGATGTACTGTAATTTGTAATTTGAAATGGAGTTCCGGTGCATGATGTTCTGTAATTTGTAATTTGAAATGGGGTTCCGGTGCATGATGTACTGTAATTTGTAATTTGAAATGGAGTTTCGGTGCATGATGTACTGTAATTTGTAATTTGAAATGGAGTTCCGGTGCATGATGTTCTGTAATTTGTAATTTGAAATGGGATTCCGGTGCATGATGTACTGTAATTTGTAATTAGAAATGGAGTTCCAGTGCATGATGTACTGTAATTTGTAATTAGAAATGGAGTTCCTGTGCATGATGTACTGTAATTTGTAATTAGAAATGGAGTTCCGGTGCATGATGTACTGTAATTTGTAATTAGAAATGGAGTTTCGGTGGATGGTGTACTGTAATTTGTCATTAGAAATGGAGTTCCTGTGCATGATGTACTGTAATTTGTAATTAGAAATGGAGTTCCGGTGCATGATGTACTGTAATTTGTAATTAGAAATGGAGTTCCGGTGCATGATGTACTGTAATTTGTAATTAGAAATGGAGTTTCGGTGCATGGTGTACTGTAATTTGTCATTAGAAATGGAGTTCCTGTGCATGATGTACTGTAATTTGTGATTAGAAATGGAGGTCCGGTGCATGATGTACTGTAATTTGTAATTAGAAATGGAGTTCCTGTGCATGATGTACTGTAATTTGTAATTTGAAATGGAGTTCCGGTGCATGATGTACTGTAATTTGTAATTAGAAATGGAGTTCCGGTGCATGATGTACTGTAATTTGTAATTAGAAATGGAGTTCCAGTGCATGATGTTCTGTAATTTGTAATTTGAAATGGGGTTCCGGTGCATGATATACTGTAATTTGAAATGGAGTTCTGGTGCATGATGTACAGTAAGTTGTAATTTGAAATGGAGTTCCGGTGCATGATGTACTGTCATTTGTAATTTGAAATGGAGTTCTGGTGCATGATGTACAGTAAGTTGTAATTTGAAATGGAGTTCCGGTGCATGATGTACTGTAATTTGTAATTTGAAATGGAGTTCCGGTGCATGATGTACTGTCATTTGTAATTTGAAATGGAGTTCCGGTGCATGATGTATTGTAATTTGAAATTGAGTTCCGGTGCATGATGGACTGTAATTTGAAATGGAGTTCCGGTGCATGATGCACTGTAATTTGTAATTAGAAATGGAGTTCCGGTGCATGATGTACTGTAATTTGTAATTTGAAATGGAGTTCCAGTGCATGATGTACTGTAATTTGTAATTTGAAATGGAGTTCCGGTGCATGATGTACTGTAATTTGTAATTAGAAATGGAGTTCCAGTGCATGATGTACTGTAATTTGTAATTAGAAATGGAGTTCCGGTGCATGATGTACTGTAATTTGTAATTAGAAATGGAGTTCCTGTGCATGATGTACTGTAATTTGTAATTAGAAATGGAGTTCCAGTGCATGATGTACTGTAATTTGTAATTAGAAATGGAGTTCCAGTGCATGATATACTGTAATTTGAAATGGAGTTCTGGTGCATGATGTACAGTAAGTTGTAATTTGAAATGGAGTTCCGGTGCATGATGTACTATAATTTGAAATGGAGTTCCGGTGCATGATGTACTGTAATTTGTAATTAGAAATGGAGTTCCAGTGCATGATGTACTGTAATTTGTAATTTGAAATGGAGTTTCGGTGCATGATGTACTGTAATTTGTAATTAGAAATGGAGTTCCAGTGCATGATGTACTGTAATTTGTAATTAGAAATGGAGTTCCGGTGCATGATGTACTGTAATTTGTAATTTGAAATGGAGTTCCGGTGCATGATGTACTGTAATTTGTAATTTGAAATGGAGTTCCAGTGCATGATGTACTGTAATTTGTGATTGGAAATGGAGTTCTGGTGCATGATGTACTGTAATTTGTAATTTGAAATGGAGTTCCGGTGCATGATGTACTGTAATTTGTAATTTGAAATGGAGTTCCAGTGCATGATGTACTGTAATTTGTGATTGGAAATGGAGTTCTGGTGCATGATGTACTGTAATTTGTAATTAGAAATGGAGTTCCGGTGCATGATGTACTGTAATTTGTAATTTGAAATGGAGTTCCAGTGCATGATGTACTGTAATTTGTAATTAGAAATGGAGTTCCAGTGCATGATGTACTGTAATTTGTAATTTGAAATGGAGTTCCAGTGCATGATGTACTGTAATTTGTAATTAGGAATGGAGTTCCAGTGCATGATGTACTGTAATTTGTAATTTGAAATGGAGTTCCAGTGCATGATGTACTGTAATTTGTAATTAGAAATGGAGTTCCAGTCCATGATGTACTGTAATTTGTAATTTGAAATGGAGTTCCAGTGCATGATGTACTGTAATTTGTAATTAGAAATGGAGTTCCAGTCCATGATGTACTGTAATTTGTAATTTGAAATGGAGTTCCGGTGCATGATGTACTGTAATTTGTAATTTGAAATGGAGTTTCGGTGCATGATGTACTGTAATTTGTAATTAGAAATGGAGTTCCAGTGCATGATGTACTGTAATTTGTCATTTGAAATGGAGTTCCAGTGCATGATGTACTGTAATTTGTAATTTGAAATGGAGTTCCGGTGCATTATGTACTGTAATTTGTAATTAGAAATGGAGTTCCAGTGCATGATGTACTGTAATTTGTAATTTGAAATGGAGTTCCAGTGCATGATGTACTGTAATTTGTAATTAGAAATGGAGTTCCAGTGCATGATGTACTGTAATTTGTAATTTGAAATGGAGTTCCAGTGCATGATGTACTGTAATTTTTAATTTGAAATGGAGTTCCTGTGCATGATGTACTGTAATTTGTAATTAGAAATGGAGTTTCGGTGCATGATGTACTGTAATTTGTAATTTGAAATGGAGTTCCGGTGCATGATGTACTGTAAATTGTAATTTGAAATGGAGTTCCAGTGCATGATGTACTGTAATTTGTAATTTGAAATGGAGTTTCGGTGCATGATGTACTGTAATTTGTAATTAGAAATGGAGTTCCAGTGCATGATGTACTGTAATTTGTAATTTGAAATGGAGTTCCAGTGCATGATGTACTGTAATTTGTAATTTGAAATGGAGTTTCGGTGCATGATGTACTGTAATTTGTAATTAGAAATGGAGTTCCAGTGCATGATGTACTGTAATTTGTAATTAGAAATGGAGTTCCAGTGCATGATGTACTGTAATTTGTAATTTGAAATGGAGTTCCAGTGCATGATGTACTGTAATTTTTAATTTGAAATGGAGTTCCTGTGCATGATGTACTGTAATTTGTAATTAGAAATGGAGTTTCGGTGCATGATGTACTGTAATTTGTAATTTGAAATGGAGTTCCGGTGCATGATGTACTGTAATTTGTAATTTGAAATGGAGTTCCAGTGCATGATGTACTGTAATTTGTAATTTGAAATGGAGTTCCCGTGCATGATGTACTGTAATTTGTAATTTGAAATGGAGTTCCAGTGCATGATGTACTGTAATTTGTGATTGGAAATGGAGTTCTGGTGCATGATGTACTGTAATTTGTAATTTGAAATGGAGTTCCGGTGCATGATGTACTGTAATTTGTAATTAGAAATGGAGTTCCGGTGCATGATGTACTGTAATTTGTAATTTGAAATGGAGTTCCAGTGCATGATGTACTGTAATTTGTAATTTGAAATGGAGTTCCAGTGCATGATGTACTGTAATTTGTAATTTGAAATGGAGTTCCGGTGCATTATGTACTGTAATTTTTAATTTGAAATGGAGTTCCTGTGCATGATGTACTGTAATTTGTAATTAGAAATGGAGTTCCAGTGCATGATGTACTGTAATTTGTAATTTGAAATGGAGTTCCGGTGCATTATGTACTGTAATTTTTAATTAGAAATGGAGTTCCAGTGCATGATGTACTGTAATTTGTAATTAGAAATGGAGTTTCGGTGCATGGTGTACTGTAATTTGTCATTAGAAATGGAGTTCCTGTGCATGATGTACTGTAATTTGTAATTAGAAATGGAGTTCCTGTGCATGATGTACTGTAATTTGTGATTAGAAATGGAGGTCCGGTGCATGATGTACTGTAATTTGTGATTAGAAATGGAGGTCCGGTGCATGATGTACTGTAATTTGTAATTAGAAATGGAGTTTCGGTGCATGGTGTACTGTAATTTGTCATTAGAAATGGAGTTCCTGTGCATGATGTACTGTAATTTGTAATTAGAAATGGAGTTCCGGTGCATGATGTACTGTAATTTGTAATTAGAAATGGAGTTCCGGTGCATGATGTACTGTAATTTGTAATTAGAAATGGAGTTCCTGTGCATGATGTACTGTAATTTGTAATTTGAAATGGAGTTCCGGTGCATGATGTACTGTAATTTGTAATTAGAAATGGAGTTCCGGTGCATGATGTACTGTAATTTGTAATTAGAAATGGAGTTCCAGTGCATGATGTTCTGTAATTTGTAATTTGAAATGGGGTTCCAGTGCATGATGTTCTGTAATTTGTAATTTGAAATGGGGTTCCGGTGCATGATATACTGTAATTTGAAATGGAGTTCTGGTGCATGATGTACAGTAAGTTGTAATTTGAAATGGAGTTCCGGTGCATGATGTACTGTCATTTGTAATTTGAAATGGAGTTCTGGTGCATGATGTACAGTAAGTTGTAATTTGAAATGGAGTTCCGGTGCATGATGTACTGTAATTTGTAATTTGAAATGGAGTTCCGGTGCATGATGTACTGTCATTTGTAATTTGAAATGGAGTTCCGGTGCATGATGTATTGTAATTTGAAATTGAGTTCCGGTGCATGATGGACTGTAATTTGAAATGGAGTTCCGGTGCATGATGCACTGTAATTTGTAATTAGAAATGGAGTTCCGGTGCATGATGTACTGTAATTTGTAATTTGAAATGGAGTTCCAGTGCATGATGTACTGTAATTTGTAATTTGAAATGGAGTTCCGGTGCATGATGTACTGTAATTTGTAATTAGAAATGGAGTTCCAGTGCATGATGTACTGTAATTTGTAATTAGAAATGGAGTTCCGGTGCATGATGTACTGTAATTTGTAATTAGAAATGGAGTTCCTGTGCATGATGTACTGTAATTTGTAATTAGAAATGGAGTTCCAGTGCATGATGTACTGTAATTTGTAATTAGAAATGGAGTTCCAGTGCATGATATACTGTAATTTGAAATGGAGTTCTGGTGCATGATGTACAGTAAGTTGTAATTTGAAATGGAGTTCCGGTGCATGATGTACTATAATTTGAAATGGAGTTCCGGTGCATGATGTACTGTAATTTGTAATTAGAAATGGAGTTCCAGTGCATGATGTACTGTAATTTGTAATTTGAAATGGAGTTTCGGTGCATGATGTACTGTAATTTGTAATTAGAAATGGAGTTCCAGTGCATGATGTACTGTAATTTGTAATTAGAAATGGAGTTCCGGTGCATGATGTACTGTAATTTGTAATTTGAAATGGAGTTCCGGTGCATGATGTACTGTAATTTGTAATTTGAAATGGAGTTCCAGTGCATGATGTACTGTAATTTGTGATTGGAAATGGAGTTCTGGTGCATGATGTACTGTAATTTGTAATTTGAAATGGAGTTCCGGTGCATGATGTACTGTAATTTGTAATTTGAAATGGAGTTCCAGTGCATGATGTACTGTAATTTGTGATTGGAAATGGAGTTCTGGTGCATGATGTACTGTAATTTGTAATTAGAAATGGAGTTCCGGTGCATGATGTACTGTAATTTGTAATTTGAAATGGAGTTCCAGTGCATGATGTACTGTAATTTGTAATTAGAAATGGAGTTCCAGTGCATGATGTACTGTAATTTGTAATTTGAAATGGAGTTCCAGTGCATGATGTACTGTAATTTGTAATTAGGAATGGAGTTCCAGTGCATGATGTACTGTAATTTGTAATTTGAAATGGAGTTCCAGTGCATGATGTACTGTAATTTGTAATTAGAAATGGAGTTCCAGTCCATGATGTACTGTAATTTGTAATTTGAAATGGAGTTCCAGTGCATGATGTACTGTAATTTGTAATTTGAAATGGAGTTTCGGAGCATGATGTACTGTAATTTGTAATTAGAAATGGAGTTCCAGTGCATGATGTACTGTAATTTGTCATTTGAAATGGAGTTCCAGTGCATGATGTACTGTAATTTGTAATTTGAAATGGAGTTCCGGTGCATTATGTACTGTAATTTGTAATTAGAAATGGAGTTCCAGTGCATGATGTACTGTAATTTGTAATTTGAAATGGAGTTCCAGTGCATGATGTACTGTAATTTGTAATTAGAAATGGAGTTCCAGTGCATGATGTACTGTAATTTGTAATTTGAAATGGAGTTCCAGTGCATGATGTACTGTAATTTTTAATTTGAAATGGAGTTCCTGTGCATGATGTACTGTAATTTGTAATTAGAAATGGAGTTTCGGTGCATGATGTACTGTAATTTGTAATTTGAAATGGAGTTCCGGTGCATGATGTACTGTAAATTGTAATTTGAAATGGAGTTCCAGTGCATGATGTACTGTAATTTGTAATTTGAAATGGAGTTTCGGTGCATGATGTACTGTAATTTGTAATTAGAAATGGAGTTCCAGTGCATGATGTACTGTAATTTGTAATTAGAAATGGAGTTCCAGTGCATGATGTACTGTAATTTGTAATTTGAAATGGAGTTCCAGTGCATGATGTACTGTAATTTTTAATTTGAAATGGAGTTCCTGTGCATGATGTACTGTAATTTGTAATTAGAAATGGAGTTTCGGTGCATGATGTACTGTAATTTGTAATTTGAAATGGAGTTCCGGTGCATGATGTACTGTAATTTGTAATTTGAAATGGAGTTCCAGTGCATGATGTACTGTAATTTGTGATTGGAAATGGAGTTCTGGTGCATGATGTACTGTAATTTGTAATTTGAAATGGAGTTCCAGTGCATGATGTACTGTAATTTGTGATTGGAAATGGAGTTCTGGTGCATGATGTACTGTAATTTGTAATTTGAAATGGAGTTCCCGTGCATGATGTACTGTAATTTGTAATTTGAAATGGAGTTCCAGTGCATGATGTACTGTAATTTGTGATTGGAAATGGAGTTCTGGTGCATGATGTACTGTAATTTGTAATTTGAAATGGAGTTCCGGTGCATGATGTACTGTAATTTGTAATTAGAAATGGAGTTCCGGTGCATGATGTACTGTAATTTGTAATTTGAAATGGAGTTCCAGTGCATGATGTACTGTAACTTGTAATTTGAAATGGAGTTCCAGTGCATGATGTACTGTAATTTGTAATTTGAAATGGAGTTCCGGTGCATTATGTACTGTAATTTTTAATTTGAAATGGAGTTCCTGTGCATGATGTACTGTAATTTGTAATTAGAAATGGAGTTTCGGTGCATGATGTACTGTAATTTGTAATTTGAAATGGAGTTCCAGTGCATGATGTTCTGTAATTTGTAATTAGGAATGGAGTTCCAGTGCATGATGTACTGTAATTTGTAATTTGAAATGGAGTTCTGGTGCATGATGTACTGTAATTTGTAATTAGAAATGGAGTTCCGGTGCATGATGTACTGTAATTTGTAATTAGAAATGGAGTTCCGGTGCATGATGTACTGTAATTTGTAATTAGAAATGGAGTTTCAGTGCATGATGTACTGTAATTTGTAATTTGAAATGGAGTTCCAGTGCATGATGTACTGTAATTTGTAATTTGAAATGGAGTTCCAGTGCATGATGTACTGTAATTTGTAATTTGAAATGGAGTTCCAGTGCATGATGTACTGTAATTTGTAATTAGAAATGGAGTTCCGGTGCATGATGTACTGTAATTTGTAATTTGAAATGGAGTTCCGGTGCATTATGTACTGTAATTTTTAATTTGAAATGGAGTTCCTGTGCATGATGTACTGTAATTTGTAATTAGAAATGGAGTTCCAGTGCATGATGTACTGTAATTTGTAATTAGAAATGGAGTTTCGGTGCATGATGTACTGTAATTTGTAATTAGAAATGGAGTTCCGGTGCATTATGTACTGTAATTTGTAATTAGAAATGGAGTTTCCGGTGCATTATGTACTGTAATTTTTAATTTGAAATGGAGTTCCTGTGCATGATGTACTGTAATTTGTAATTAGAAATGGAGTTCCAGTGCATGATGTACTGTAATTTGTAATTAGAAATGGAGTTCCAGTGCATGATGTACTGTAATTTGTAATTAGAAATGGAGTTCCAGTGCATGATGTACTGTAATTTGTAATTAGAAATGGAGTTCCAGTGCATGATGTACTGTAATTTTTAATTTGAAATGGAGTTCCAGTGCATGATGTACTGTAATTTGTAATTTGAAATGGAGTTTCAGTGCATGATGTACTGTAATTTGTAATTTGAAATGGAGTTCCAGTGCATGATGTACTGTATTTTGTAATTTGAAATGGAGTTCCAGTGCATGATGTACTGTAATTTGTAATTTGAAATGGAGTTCCTGTGCATTATGTACTGTAATTTGTAATTAGAAATGGAGTTTCGGTGCATGATGTACTGTAATTTGTAATTAGGAATGGAGTTCCAGTGCATGATGTTCTGTAATTTGTAATTTGAAATGGAGTTTCGGTGCATGATGTACTGTAATTTGTAATTAGGAATGGAGTTCCAGTGCATGATGTACTGTAATTTGTAATTTGAAATGGAGTTCTGGTGCATGATGTACTGTAATTTGTAATTAGAAATGGAGTTCCGGTGCATGATGTACTGTAATTTGTAATTAGAAATGGAGTTCCGGTGCATGATGTACTGTAATTTGTAATTAGAAATGGAGTTTCAGTGCATGATGTACTGTAATTTGTAATTTGAAATGGAGTTCCAGTGCATGATGTACTGTAATTTGTAATTTGAAATGGAGTTCCAGTGCATGATGTACTGTACTTTGTAATTTGAAATGGAGTTCCAGTGCATGATGTACTGTAATTTGTAATTAGAAATGGAGTTCCGGTGCATGAAGTACTGTAATTTGTAATTAGAAATGGAGTTTCAGTGCATGATGTACTGTAATTTGTAATTTGAAATGGAGTTCCGGTGCATTATGTACTGTAATTTTTAATTTGAAATGGAGTTCCTGTGCATGATGTACTGTAATTTGTAATTAGAAATGGAGTTCCAGTGCATGATGTACTGTAATTTGTAATTAGAAATGGAGTTTCGGTGCATGATGTACTGTAATTTGTAATTAGAAATGGAGTTCCGGTGCATTATGTACTGTAATTTGTAATTAGAAATGGAGTTCCGGTGCATTATGTACTGTAATTTTTAATTTGAAATGGAGTTCCTGTGCATGATGTACTGTAATTTGTAATTAGAAATGGAGTTCCAGTGCATGATGTACTGTAATTTGTAATTAGAAATGGAGTTCCAGTGCATGATGTACTGTAATTTGTAATTAGAAATGGAGTTCCGGTGCATTATGTACTGTAATTTTTAATTTGAAATGGAGTTCAAGTGCATGATGGACTGTAATTTTTAATTTGAAATGGAGTTCCAGTGCATGATGTACTGTAATTTGTAATTTGAAATGGAGTTTCAGTGCATGATGTACTGTAATTTGTAATTTGAAATGGAGTTCCAGTGCATGATGTACTGTAATTTGTAATTTGAAATGGAGTTCCAGTGCATGATGTACTGTAATTTGTAATTTGAAATGGAGTTCCTGTGCATTATGTACTGTAATTTGTAATTAGAAATGGAGTTTCGGTGCATGATGTACTGTAATTTGTAATTTGAAATGGAGTTTCGGTGCATGATGTACTGTAATTTGTAATTAGGAATGGAGTTCCAGTGCATGATGTACTGTAATTTGTAATTTGAAATGGAGTTCCAGTGCATGATGTACTGTAATTTGTAATTAGAAATGGAGTTCCAGTGCATGATGTACTGTAATTTGTAATTAGAAATGGAGTTCCGGTGCATGATGTACTGTAATTTGTAATTAGAAATGGAGTTTCGGTATTTACTGTAATTTGTAATTAGGAATGGAGTTCCGGTGCATGATGTACTGTAATTTGTAATTAGAAATGGAGTTTCGGTGCATGATGTACTGTAATTTGTAATTAGAAATGGGGTTCCGGTGCATGATGTACTGTAATTTGTAATTTGAAATGGAGTTTCGGTGCATGATGTACTGTAATTTGTAATTAGAAATGGAGTTTCGGTGCATGATGTACTGTAATTTGTAATTAGAAATGGAGTTCCGGTGCATTATGTACTGTAATTTGTAATTAGAAATGGAGTTTCGGTGCATGATGTACTGTAATTTGTAATTTGAAATGGAGTTTCGGTGCATGATGTACTGTAATTTGTAATTAGAAATGGAGTTTCGGTGCATGATGTACTGTAATTTGTAATTAGAAATGGAGTTCCGGTGCATGATGTACTGTAATTTGTAATTAGAAATGGAGTTTCGGTGCATGATGTACTGTAATTTGTAATTAGAAATGGGGTTCCGGTGCATGATGTACTGTAATTTGTAATTTGAAATGGAGTTTCGGTGCATGATGTACTGTAATTTGTAATTAGAAATGGAGTTCCGGTGCATGATGTACTGTAATTTGTAATTAGAAATGGAGTTCCGGTGCATTATGTACTGTAATTTGTAATTAGAAATGGAGTTTCGGTGCATGATGTACTGTAATTTGTAATTTGAAATGGAGTTTCGGTGCATGATGTACTGTAATTTGTAATTAGAAATGGAGTTCCGGTGCATGATGTACTGTAATTTGTAATTAGAAATGGAGTTTCAGTGCATGATGTACTGTAATTTGTAATTTGAAATGGAGTTCCGGTGCATGATGTACTGTAATTTGTCATTAGAAATGGAGTTTCGGTGCATGATGTACTGTAATTTGTAATTAGAAATGGAGTTCCGGTGCATTATGTACTGTAATTTGTAATTAGAAATGGAGTTCCGGTGCATTATGTACTGTAATTTTTAATTTGAAATGGAGTTCCTGTGCATGATGTACTGTAATTTGTAATTAGAAATGGAGTTCCAGTGCATGATGTACTGTAATTTGTAATTAGAAATGGAGTTTCGGTGCATGATGTACTGTAATTTGTAATTAGAAATGGAGTTCCGGTGCATTATGTACTGTAATTTGTAATTAGAAATGGAGTTTCCGGTGCATTATGTACTGTAATTTTTAATTTGAAATGGAGTTCCTGTGCATGATGTACTGTAATTTGTAATTAGAAATGGAGTTCCAGTGCATGATGTACTGTAATTTGTAATTAGAAATGGAGTTCCAGTGCATGATGTACTGTAATTTGTAATTAGAAATGGAGTTCCAGTGCATGATGTACTGTAATTTGTAATTAGAAATGGAGTTCCAGTGCATGATGTACTGTAATTTTTAATTTGAAATGGAGTTCCAGTGCATGATGTACTGTAATTTGTAATTTGAAATGGAGTTTCAGTGCATGATGTACTGTAATTTGTAATTTGAAATGGAGTTCCAGTGCATGATGTACTGTATTTTGTAATTTGAAATGGAGTTCCAGTGCATGATGTACTGTAATTTGTAATTTGAAATGGAGTTCCTGTGCATTATGTACTGTAATTTGTAATTAGAAATGGAGTTTCGGTGCATGATGTACTGTAATTTGTAATTAGGAATGGAGTTCCAGTGCATGATGTTCTGTAATTTGTAATTTGAAATGGAGTTTCGGTGCATGATGTACTGTAATTTGTAATTAGGAATGGAGTTCCAGTGCATGATGTACTGTAATTTGTAATTTGAAATGGAGTTCTGGTGCATGATGTACTGTAATTTGTAATTAGAAATGGAGTTCCGGTGCATGATGTACTGTAATTTGTAATTAGAAATGGAGTTCCGGTGCATGATGTACTGTAATTTGTAATTAGAAATGGAGTTTCAGTGCATGATGTACTGTAATTTGTAATTTGAAATGGAGTTCCAGTGCATGATGTACTGTAATTTGTAATTTGAAATGGAGTTCCAGTGCATGATGTACTGTACTTTGTAATTTGAAATGGAGTTCCAGTGCATGATGTACTGTAATTTGTAATTAGAAATGGAGTTCCGGTGCATGAAGTACTGTAATTTGTAATTAGAAATGGAGTTTCAGTGCATGATGTACTGTAATTTGTAATTTGAAATGGAGTTCCGGTGCATTATGTACTGTAATTTTTAATTTGAAATGGAGTTCCTGTGCATGATGTACTGTAATTTGTAATTAGAAATGGAGTTCCAGTGCATGATGTACTGTAATTTGTAATTAGAAATGGAGTTTCGGTGCATGATGTACTGTAATTTGTAATTAGAAATGGAGTTCCGGTGCATTATGTACTGTAATTTGTAATTAGAAATGGAGTTCCGGTGCATTATGTACTGTAATTTTTAATTTGAAATGGAGTTCCTGTGCATGATGTACTGTAATTTGTAATTAGAAATGGAGTTCCAGTGCATGATGTACTGTAATTTGTAATTAGAAATGGAGTTCCAGTGCATGATGTACTGTAATTTGTAATTAGAAATGGAGTTCCGGTGCATTATGTACTGTAATTTTTAATTTGAAATGGAGTTCAAGTGCATGATGGACTGTAATTTTTAATTTGAAATGGAGTTCCAGTGCATGATGTACTGTAATTTGTAATTTGAAATGGAGTTTCAGTGCATGATGTACTGTAATTTGTAATTTGAAATGGAGTTCCAGTGCATGATGTACTGTAATTTGTAATTTGAAATGGAGTTCCAGTGCATGATGTACTGTAATTTGTAATTTGAAATGGAGTTCCTGTGCATTATGTACTGTAATTTGTAATTAGAAATGGAGTTTCGGTGCATGATGTACTGTAATTTGTAATTTGAAATGGAGTTTCGGTGCATGATGTACTGTAATTTGTAATTAGGAATGGAGTTCCAGTGCATGATGTACTGTAATTTGTAATTTGAAATGGAGTTCCAGTGCATGATGTACTGTAATTTGTAATTAGAAATGGAGTTCCAGTGCATGATGTACTGTAATTTGTAATTAGAAATGGAGTTCCGGTGCATGATGTACTGTAATTTGTAATTAGAAATGGAGTTTCGGTGCATGATTTACTGTAATTTGTAATTAGGAATGGAGTTCCGGTGCATGATGTACTGTAATTTGTAATTAGAAATGGAGTTTCGGTGCATGATGTACTGTAATTTGTAATTAGAAATGGGGTTCCGGTGCATGATGTACTGTAATTTGTAATTTGAAATGGAGTTTCGGTGCATGATGTACTGTAATTTGTAATTAGAAATGGAGTTTCGGTGCATGATGTACTGTAATTTGTAATTAGAAATGGAGTTCCGGTGCATTATGTACTGTAATTTGTAATTAGAAATGGAGTTTCGGTGCATGATGTACTGTAATTTGTAATTTGAAATGGAGTTTCGGTGCATGATGTACTGTAATTTGTAATTAGAAATGGAGTTTCGGTGCATGATGTACTGTAATTTGTAATTAGAAATGGAGTTCCGGTGCATGATGTACTGTAATTTGTAATTAGAAATGGAGTTTCGGTGCATGATGTACTGTAATTTGTAATTAGAAATGGGGTTCCGGTGCATGATGTACTGTAATTTGTAATTTGAAATGGAGTTTCGGTGCATGATGTACTGTAATTTGTAATTAGAAATGGAGTTCCGGTGCATGATGTACTGTAATTTGTAATTAGAAATGGAGTTCCGGTGCATTATGTACTGTAATTTGTAATTAGAAATGGAGTTTCGGTGCATGATGTACTGTAATTTGTAATTTGAAATGGAGTTTCGGTGCATGATGTACTGTAATTTGTAATTAGAAATGGAGTTCCGGTGCATGATGTACTGTAATTTGTAATTAGAAATGGAGTTTCAGTGCATGATGTACTGTAATTTGTAATTTGAAATGGAGTTCCGGTGCATGATGTACTGTAATTTGTCATTAGAAATGGAGTTTCGGTGCATGATGTACTGTAATTTGTAATTAGAAATGGAGTTCCGGTGCATTATGTACTGTAATTTGTAATTAGAAATGGAGTTCCGGTGCATTATGTACTGTAATTTTTAATTTGAAATGGAGTTCCTGTGCATGATGTACTGTAATTTGTAATTAGAAATGGAGTTCCGGTGCATTATGTACTGTAATTTTTAATTTGAAATGGAGTTCCTGTGCATGATGTACTGTAATTTGAAAATAGAAATGGAGTTCCAGTGCATGATGTACTGTAATTTTTAATTTGAAATGGAGTTCCAGTGCATGATGTACTGTAATTTGTAATTTGAAATGGAGTTTCAGTGCATGATGTACTGTAATTTGTAATTTGAAATGGAGTTCCAGTGCATGATGTACTGTAATTTGTAATTTGAAATGGAGTTCCAGTGCATGATGTACTGTAATTTGTAATTTGAAATGGAGTTCCTGTGCATTATGTACTGTAATTTGTAATTAGAAATGGAGTTTCGGTGCATGATGTACTGTAATTTGTAATTTGAAATGGAGTTTCGGTGCATGATGTACTGTAATTTGTAATTAGGAATGGAGTTCCAGTGCATGATGTACTGTAATTTGTAATTAGAAATGGAGTTCCAGTGCATGATGTACTGTAATTTGTAATTAGAAATGGAGTTCTGGTGCATGATGTACTGTAATTTGTAATTAGAAATGGAGTTCCAGTGCATGATGTACTGTAATTTTTAATTAGAAATGGAGATCCAGTGCATGATGTACTGTAATTTGTAATTAGAAATGGAGTTCCAGTGCATGATGTACTGTAATTTGTAATTAGAAATGGAGTTCCGGTGCATGATGTACTGTAATTTTTAATTTGAAATGGAGTTCCAGTGCATGATATACTGTAATTTGTAATTAGAAATGGAGTTCCAGTGCATGATGTACTGTAATTTGTAATTAGAAATGGAGTTCCGGTGCATTATGTACTGTAATTTTTAATTTGAAATGGAGTTCCAGTGCATGATGTACTGTAATTTGTAATTTGAAATGGAGTTCCAGTGCATGATGTACTGTAATTTGTAATTTGAAATGGAGTTCCGGTGCATGATGTACTGTAATTTGTAATTAGAAATGGAGTTCCGGTGCATGATGTACTGTAATTTGTAATTAGAAATGGAGTTTCAGTGCATGATGTACTGTAATTTGTAATTTGAAATGGAGTTCCGGTGCATGATGTACTGTAATTTGTCATTAGATGAAATGGAGTTCCTGTGCATTATGTACTGTAATTTGTAATTAGAAATGGAGTTTCGGTGCATGATGTACTGTAATTTGTAATTTGAAATGGAGTTTCGGTGCATGATGTACTGTAATTTGTAATTAGGAATGGAGTTCCAGTGCATGATGTTCTGTAATTTGTAATTTGAAATGGAGTACCAGTGCATGATGTACTGTAATTTGTAATTAGAAATGGAGTTCCAGTGCATGATGTACTGTAATTTGTAATTAGAAATGGAGTCCGGTGCATGATGTACTGTAATTTGTAATTAGAAATGGAGTTTCGGTGCATGATGTACTGTAATTTGTAATTAGAAATGGAGTCCGGTGCATGATGTACTGTAATTTGTAATTAGAAATGGAGTCCGGTGCATGATGTACTGTAATTTGTAATTAGAAATGGAGTTCCAGTGCATGATGTACTGTAATTTGTAATTAGAAATGGAGTTTCGGTGCATGATGTACTGTAATTTGTAATTAGAAATGGAGTTCCAGTGCATGATGTACTGTAATTTGTAATTAGAAATGGAGTTCCGGTGCATGATGTACTGTAATTTGTAATTAGAAATGGAGTTCCAGTGCATGATGTACTGTAATTTGTAATTAGAAATGGAGTTCCAGTGCATGATGTACTGTAATTTGTAATTAGAAATGGAGTTCCAGTGCATGATGTACTGTAATTTGTAATTAGAAATGGAGTTCCATTGCATGATGTACTGTAATTTGTAATTAGAAATGGAGTTCCAGTGCATGATGTACTGTAATTTGTAATTAGAAATGGAGTTCCAGTGCATGATGTACTGTAATTTGTAATTAGAAATGGAGTTCCGGTGCATTATGTACTGTAATTTTTAATTTGAAATGGAGTTCCTGTGCATGATGTACTGTAATTTGTAATTAGAAATGGAGTTTCGGTGCATGATGTACTGTAATTTGTAATTTGAAATGGAGTTTCGGTGCATGATGTACTGTAATTTGTAATTAGGAATGGAGTTCCAGTGCATGATGTACTGTAATTTGTAATTTGAAATGGAGTTCCAGTGCATGATGTACTGTAATTTGTAATTAGAAATGGAGTTCCAGTGCATGATGTACTGTAATTTGTAATTTGAAATGGAGTTTCGGTGCATGATGTACTGTAATTTGGAATTAGAAATGGAGTTCCAGTGCATGATGTACTGTAATTTGTAATTAGAAATGGAGTTCCAGTGCATGATGTACTGTAATTTGTAATTAGGAATGGAGTTCCAGTGCATGATGTACTGTAATTTGTAATTAGGAATGGAGTTTCGGTGCGTGATGTACTGTAATTTGTAATTAGGAATGGAGTTTCGGTGCATGATGTACTGTAATTTGAAATGGAGTTCCGGTGCATGATGTATTGTAATTTGTAATTAGAAATGGAGTTTCGGTGCATGATGTACTGTAATTTGTAATTAGAAATGGAGTTTCGGTGCATGATGTACTGTAATTTGTAATTAGGAATGGAGTTCCGGTGCATGATGTACAGTAAGTTGTAATTTGAAATGGAGTTCCGGTGCATGATGTACTGTAATTTGTAATTTGAAATGGAGTTCCGGTGCATGATGTACTGTAATTTGAAATGGAGTTCCGGTGCATGATGTACTGTAATTTGAAATGGAGTTTCGGTGCATGATGTACTGTAATTTGAAATGGAGTTCCGGTGCATGATGTATTGTAATTTGAAATGGAGTTCCGGTGCATGATGTACTGTAATTTGTAATTTGAAATGGAGTTCCGGTGCATGATGTACTGTAATTTGAAATGGAGTTCCGGTGCATGATGTACTGTAATTTGAAATGGAGTTCCGGTGCATGATGTATTGTAATTTGAAATGGAGTTCCGGTGCATGATGTACTGTAATTTGAAATGGAGTTCCGGTGCATGATGTGCAGTAACTTGTAATTCGAAATGGAGTTCCGGTGCATGATATACAGTAAGTTGTAATTCGAAATGGAGTTCCGGTGCATGATGTACTGTAAGTTGAAATGTGAAATGGAGTTCCATTGCATGATGTACTGTAATTTGTAATTTGAAATGGAGTTCCGGTGCATGATGTGTACAGTAAGTTGTAATTACCCTGCGCTCGCGAACCTAAAAGCGGGGGTTAAGCATTCAGTTAAGTGCGTGTGACCTGTGCCGTGTGCCGTATGGGTCTGCATTTTACACGAACAATTGACATTTGACATGGTCCGATTGACAGGAAATTTTACCATAGAACCCCCTCCGCCTGTAGAATATTTGTATTCATAATTATGACGTCATCGGTCACGTGGTACGGACGCAATCTTGGAAAAACGTATGACCTCTATCTCCAAAACCACTCAATGGAATTTTTTTTACACGGCTCATTGTCGAGTACTCACCATGGGGAATAAGATATTATGAATTTTAGGTAGGGGGATATATAGATCCAGGTAGCTCGGCATCGGTATTATTCTCTTGGAATATCTCGCGAGATCACGGCGAGGTCACGTATTTTCGAAGCTGTTCCATGCGCTCACGCTTTCGAAGCTAAGTGATCTTTCTCAATTGTGTTTTTGTCGAGACTGTATCTATCTTTCGGTGTATGTACCTATAGCGTATCTTTTTTGAAAATTTTCGGTGCTAATTTTTCGTACATGTAGACACAATCGTCGCTTAATGCGTATCGAGTATTCTGAGGCCTAGTACTCGTAGGCTTGGCTACCGTACCGTCTCCGACCTTGTGGTTTTCTTTTTCTCTCAGCGATTCGTCGAATGCGCTGCATTTATTTTCGTTCTCTGTTTCATCCCAGTCGTTCACCCCATACCTCCTTGTTTAATATCTCTACTCAAAAAAAAAAAAAACCCAAAAAAAATATTTCCTTCCCAGGTCTTATTCGTTTATTTGTTGTTCTTATTTGTTCGTTCGTTCTTGTTCGCGATCACGCGATCACGTGGTTAGAAATGTATAATCTCTCCCCTGAACAACTATTTTCTCTCATATATTATAACACCCTTTTCTTCTTTTCCTACAAAAGGATGCTTTCGTCTTGCTCACCAAATCTATTCATTCCAAAAAATATATATAATACCATCTCTTACAGTTCGTCCTTTCTACATTCCCTAAACTATCCAGAACTCCACCCCTCCTTCAGTGTCCTCAAACGTATTTTTGACTCGAAGGTCTCAAACTCATTTTGCAAAAAATGTTCGTTTCCCATGAATCGTACACTTTTCAAAATCCAATCTCACCCCTCCCCTCCAAATCCTCCCCATCACCCATCCCTTTCAAATCTCCCCCCTTGCCCCTTCCCTCCCCTCCCTCCTAAACTCCCCCCACACCCCTCCCCTCCGAGACTCTCCTTCGCTCCTCCCCTCCTAGACTCCCCTCTCACCCCTCCTCCTCAAAGCATCCTCCCTGCTTCTTCCCCCTTCCAACTTTCACCTTCATCTCCCCCAACCTTCTGCCTCGCTCTTCCCCCTCCTCAAATAACACCTCACTGTGCCTCACCCAATCTCCATCAAACCTTTTGTCCGCCCCATTCTTCCCTTTCTCCAAGCTATTCTGAAATCTCTGACACACCTTCAACAGCTCTCCCTACCTCTTCCTCCTCTTCCACATCTTACCCTACCCCCCCCCCCCCCTGTTCTGGACCCGATGCTCCCCCTTCCTCTTCATTAACGGTATGGACCTCAAACATACGGGGCCTTCGCTCAAACTTGACTGATCTCTCCATACAGGTTGCTTCTGACAAACCAGATGTGATCTGCTTAACAGAAACTTTCCTCCTTCATGATGTCTCTGATGCCTTGGTATCTCTCCCAGGTTACTCCCTCCTCCGGTATGATAGACCTGAGCCTCGTCCTGGAGGTGGGGTTGCTATCTTTATAAAAAAACTCTCTTCCTCACTCGCCCTCCACTGCCCTCTCTCCACGTCACCCCCAGGAATACCTTTGGCTACGGCTTCCCCTTCACTCCCACCTTTTGTTCATATGTGTGTTGTACCGTCCACCAAACAGCGATGACTCCATCTACATCTCACTGTCTGATAATATGGACCAACTTCTATCTACTCATCCCAACTCACTCTTCCTCATATGTGGTGATTTCAATTGTCACCATGCCAGTTGGCTGGGTGTGGGTACCACTCTCACCAGCCATGGCTCCTCAGCAAAGGACTTCTGCGACTCACTGGGACTGACACAATCTGTCAATTTCCCGACCCGGATCTCAGTCAACGGAGCATCTTCTCTTCTGGATTTGGTTATGACAAACTTCCCTGAAAATGTCTGCTGCTCTTCTTCTGCTCCAATCGGCTCATCTGATCATGTGCTTGTCAAAGTAGACATCTCTCTGACCATTCTCAGAGAGCCTCCTCAGCGGCGACGAGTCTGGCATTTCACTCAGGCCAACTGGCACGGTCTTCAAGCAGCCATCAATCATCTGGACTGGTCTCCCATCTCTACCGCTCTGACATCAACTCATCCTGGGAATTCTTTCAAAGTAAATTGCTCTCTCTCATGCACAGATTTATCCCATCTCGTCTTCAGTTGTCATACCCTTCCTCCTGTCCATGGTACACGGAATCTTGTGGTGAGGCTGTTGCCCTGAAACAACTTGCTTTCGTCTCCTGGAAAGCAAATCCAACGGAAGGAAATCTCATTTCCTTTCACAAAGCCCGAAACAAGTGTGTGTCCACCCTCAGGAGAGCCAGGAAACAATATCTCACCGTTCTCAAGACCGAACTCTCTTATCTGTCTCCCTCTTCCAAATCCTGGTGGCGTCTGGTCAAATCTGTTCTGGTGTTTGTTCCCCCTCCATCCCCTCCATCACCTCAAACGGCTTAACGGCTGACTCCGCACGTGAAAAGGCTGAATGCCTCAACTCTGTGTTTGCCTCTAAATCTTGTGTCCCAAACCCATCCCTCTCTGTACCCACCGTACCCTGTCGTACCCAGCTGCTCCTGGACTCTGTGTCCTTTCCTCCTGACAAGGTGGAAAAGTTTCTGTCAACCCTCGACTCTGATTCTGCAACTGGTCCTGACGGCATCAGCCCACGGGTCCTAAAATCATGTGCTTCCGCTCTTTCACTCCCTCTTTCTGTTCTCTTCACCCTCTCTTTTGCTCAAGGTCATCTGCCATCTGCTTGGAAATCAGCCAACATCACCGCTTTGCACAAAAAAGGTGCAAAAACAGATCCCAGCAACTACAGACCAATCAGCCTTCTCCCAATTATCAGCAAAGTCATGGAATCCATCATTGCTTCAGATATGAAATCTTTCCTCTCTCCATGGCTTGATCTCTGATCATCAATTTGGTTTCAGACCTGGTCACTCTACTCTGGACATGCTGCTTCTGCTTTCTCAACAATGGATGGAGGTCCTCAACGCCAAACAGGAAATTAGAGCCGTCTCCCTTGACATTTCACGTGCCTTCGATACGGTCTGGCACCCTGCTCTGCTCTCCAAACTCTCCTCCTTTGGTATCCATGGAAATCTCCACGCATGGCTGGCGGACTCCTCTCTGGTCGTAGTCAACGTGTGGCCCTGAATGGGTTTCTCTCATCTCCTCTTCCTGTTCAGGCTGGAGTTCCCCAAGGTAGTGTTCTGGGCCCTGTGCTTTTTCTGGTCTTCATCAATGATCTCTCTGACTCTCTTGAAAATCCTCTCTATCTCTTTGCTGACGACTCTACTCTCTGTCGCTCCATTCCTCATCCCTCAGATCGGCAGTCTGCAGCCTCCTCACTCTCTGCAGACCTGGACAAAATCACAGACTGGGCAAACAAATGGAACATGTCTTTCAATCCTGATAAATCTCACACTCTTACGATGTCTCTCCGAAAAGACCGACTGGAAAACCCTCCCATCCACTTTCTGAATAATCCTCTCCAAGAAGTTCTGTCACTCAAGCTTTTGGGTCTCACTATTTGCCATGATCTTTCCTGGGAAAGCCACATTTCAAATCTGGCCTCCAAAGCCAGTCGCCGACTGGGCATCCTCCGTCGTGCGAAGTCCTTCCTTGGCACACCTGAGCTCCTCACCACATACAAGGCTTTCATCCGCAGCTCTATGGAATACTGCTCTCCCCTCTGGTCTGGTGCTCCTGCCTCACACCTAGCCCGTCTTCACGCTGTTGAAACCAAAGCGTTCAGAATCATTGGAATCTCCCGCGATGAAGCTAACTCCAAGGGCCTTTCACTCACTCACCGCAGGCAGGTTGGTGGTCTTTCCGTCTTCTACCGACTCCTCTCTGGCCTTGCCCCCCCCCAGCCCTCTCTGGGCTCTGTCCCCCAAATATTCCTACAGGTCGCACAAGATCTGCCTGCAACCCTCTTATGGTTAAACTGCCAAAATCAAGACTTTCTGCTCACCTTCACTCCTCTTTTCTCCCGCCTCTGGAACAAACTCCCTCACTCTCTTCAATCCCACTCCACCCTCCAGGTCTTTAAAACAGCTGTTCACCACCATCTCTTATCCTCCCCCATCGAAAACCTTGATCTTTTCTACCCCCGCTAATTTCGGTCCCCTTGTGTTTTATACTTCTCCCACCCCCCCCCCCCCCCCCCACCTTCCCACGCCTCCTGCCCCCAAGTCCTCTCCCTCCCACACTTCTGCCTGCTCTCAAATGTTGTGGTTGTGCTTCCCCTTCTCTCCCCATCTTGTCTTCCGCTCCCTCTTTTTGTATATTTTGTTTGTCTGGTTGATTTGTTTGTGAAATAAATGTTAGCTCTTTCACAAGCCTCGATTCAGTATACAAAAAAAAAACAAAACAAAAAAAAAAACATGCTCCGGCTGTCGTGATAGGGAATCTTGATGTAATAAGTTTTGTAGCCCGAATGTCGGATTAAGCTTGTGTCTTCGTCCCCGCCACAAGGGGGCGGGGCTTGTTAACGAGCGTAGGGATTATGCTAATTCCATTGCATGTCATCCACTCTGTGATCAGTCCGGTGTCCCATATGGCAATGCACTAATAGACAGTAGATAGATCCATTAGTGCACACACTAATTAAATTCCCCTCTGCCACAAGACGATAAAACTGACCGGAAGCGGCCGCGTACAACGCCGGCATGATGAGCAAACATCATACAGGCAGGACTGGAGCCACGCCCAGGAGAACTTGTGATTGGCCATGGGAGGGGCAAGTAAGAACCAGGGCACCGATTGGAGAGGAAGGAAGATGAGGGACATACGACACTGATTGGCCACTGACTGATGACACCATGGCCAATGAGTGAGGAGGGCACGAAAGAACCACAAGAAGCAACGCGCTGATTGGAGGAGAAGCGCCCGTGACGTGAAGAGGGCGTGAAGAATTACGAGTAAGCGCCACACTAGTTGGGAGGGAGGAAGAGAGCTGACATGAGACGGCCAGTCAAACCACTCGCTGGCCGACATTTCCCTCTTCTCGTTTTGGCTTCCTTCCTGCTTGGACCTCCATTCTGCCCTTGCATTTCTCTCGGTTGGACCCACCTCTCTCGTTCTTGGACCTCCTGCCTGCCCAGTTTCCTTTTGCAATCCGCAAATTGCCTGCGTTACGACCGACATTGGGGAAACGTTGGAGCGCCGTCGATTCTCCTCCCTGGCGTTCACGTGCGATCGAGGCTTGCCGCTGAGCGGGTGAGACCGGGGCGAGCGAGGCGCTCGGTGAGGCATGACAGAGCGCGAACGAGGGCGCATCGAGGCCTGGTGAACGGGGGTGCGGGGAGGCCTGCTTCGCACCAACATCGGAGCCTGACGGAGCCTGGACGGCTGAACGATTCCTGACTGCCAGACAAAGCAAAGCCAGCACAAACGCGCACACGTTTTTTTTTTGTTTTTGTTTTTTTTGCATACATAATTGAGGCACGTGAAGGAGCTAACATTTATCACACAAACAAATCAAACAGACAAACAAACAAAGTGTATAAAAAGGGGAGCGGTAGACAAAATGGGGAGAGAAGGGGAAGCACATAAACACAAAATTTGTGAGGGACATCGAGAACGTGTGGGAGGGAGAGGGCTTGGGGGGAGGCGGCGTGGGAAGGAGGGGGGGGGGGGTTGAGGTGGGAGAAGTATAAACACAAGGACACCAAGGACCAAGAAGGGGAAGCACATAAACACAACATTTGTGAGGGATATCAGGAATGTGTGGGAGGGAGAGGGCTTGGGGGGAGGCGGCGTGGGAAGGAGGAGGGGGGGGGGTTGAGGTGGGAGAAGTATAAACACAAGGACACCAAGGACTTCCAGGAAAGAAGTTGGTATTTCAAAAAAGAGGATTTGGGGTGAAATTAGCGGGGGTATAAAAGATCAAGGTTTTGGATGGGGGAAGATAAGAGATGGTGGTGAACAGCTGTTTTAAAGACCTGGAGGGAGGAGTGGGATTGAAGGGAGTGGGGGAGTTTGTTCCAGAGGCGGGAGAAAAGAGGAATGAAAGAGTGAAGGTGAGCAGAGAGCCGAGATTTTGGCAGTTTAAACATAAGAGGGTTGCAGGCAGATCTTGTGCGACCTTCAGGAATATTCGGGGGACAGAGCCCAGAGAGAGCTGGAGGAGCAAGGCCGGAGAGGAGTCGGTAGAAGACAGAAAGACCACCAACCTGCCTGACGTGAGTAAGTGAAAGGCCCTCGGAGGTAGCTTCATCACGGGAGATTCCAATGATTCTGAACGCTTTGGTTTCAACAGCGTGAAGACGAGCTATTTGTGAGGCAGGAGCACCAGCCCAGAGGGGAGAGCAGTATTCCATTGAGCTGCGGATGAAAGCCTTGTATGTGGTGACGAGCTCAGATGTGCTAAGGAAGGACTACGCATGACGGAGGATGCCCAGTCGGCGACTGGCTTTGGAGGCCAGATTTGCAATGTGGTTTTCCCAGGAAAGATCATGGCAGATAGTGAGACCCAAAAGCTTGAGTGACAGAACTTCTTGGAGAGGATTATTCAGAAAGTGGATGGGAGGGTTGTCCAGTCGGTCTTTTCGGAGAGACATCGTAAGAGAGTGAGATTTGTCAGGATTGAAAGACATGTTCCACTTGTTTGCCCAGTCAGTGATTTTGTCCAGGTCTGCAGAGAGTGAGGAGGCTGCAGACTGCCGACCTGAGGGATGAGGAATGGAGCGGCAGAGAGTGGAGTCATCAGCAAAGAGATAGAGAGGATTTTCAAGAGAGTCTGAGAGATCATTGATGAAGACCAGAAAAAGCACAGGGCCCAGAACACTGCCTTGGGGAACTCCAGCCTGAACAGGAAGTGGAGATGAGAAAAAACCCATTCAGGGCCACACGTTGACTACGACGAGAGAGGAAGTCCGCCAGCCATGCGTGGAGATTTCCATGGATACCAAAGGAGGAGGGTTTGGTGAGCAGAGCGGGGTGCCAGACCGTATCGAAGGCATGTGATATGTCAAGTGAGACAGCTCTGATTTCCTGTTTGGCATTGAGGACCTCCATCCATTGTTGAGACAGCAGAAGCAGCATGTCCAGAGTAGAGTGACCTGGTCTGAAACCAAATTGATGATCAGAGATCAAGCCATTGGAGAAGAGGAAAGATTTCATATCCGAAGAAATGATGGATTCCATGGCTTTGCTGATAACTGGGAGAAGGCTGATTGGTCTGTAGTTACTAGGCTCTGTTTTTGCACCTTTTTGTGTAAAGCGGTGATGTTGGCTGATTTCCAAGCAGATGGCAGTTGACCTTGACCAAAAGAGAGGGTGAAGAGAACAGAGAGGGGGAGTGAAAGAGCGGAAGAACAGGATTTTAGGACCCGTGGGCTGATGCCGTCAGGTCCAGTTGCAGAATCAGAGTCGAGGGTTGACAGAAACTTTTCCACCTTGTCAGGAGGAAAGGACACAGAGTCCAGGAGCAGCTGGGTACGACTGGGTACAGTGGGTACAGAGAGGGATGGGTTTGGGACACAAGATTTAGAGGCAAACACAGAGTTGAGGCATTCAGCTTTTTCACGTGCAGAGTCAGCTGTGTAGCCGTTTGAGGTAAGGGAGGGGATGGAGGGGGAACAAACACCAGAAACAGATTTGACCAGACGCCACCAGGATTTGGAAGAGGGAGACAGATAAAAGAGTTCGGTCTTGAGAATGGTGAGATATTGTTTCCTGGCTCTCCTGAGGGTGGACACACTTGTTTTGGGCTTTGTGAAAGGAAATGAGATTTCCTTCCGTTGGATTTGCTTTCCAGGAGACGAAGGCAAGTTGTTTCTGGGCAATAGCCTCACCACAAGATTCCGTGTACCATGGACGGGAGGAGGGGTATGACAACTGAAGATGAGATGGGATAAATCTGTGCATGAGAGAGAGCAATTTACTTTGGAAGAATTCCCAGGATGAGTTGATGTCAGAGGTGGTAGAGATGGGAGACCAGTCCAGATGATTGATGGCTACTTGAAGACCGAGCCAGTTGGCCTGAGTGAAATGCCAGACTCGTCGCGCTGAGGAGGCTCCCTGAGAATGGTCAGAGAGATGTCCACTTTAACAAGCACATGATCAGATGAGCCGATTGGAGCAGAAGAGCAGCGGACATTTTCAGGGAAGTTAGTCATAACCAAGTCCAGAAGAGAAGATGCTCCGTTGACTGAGATCCGGGTCGGGAAATTGACAGATTTTGTCAGTCCCAGTGAGTCGCAGAAGTCCTTTGCTGAGGAGCCATGGCTGGTGAGAGTGGTACCCACACCCAGCCAACTGGCATGGTGACAATTGAAATCACCACATATGAGGAAGAGTGAGTTGGGATGAGTAGATAGAAGTTGGTCCATATTATCAGACAGCGAGATGTAGATGGAGTCATCACTGTTTGGTGGATGGTACAACACACATATGAACAAGAGGTGGGAGCGAAGGGGAAGCCGTAGCCAGAGGTATTCCTGGGGGTGAGGTGAAGAGAGGGCAGTGCAGGGCGAGTGAGAAAGAGAGTTTTTGATAAAGAAGGCAAACCCCACCTTCAGGACGAGGCTCAGGTCTATCATACCGGAGGAGGGAGTAACCCGGGAGAGATACCAAGGAATCAGAGACATCATGAAGGAGGAAAGTTTCTGTTAAGCAGATCACGTCTGGTTTGTCAGAAGCAACCTGTATGGAGAGATCAGTTAAGTTTGAACGAAAGCCCCGGATGTTTGAGGTAAACGGTTTCTTTATTTCTCCTCCCAATCTGTGTGAAGTCGAAGTCTGTGTGGGGACGTCCCAATTTAGGACATTTATTTACTGGTGCGTTCTTGTTATCGCCTTGTTCTTTTGTATATTCTAAATCCCGTGTTCGTGTGAGTTTAATCACTTTTCAGGTTGAAGACGCCTGCACGCGGGGCCATGAAGGTAAGTCGGCATCCTCCCCAAGCCCCCCTGCTCGACGCCTCCATCAATTGGAAACGCCTCAAAGTAAGCTCGATTATCCATCCGTGGATGCTCTGTCTTAACACTGGAATATGTTGATGGTGATGTCATCGGTGCCTTAATTATGATGTCATAATTCGACAAATGCAACGCTTGATCTGATCAGTATGAATAAAACAAAAATTCCTCTGCAACTGTTTGTCCGATGGACACGAAATTTTCAGAATATGTGATGCTTCTCCTGTAGAATGTTGTAATTATAATTATAACGTCATAGGTCACGTGGTACAGACGCCATCTTGGGAAAAATCGAAAAAAGTTGCACCTCTATGTCTCCGAAACCGCTACATGGGAAAAATTGAAACATGGTCCATTGTCAAGTAGTGTCCTTGGGGAATAAGATATGTTAATGATGACGTCATCAGTGCCTTCGTCATCACGTCAAAATTCGACAAGTACAACACTTATCCGATCATTGTGATTTTCTTTTCTCCAATTGTTGGTCTGATGGGCACGGAATTTTCACCATAGGAGCGCCTCCTCCTGTAGATTATTTTAATGATAATCATGACGTCCGGTCATGTGGTACAGGCGCCATCTTGGAAAAACCGAAAAATGTTGCACCTATATATCTCCAAAACCGCTGCATGGAAAAAGTTGAAACGTGGCTCATTGTAAATAACTCCATATGGGGAATAGGTGTTGTTAACAATGACGTCATTGGTGCCAGAATTATGACGTCATAATTCGACAGGGACAATGCTTAGTCTGATCAGTTTGAAATGCATTGATCGTGATCTATGCAACAATTATATCAGAGAATATAAATTTATGATGTCATCGCTCACGTGGTCTGGCAGCCATATTGGATGAAAGAAAAAAAACGTTCTAAAACAGAAGAGTTGGTTCACACCAAGTTGACTGCGCAGGGTTAGTATTCTATGAATACCATCTAGTTTGAAATGGAGTTCTGGTGCATGATGTACAGTAACCGCATGCACATCCACAACCTCCTCTTCACATGAATCCCATTCTGTTCCTGTCTCGTCCAATTTTATTCGTTCTTTGTGTTATTCTTCCTTTCCTCTTTGTGTCTGCACATTCACCCCATAAACGTTGGTAGTTTTCACCCTCGTTGTCATCGTCGTTGGGCTCCTTTACGAGTCACGTGATGTCTCCCTTGCACAAACGCAAAACCAAGCACCTGCTTTTCATCATTATTGAACATGTGCTGCGTGTTGTTGTTGTTCACAGTGAAAAGGTTTCGGTTAACAATTTGTTTCATTCCGATTGGACATTGATTGGTGCAGAGTGAACCTGAACAATTAATTAGACGGATTAAGAAAAGGTAACATCAACAACAACAAGTTTTCAGCACGGGTTCCCGAATATGACGAGTTGATAAAATATGTGCTTTAGAGTTTGGTCACCTGTAAACGTGAATTCCTTAAATTATTAGAATGGAATAAAAAACTATTTCAATCTCACATTTAATAAGTTAAACTGCAAATTACATGAAATGGTCAAATCAATTTACACATCGACTTCATTTCCATCAGAATTCCCAATTCATTCACACAAATATCATGGAACTTCGTTCCCTCCCGCACGCAGTTGCTGACGTATCCGACACAGGTGTCCAGCAATGTACAAAGTGAACCAAAGCACCAAGACGAACCGTACCACGACATGGACAACATTCGGACAACAGCCTATGGGCCCTACTCACAGGGCTGGAATACTTAACGGAACTCGTACAGGGAAGGCCGAAATCCAGGTGAGGAGGTGAAGGTGCACGAGATGACAGAGGAGTTGGACGCACGAGAGCAGGATGGTGAAAATGTCCTGGAAGTGCAATGGAGCAAAAGAGTTGGAAGACGAGGGAGTGGAGGATTATTCAGAGCGAGCGTGGTCGCTTGGTGAGCAGGTGAGCGTGAAGTCCAAACAACACCTTTAGAGGACATCGTGGTACTCGTGTACTCTATATATCCAGGGTATTTGCTATTTAATAAAGGTAATGAGTACCAAGGTAGGTGCAATGCACAAACAGCGTAGGAAAAAGAGTGGGTTAGAAAGAAATGAGGAGGAAGGAAACGATCAGTTTCAGGTATCTCGAAGAGGTTCAGGTGTACACCTTTGCAAATGACTCCAGTACAGGAAATGGAACAAAAGCAAATGTAAACAATGCATACATGACAACGTACTCAGCCGACAGGTGAGAGTCCGACAAATTATTTTGGATCATTCTTTGTCCATTATTGCCGAGTTCGACTTTTGCATCAAAACGTCAATCGGACGTAAAGGTGTTCCAAGCCGAAGGGTGACGTGCAGGTAAGAGCACAATGCTTCCGGGATTGTGAAATAGAGAAACTGCTTTCAGCCATCGCACGCAAACTTTACACAACTGACTGCGTGATGGACGAGAAAGGTGCACACAGGTAAAGCACAGGGTGCAGTCAGTGCCCAATCACACTCGCAGGAGGACAGAGCACCTGACGCAGCCATTCACCTGTAAACTATTTAAATTACAGCAAGTACGTCGCCTACTCGAGCTGAGACTTTTCTTGAAATGCGAGCATCGTTTACACATTCTAATTAATCTCCACAACAAACGATCTGAAAAGTATAAATACACCTCATTTGGTAAATTGCATTCCGCAACATTTTGCAAACAAATACAATCCAAAGCAAGTGTGTACATGTGCGGGTTTATGTACACAACACTTGTCTGTGTCCAGTCTCAGTCAGTCCCTCCTCCACACCGCCCCCCAACCCTGCTCACCATCCCCAACCCTGGTCACCGCCCCCCAACCCTGGTCACCGCCCCCAACCCCGCTCACCGCCCCCAACCCCGCTCACCGCCCCCAACCCCGCTCACCGCCCCAACCCCGCTCACCACCCCACAACCCCGCTCACCGCCCCAACCCCGCTCACCACCCCACAACCCTGCTCACCGCCCCCAACCCTGCTCACCGCCCCCAACCCTGCTCAACACCCCCAACCCTGCTCACCACCCCCAACCCTGCTCAACACCCCCAACCCTGCTCACCGCCCCACAACCCTGCTCACCACCCCCAACCCTGCTCAACACCCCCAACCCTGCTCACCACCCCCAACCCCGCTCACCACCCCACAACCCCGCTCACCGCCCCCAACCCCACTCACCGCCCCCAACCCTGCTCACCACCCCCAACCCTGCTCACCACCCCCAACCCTGCTCACCGCCCCCAACCCTGCTCACCGCCCCCAACCCTGCTCACCACCCCCAACCCTGCTCACCACCCCCAACTCCGCTCACCACCCCACAACCCTGCTCACCGCCCCCAACCCCACTCACCACCCCCAACCCTGCTCACCGCCCCCAACCCTGCTCACCGCCCCCAACCCTGCTCACCACCCCCAACCCTGCTCACCACCCCCAACTCCGCTCACCACCCCACAACCCTGCTCACCGCCCCCAACCCCACTCACCACCCCCAACCCTGCTCACCACCCCACAACCCCGCTCACCGCCCCCAACCCCGCTCACCGCCCCCAACCCCGCTCACCACCCCACAACCCTGCTCACCGCCCCCAACCCCGCTCACTGCCCCCAACCCCGCTCACCGCCCCCAATCCCGCTCACCACCCCACAACCCTGCTCACTGTCCACAAGCCTGCTCACCACCCTCAACCCCGCTCACGGCCCCTAACCCTGCTCACCGCCCTACAACCCTGCTTACCGCCCCCAACCCCGCTCACCGGCCCCCAACCCTGCTCACCACCCCAACCCTGCTCACCACCCCCCAACCGTGCACACCGCCCCCCAACCCCGCTCACCGCCCCCAACCCCGCTCACCGCCCCCAACCCCGCTCACCGCCCCCAACCCCGCTCACCGCCCCAACCCCGCTCACCACCCCACAACCCTGCTCACCGCCCCCAACCCTGCTCACCGCCCCCCCAACCCTGCTCACTCCCCCTCCCCCCCATCCTGCTCACCGCCCCCTCCCCACCCCACAATGATGCAGTGAATACTTCAAGTAGTAAAATATCCCAAAGCATTATGGGTAAAACATGTACACTCCATTGTTGAACACCCCAACAGGTAGATGCTCAGAATAGGATTTCCTCATGTCGAATGAGCAGCTCCACGACGAGACGCTGGAACCGGATATCGTTAAGAGCCGCCATCACATCTTGCTCAATCGGCCGCATCAATGTCGGCCCGAACACTATGGCCACGTTCTCAGCGTTCATCAGGTTTTCCTTCTCGTACAGCGTGAGCCTGGTGTGCAGGTTACACAAAGCAAGGTAAGGTCACATGAATGAATGCGATCTGATTTCATTACTACCTATTACTGTAAGTAGTTCCTTTCCGCAGATTTGTTTTCCCTTCAAATAATTTCAACGAGGGATCAAAAAACAGAAAAGGCAACAAAAGACTGGGCAAGGTGACTTACCTGGCAGGGAAGACCGTATGAATATTGGCTCAGGTGATTCAAACGATGGGAGGGACAGAACAACGCGTCGTGAGACAATCCAGGTTGAACAAAGGAAGGGGAAGGTCATTCGACAGGTCGGCCAGGTGGTAAAAGCAATGACAGGTGACATTAAAAAATAGGACCGTGAGTCCTGAAGCTTACCTGGATCAGGCGCAACAGTCACTCAAACACCCCACAGACCACCTTCGACCTTGATATTCTTAATACCGTGAACAAGCTTTGCTACAACATGGACGATAAAGGTTGTGATGAAGTTTCATTAACATTGTGTGTGTTGTTTCAGAGAAGAGAGGAAATACCTATTTTGGGTGGTCAAAGCACCGTGGAGACCCCCTTATTGAGCGCAGATTTGGATGCGGAAGATGCACCTTTGTTAGGTATCAGATTTGCAGCCATCGCCAAGTTTCACCAACATCATGTGTTTGGTTCAAGCGATAACGACTCAGGTGTTTACAGACTCACTCACTGACTGACTGACTTACCTACAGACACTGCTCAATCTCATGACCTCACATAACAAAAGTCCAGGTGAGCTAAAAAAAAATTGTACATATTACTTCCTCACTTGATGCTCAGAATTCAGAGGACAGAACATGGACAAACAGGATGGAATCCAGGTAGGGGAGGATGGGAAGCGGTTCCTGTTTCATAAAGATGAAGATTAAGTCAAACTAATTGTAATTTTTCCCACTGACTGTGGAGTGAAAGTGATGTCACAAAGACAGCATTGATAAATGTACAGTGTTCTGGGAAGTGATGTCACAAAGACAGCATTAATAATGTACAGTGTTCTGGGAAGTGAAGTCACAAAGAGAGCATTGCTAGTGTACAGTGTTCTGTGAAGTGATGTCACAAAGACAGCATTGATAATGTAAAGTATTCTGAGAAGTGATGTCACAAAGACAGCATTGATAGTGTACAGTGTTCTGGGAAGTGATGTCACAAAGAGAGCATTGCTAGTGTACAGTGTTCTGGTAAGTGATGTCACATCGAGAGCATTACTCGTCTCCAGTGTTGTGGGAAGTGATGTCACAAAGAGAGCATTGATAATGTACAGTATTCTGAGAAGTGATGTCACAAAGACAGCATTGCTAGTCTACAGTGTTCTGGGAAGTGATGTCACAAAGAGAGCATTGCTCGTCTCCAGTGTTGTGGGAAGTGATGTCACAAAGAGAGCATTGATAATGTACAGTATTCTGAGAAGTGATGTCACAAAGAGAGCATTGCTAGTGTACAGTGTTCTGAGAAGTGATGTCACAAAGAGAGCATTGCTCGTCTCCAGTGTTGTGGGAAGTGATGTCACAAAGACAGCATTGATAATGTACAGTATTCTGAGAAGTGATGTCACAAAGAGAGCATTGCTAGTCTCCAGTGTTGTGGGAAGTGATGTCACAAAGAGAGCATTGATAATGTACAGTATTCTGAGAAGTGATGTCACAAAGACAGCATTGCTAGTCTACAGTGTTCTGGGAAGTGATGTCACAAAGAGAGCATTGCTCGTCTCCAGTGTTGTGGGAAGTGATGTCACAAAGAGAGCATTGATAATGTACAGTATTCTGAGAAGTGATGTCACAAATAGAGCATTGCTAGTGTACAGTGTTCTGAGAAGTGATGTCACAAAGAGAGCATTGCTCGTCTCCAGTGTTGTGGGAAGTGATGTCACAAAGACAGCATTGATAATGTACAGTATTCTGAGAAGTGATGTCACAAAGAGAGCATTGCTAGTCTCCAGTGTTCTGGGAAGTGACGTCACAAAGAGAGCATTGATAATGTACAGTATTCTGAGAAGTGATGTCACAAAGAGAGCATTGCTAGTGTACAGTGTTCTGAGAAGTGATGTCACAAAGAGAGCATTGCTCGTCTCCAGTGTTGTGGGAAGTGATGTCACAAAGACAGCATTGATAATGTACAGTATTCTGAGAAGTGATGTCACAAAGAGAGCATTGCTAGTGTACAGTGTTCTGGGAAGTGATGTCACAAAGACAGCATTGCTAGTGTACAATGTTCTGGGAAGTGATGTCGCAAAGACAGCATTGATAATGTACAGTATTCTGAGAAGTGATGTCACAAAGAGAGCATTGCTCGTCTCCAGTGTTGTGGGAAGTGATGTCACAAAGAGAGCATTGATAATGTACAGTATTCTGAGACGTGATGTCACAAAGACAGCATTGCTAGTCTACAGTGTTCTGGGAAGTGATGTCACAAAGACAGCATTGCTAGTCCACATTGTTCTGGGAAGTGATGTCACAAAGACAGCATTGCTAGTGTCCAGTGTTCTGGGAAGTGATGTCACAAAGACAGCATTGCTAGTCTACAGTGTTCTGGGAAGTGATGTCACAAAGACAGCATTGCTAGTCTACAGTGTTCTGGGAAGTGATGTCACAAAGAGAGCATTGCTAGTGTACAGTGTTCTGGGAAGTGATGTCACAAAGAGAGCATTGCTAGTGTACAGTGTTCTGGTAAGTGATGTCACAAAGAGAGCATTGCTCGTCTCCAGTGTTGTGGGAAGTGATGTCACAAAGAGAGCATTGCTTGTCTCCAGTGTTGTGGGAAGTGATGTCACAAAGAGAGCATTGATAGTGTACAGTGTTCTGGGAAGTGATGTCACAAAGAGAGCATTGCTAGTGTACAGTGTTCTGGTAAGTGATGTCACATAGAGAGCATTACTCGTCTCCAGTGTTGTGGGAAGTGATGTCACAAAGAGAGCATTGATAATGTACAGTGCTCTGAGAAGTGATGTCACAAAGAGAGCATTGCTCGTCTCCAGTGTTGTGGGAAGTGATGTCACAAAGAGAGCATTGCTAGTCCACATTGTTCTGGGAAGTGATGTCACAAAGAGAGCATTGCTAGTGTACAGTATTCTGAGAAGTGATGTCACAAAGAGAGCATTGCTAGTGTACAGTGTTCTGAGAAGTGATGTCACAAAGAGAGCATTGCTCATCTCCAGTGTTGTGGGAAGTGATGTCACAAAGAGAGCATTGCTAGTCTCCAGTGTTGTGGGAAGTGATGTCACAAAGAGAGCATTGCTCGTCTCCAGTGTTGTGGGAAGTGATGTCACAAAGAGAGCATTGCTAGTGTACAGTGTTCTGAGAAGTGATGTCACAAAGAGAGCATTGCTTGTCTCCAGTGTTGTGGGAAGTGATGTTACAAAGAGAGCATTGCTAGTCCACATTGTTCTGGGAAGTGATGTCACAAAGACAGCATTGATAATGTACAGTATTCTGAGAAGTGATGTCACAAAGAGAGCATTGCTAGTGTACAGTATTCTGAGAAGTGATGTCACAAAGACAGCATTGCTGGTGTACAATGTTCTGGGAAGTGATGTCGCAAAGACAGCATTGATAATGTACAGTATTCTGAGAAGTGATGTCACAAAGAGAGCATTGCTCGTCTCCAGTGTTGTGGGAAGTGATGTCACAAAGAGAGCATTGATAATGTCCAGTGTTCTGGGAAGTGATGTCACAAAGACAGCATTGCTAGTCTCCAGTGTTCTGGGAAGTGATGTCACAAAGACAGCATTGCTAGTCCACATTGTTCTGGGAAGTGATGTCACAAAGACAGCATTGCTAGTGTCCAGTGTTCTGGGAAGTGATGTCACAAAGACAGCATTGCTAGTGTCCAGTGTTCTGGGAAGTGATGTCACAAAGACAGCATTGCTAGTCTCCAGTGTTCTGGGAAGTGATGTCACAAAGACAGCATTGCTAGTCCACATTGTTCTGGGAAGTGATGTCACAAAGACAGCATTGCTAGTGTCCAGTGTTCTGGGAAGTGATGTCACAAAGACAGCATTGCTAGTCTACAGTGTTCTGGGAAGTGATGTCACAAAGAGAGCATTGCTAGTGTACAGTGTTCTGGGAAGTGATGTCACAAAGAGAGCATTGCTAGTGTACAGTGTTCTGGTAAGTGACGTCACAAAGAGAGCATTGCTCGTCTCCAGTGTTGTGGGAAGTGATGTCACAAAGAGAGCATTGATAGTGTACAGTGTTCTGAGAAGTGATGTCACAAAGAGAGCATTGCTAGTGTACAGTGTTCTGGTAAGTGATGTCACATAGAGAGCATTGCTCGTCTCCAGTGTTGTGGGAAGTGATGTCACAAAGAGAGCATTGATAATGTACAGTATTCTGAGACATGATGTCACAAAGACAGCATTGCTAGTCTACAGTGTTCTGGGAAATGATGTCACAAAGACAGCATTGCTAGTGTCCAGTGTTCTGGGAAGTGATGTCACAAAGACAGCATTGCTAGTCTCCAGTGTTCTGGGAAGTGATGTCACAAAGACAGCATTGCTAGTCCACATTGTTCTGGGAAGTGATGTCACAAAGACAGCATTGCTAGTGTCCAGTGTTCTGGGAAGTGATGTCACAAAGACAGCATTGCTAGTCTACAGTGTTCTGGGAAGTGATGTCACAAAGAGAGCATTGCTAGTGTACAGTGTTCTGGGAAGTGATGTCACAAAGAGAGCATTGCTAGTGTACAGTGTTCTGGTAAGTGATGTCACAAAGAGAGCATTGCTCGTCTCCAGTGTTGTGGGAAGTGATGTCACAAAGAGAGCATTGCTCGTCTCCAGTGTTGTGGGAAGTGATGTCACAAAGAGAGCATTGATAGTGTACAGTGTTCTGGGAAGTGATGTCACAAAGAGAGCATTGCTAGTGTACAGTGTTCTGGTAAGTGATGTCACATAGAGAGCATTACTCGTCTCCAGTGTTGTGGGAAGTGATGTCACAAAGAGAGCATTGATAATGTACAGTGTTCTGAGAAGTGATGTCACAAAGAGAGCATTGCTCGTCTCCAGTGTTGTGGGAAGTGATGTCACAAAGAGAGCATTGCTAGTCCACATTGTTCTGGGAAGTGATGTCACAAAGAGAGCATTGCTAGTGTACAGTATTCTGAGAAGTGATGTCACAAAGAGAGCATTGCTAGTGTACAGTGTTCTGAGAAGTGATGTCACAAAGAGAACATTGCTCGTCTCCAGTGTTGTGGGAAGTGATGTCACAAAGAGAGCATTGCTCGTCTCCAGTGTTGTGGGAAGTGATGTCACAAAGAGAGCATTGCTCGTCTCCAGTGTTGTGGGAAGTGATGTCACAAAGAGAGCATTGCTAGTGTACAGTGTTCTGAGAAGTGATGTCACAAAGAGAGCATTGCTCGTCTCCAGTGTTGTGGGAAGTGATGTTACAAAGAGAGCATTGCTAGTCCACATTGTTCTGGGAAGTGATGTCACAAAGAGAGCATTGCTAGTGTACAGTGTTCTGAGAAGTGATGTCACAAAGAGAGCATTGCTCGTCTCCAGTGTTGTGGGAAGTGATGTTACAAAGAGAGCATTGCTAGTCCACATTGTTCTGGGAAGTGATGTCACAAAGACAGCATTGATAATGTACAGTATTCTGAGAAGTGATGTCACAAAGAGAGCATTGCTAGTCTCCAGTGTTGTGGGAAGTGATGTCACAAAGAGAGCATTGATAATGTACAGTATTCTGAGAAGTGATGTCACAAAGACAGCATTGCTAGTCTACAGTGTTCTGGGAAGTGATGTCACAAAGAGAGCATTGCTCGTCTCCAGTGTTGTGGGAAGTGATGTCACAAAGAGAGCATTGATAATGTACAGTATTCTGAGAAGTGATGTCACAAATAGAGCATTGCTAGTGTACAGTGTTCTGAGAAGTGATGTCACAAAGAGAGCATTGCTCGTCTCCAGTGTTGTGGGAAGTGATGTCACAAAGACAGCATTGATAATGTACAGTATTCTGAGAAGTGATGTCACAAAGAGAGCATTGCTAGTCTCCAGTGTTCTGGGAAGTGACGTCACAAAGAGAGCATTGATAATGTACAGTATTCTGAGAAGTGATGTCACAAAGAGAGCATTGCTAGTGTACAGTGTTCTGAGAAGTGATGTCACAAAGAGAGCATTGCTCGTCTCCAGTGTTGTGGGAAGTGATGTCACAAAGACAGCATTGATAATGTACAGTATTCTGAGAAGTGATGTCACAAAGAGAGCATTGCTAGTGTACAGTGTTCTGGGAAGTGATGTCACAAAGACAGCATTGCTAGTGTACAATGTTCTGGGAAGTGATGTCGCAAAGACAGCATTGATAATGTACAGTATTCTGAGAAGTGATGTCACAAAGAGAGCATTGCTCGTCTCCAGTGTTGTGGGAAGTGATGTCACAAAGAGAGCATTGATAATGTACAGTATTCTGAGACGTGATGTCACAAAGACAGCATTGCTAGTCTACAGTGTTCTGGGAAGTGATGTCACAAAGACAGCATTGCTAGTCCACATTGTTCTGGGAAGTGATGTCACAAAGACAGCATTGCTAGTGTCCAGTGTTCTGGGAAGTGATGTCACAAAGACAGCATTGCTAGTCTACAGTGTTCTGGGAAGTGATGTCACAAAGACAGCATTGCTAGTCTACAGTGTTCTGGGAAGTGATGTCACAAAGAGAGCATTGCTAGTGTACAGTGTTCTGGGAAGTGATGTCACAAAGAGAGCATTGCTAGTGTACAGTGTTCTGGTAAGTGATGTCACAAAGAGAGCATTGCTCGTCTCCAGTGTTGTGGGAAGTGATGTCACAAAGAGAGCATTGCTTGTCTCCAGTGTTGTGGGAAGTGATGTCACAAAGAGAGCATTGATAGTGTACAGTGTTCTGGGAAGTGATGTCACAAAGAGAGCATTGCTAGTGTACAGTGTTCTGGTAAGTGATGTCACATAGAGAGCATTACTCGTCTCCAGTGTTGTGGGAAGTGATGTCACAAAGAGAGCATTGATAATGTACAGTGCTCTGAGAAGTGATGTCACAAAGAGAGCATTGCTCGTCTCCAGTGTTGTGGGAAGTGATGTCACAAAGAGAGCATTGCTAGTCCACATTGTTCTGGGAAGTGATGTCACAAAGAGAGCATTGCTAGTGTACAGTATTCTGAGAAGTGATGTCACAAAGAGAGCATTGCTAGTGTACAGTGTTCTGAGAAGTGATGTCACAAAGAGAGCATTGCTCATCTCCAGTGTTGTGGGAAGTGATGTCACAAAGAGAGCATTGCTAGTCTCCAGTGTTGTGGGAAGTGATGTCACAAAGAGAGCATTGCTCGTCTCCAGTGTTGTGGGAAGTGATGTCACAAAGAGAGCATTGCTAGTGTACAGTGTTCTGAGAAGTGATGTCACAAAGAGAGCATTGCTTGTCTCCAGTGTTGTGGGAAGTGATGTTACAAAGAGAGCATTGCTAGTCCACATTGTTCTGGGAAGTGATGTCACAAAGACAGCATTGATAATGTACAGTATTCTGAGAAGTGATGTCACAAAGAGAGCATTGCTAGTGTACAGTATTCTGAGAAGTGATGTCACAAAGACAGCATTGCTGGTGTACAATGTTCTGGGAAGTGATGTCGCAAAGACAGCATTGATAATGTACAGTATTCTGAGAAGTGATGTCACAAAGAGAGCATTGCTCGTCTCCAGTGTTGTGGGAAGTGATGTCACAAAGAGAGCATTGATAATGTCCAGTGTTCTGGGAAGTGATGTCACAAAGACAGCATTGCTAGTCTCCAGTGTTCTGGGAAGTGATGTCACAAAGACAGCATTGCTAGTCCACATTGTTCTGGGAAGTGATGTCACAAAGACAGCATTGCTAGTGTCCAGTGTTCTGGGAAGTGATGTCACAAAGACAGCATTGCTAGTGTCCAGTGTTCTGGGAAGTGATGTCACAAAGACAGCATTGCTAGTCTCCAGTGTTCTGGGAAGTGATGTCACAAAGACAGCATTGCTAGTCCACATTGTTCTGGGAAGTGATGTCACAAAGACAGCATTGCTAGTGTCCAGTGTTCTGGGAAGTGATGTCACAAAGACAGCATTGCTAGTCTACAGTGTTCTGGGAAGTGATGTCACAAAGAGAGCATTGCTAGTGTACAGTGTTCTGGGAAGTGATGTCACAAAGAGAGCATTGCTAGTGTACAGTGTTCTGGTAAGTGACGTCACAAAGAGAGCATTGCTCGTCTCCAGTGTTGTGGGAAGTGATGTCACAAAGAGAGCATTGATAGTGTACAGTGTTCTGAGAAGTGATGTCACAAAGAGAGCATTGCTAGTGTACAGTGTTCTGGTAAGTGATGTCACATAGAGAGCATTGCTCGTCTCCAGTGTTGTGGGAAGTGATGTCACAAAGAGAGCATTGATAATGTACAGTATTCTGAGACATGATGTCACAAAGACAGCATTGCTAGTCTACAGTGTTCTGGGAAATGATGTCACAAAGACAGCATTGCTAGTGTCCAGTGTTCTGGGAAGTGATGTCACAAAGACAGCATTGCTAGTCTCCAGTGTTCTGGGAAGTGATGTCACAAAGAGAGCATTGCTAGTGTACAGTGTTCTGGGAAGTGATGTCACAAAGAGAGCATTGCTAGTGTACAGTGTTCTGGTAAGTGATGTCACAAAGAGAGCATTGCTCGTCTCCAGTGTTGTGGGAAGTGATGTCACAAAGAGAGCATTGCTCGTCTCCAGTGTTGTGGGAAGTGATGTCACAAAGAGAGCATTGATAGTGTACAGTGTTCTGGGAAGTGATGTCACAAAGAGAGCATTGCTAGTGTACAGTGTTCTGGTAAGTGATGTCACATAGAGAGCATTACTCGTCTCCAGTGTTGTGGGAAGTGATGTCACAAAGAGAGCATTGATAATGTACAGTGTTCTGAGAAGTGATGTCACAAAGAGAGCATTGCTCGTCTCCAGTGTTGTGGGAAGTGATGTCACAAAGAGAGCATTGCTAGTCCACATTGTTCTGGGAAGTGATGTCACAAAGAGAGCATTGCTAGTGTACAGTATTCTGAGAAGTGATGTCACAAAGAGAGCATTGCTAGTGTACAGTGTTCTGAGAAGTGATGTCACAAAGAGAACATTGCTCGTCTCCAGTGTTGTGGGAAGTGATGTCACAAAGAGAGCATTGCTCGTCTCCAGTGTTGTGGGAAGTGATGTCACAAAGAGAGCATTGCTCGTCTCCAGTGTTGTGGGAAGTGATGTCACAAAGAGAGCATTGCTAGTGTACAGTGTTCTGAGAAGTGATGTCACAAAGAGAGCATTGCTCGTCTCCAGTGTTGTGGGAAGTGATGTTACAAAGAGAGCATTGCTAGTCCACATTGTTCTGGGAAGTGATGTCACAAAGAGAGCATTGCTAGTGTACAGTGTTCTGAGAAGTGATGTCACAAAGAGAGCATTGCTCGTCTCCAGTGTTGTGGGAAGTGATGTTACAAAGAGAGCATTGCTAGTCCACATTGTTCTGGGAAGTGATGTCACAAAGACAGCATTGATAATGTACAGTATTCTGAGAAGTGATGTCACAAAGAGAGCATTGCTAGTGTACAGTGTTCTGAGAAGTGATGTCACAAAGAGAGCATTGCTCGTCTCCAGTGTTGTGTGAAGTGATGTCACAAAGACAGCATTGATAATGTACAGTATTCTGAGAAGTGATGTCACAAAGAGAGCATTGCTAGTGTACAGTGTTCTGGGAAGTGATGTCACAAAGACAGCATTGATAATGTACAGTATTCTGAGAAGTGATGTCACAAAGACAGCATTGCTAGTGTACAATGTTCTGGGAAGTGATGTCGCAAAGACAGCATTGATAATGTACAGTATTCTGAGAAGTGATGTCAGAAAGAGAGCATTGCTCGTCTCCAGTGTTGTGGGAAGTGATGTCACAAAGAGAGCATTGATAATGTACAGTATTCTGAGACGTGATGTCACAAAGACAGCATTGCTAGTCTACAGTGTTCTGGGAAATGATGTCACAAAGACAGCATTGCTCATGTGCAGTGTTCTGGGAAGTGATGTCGCAAAGACAGCATTGCTAGTCCACATTGTTCTGGGAAGTGATGTCACAAAGACCGCATTGCTAGTCTCCAGTGTTCTGGGAAGTGATGTCACAAAGACAGCATTGCTAGTGTCCAGTGTTCTGGGAAGTGATGTCACAAAGACAGCATTGCTAGTCTACAGTGTTCTGGGAAGTGATGTCACAAAGACAGCATTGCTAGTCTACAGTGTTTTGGGAAGTGATGTCACAAAGACATCATTGCTCGTGTGCAGTGTTCTGGGAAGTGATGTCACAAAGAGAGCATTGCTAGTCCACATTGTTCTGGCAAGTGATGTCACAAAGACAGCATTGCTAGTTCACATTGTTCTGGGAAGTGATGTCACAAAGACAGCATTGCTAGTCTACAGTGTTCTGGGAAGTGATGTCACAAAGACAGCATTGCTAGTCCACAGTGTTTTGGGAAGTGATGTCACAAAGACAGCATTGCTAGTCTACAGTGTTCTGGGAAGTGATGTCACAAAGACAGCATTGCTAGTCTACAGTGTTGTGGGAAGTGATGTCACAAATACAGCATTGCTTGTCTACATTGTTCTGGGAAGTGATGTCACAAAGACAGCATTGCTAGTGTCCAGTGTTCTGGGATGTGATGTCACAAAGACAGCATTGCTAGTCTAAAGTGTTCTGGGAAGTGATGTCACAAAGACAGCATTGCTTGTCTACATTGTTCTGGGAAGTGATATCACAAAGACAGCATTGCTAGTGTACAGTGTTCTGGGATGTGATGTCACAAAGACAGCATTGCTTGTCTACATTGTTCTGGGAAGTGATGTCACAAAGACAGCATTGCTAGTGTCCAGTGTTCTGGGATGTGATGTCACAAAGACAGCATTGCTTGTCTACATTGTTCTGGGAAGTGATGTCACAAAGACAGCATTGCTAGTGTCCAGTGTTCTGGGATGTGATGTCACAAAGACAGCATTGCTAGTCTAAAGTGTTCTGGGAAGTGATGTCACAAAGACAGCATTGCTAGTGTACAGTGTTCTGGGATGTGATGTCACAAAGACAGCATTGACCAATCATCCCCTTCTGGCGGTGCCTCACGACCTGCTAGACACCCAATGACGAAGCTCGGAGCGTGGCTCGCCAGCCACGATCCTTGGAGGCCGGGTCTAATCTCTGACAGAGAATATTTGGATGACGTCGGCGATCCTGAGGCAGGGTTTACTTGCTAATCGGAAAATGCTGTTTCAGTCAGGCTTGTTAGTGGTTGGAGCAATGGGGCCAATCTTTGTAAGAAACAAAGGGAAAATTACAGGAGGTGTTACACACTGGGGATTATTACTATTAAGCCTTATTTAACTAGCACAAGCTCCACCCCCCTTGTGAAGACACAGAAACGACCTTAACCGCACAGTTAGGTATTCCACACCCTACAACCCCAAACGTAACAATAATTTCCTGGGGGAAGACCCCAGAATGCCCCAGCGCCTCCTTCAATCACTTCCCTCCCACTCACCCCCCCCCCCCCCCTCTTCCATTCCGTTCGGCACTATCGTCTCATGTGAAAAGCTCAACATTGGCCTTGTCTTTAAAAATGAGAGATCGGGCCAAAACTATATATATCATGATATCTCAAAAAGTTGTGGACGAGTTGTGACAAAACTAGGTGGATTTAAGTTTTTGGTTCAGATCTCGCTTATCGGTGGGATCCAAAACAAAAGCTGTTCATTCTGGCCGAGCCATCTGCTCTGATGAGTGCCAATCGACTTTGTGCTGTGTGGCAAAGTGTCACTCGATGAGTGATTTTTCATTCTATCTGTGTGTCTGTCTGTCTGTATATCAGTCGCGTACAGGTCACAATTTTCAACCGATCTTCATGAAACTTAACCAAATGGTAGAGTTGGTCATAAGCAAGAAGCCTATTGTTTTTGGGGTCAACAGGTCACAAGGTTAACAGAGGCCAAAGGTCACCAACTTTGTCAAAATTCTAAAATTTTCAATTTTCATCTGATTGACTTGAAATTTTAAGATGATTTGCATGCCAGGTCACTGAATTCAACCACCAAGCATTATTGAGTGTCATCATAGGCCAACAACATATTTTAGGGATTTCGCAAGTAGGTCAAGGTCTCAAACTTTTGGGTCTCACCATCTGCCATGATCTTTCCTGGGAAAACCACATTTCAAATCTGGCCTCCAAAACCAGTCGCCGACTGGGCATCCTCTGTCGACAAGCAGTCGCCGACGAACTCCCACGACTTGGCATCGCAGAACATCCCGCTAGCTGAAGAATGTCATATTGACCGAGCCAACAACTCCACACTCACTCATTCTCTCACATGAGGGTTGGTTGAGCTTCTCCTCGGGTCCAGAAATAAACTCCTCATGGAAGTCCTCCTTCAAGGACCGTATTCTGCTTCTCCATCGGTTCACTCTTAGTCTGCAGTGATTTTCCTTTCGTTCTTCCACATTGTGGTATATAGAGACACGAGCTAACAAGCAAATTTCCTTAAACCTGAAAATCCAAAATCATTACTGAGAAACCAACCTCATTCCATGAAGGTCAAAACAAGAATGTCGTAATAATCGGGCAACCCATGTCCCACCATCAGTCCCATCATCACAGAGACCTTGGGGTGATGAACTGTTCTTCCAAGCAAGGCTTTTCTTTTTTTGACCCCTATGACATGAAGGAGAAAGGCCTGGTGGTCAACTGTGAAACCTCTCAAACATGTGTGCTCCTGTCTGTCTCCGTCCTTCACAAGGGATGACTTTCACAACTCCTTCCTTGGCACACCTGAGCTCCTCACCACATACAACGCTTTCATCCACATCTCAATGGAATACTGTTCTCCCATTTGGGCCGGTGCTCCTGCCTCACACCTGCCTCACACCTCGCTCGTCTTCACGCTGTAGAAACCAAAGCTTTCAGAATCATTGGAATCTCCCGCGATGTAGCCGATTCTGAGGGCCTTTCTCTCTCTCTCACCGCAGGCAGGTTGGTGGTCTTTCTATCTTCTACCGACTCCTCTCCGGCCTCGCCCCCCCCCCCCCCCCCTGTTCTGTCTATGCTCTGTCCCCCAAATATTCCTGCAGGTCGCACAAGATCTGCCTGCAACCGTCTTCTTGTGAAACTGCCAAAATCAAGACTCTCTGCTCACCTTCACTCTTTCATTCCTCTTTTCTCCCGCCTCTATAACAAACTCCCTCACTCTCTTCAATCCCTCTTCTTCCTCCAGGTTTTTAAAACAGCTGTTCACCATCATCTCTTATCCTCCCCCATCCAAAACCTTGATCTTTTCTATCCCCGTGGAATCTCCCGCGATCTTTTATACCCCCATGGAAACACCCCAAATCCGCCTCTTTAAATCTCCAACTTCTTTCCTGAAATTCCTAATCGTGTTCATTTGCTTTACCGTGTACCCCTCCCTCCTCCCCCAGCCCTCCCCCTTCCACAGATCTACCTACGTCCCTGTTCTCTGCTGTTGTTGTGCTTCCCTCTCCCTCCCCCCTCTTGTCTCCCACTCCCTCCATTGCATGTTTTATGTGTCTGTACATGTTTTCATGTTCAATGTGTTAGCTCTTACACGAGCCTCGATTGTGGATAGAAAAAAAAAAAAAAAATCATCGCGGTGGTATAAATATATCGGTGATTACAAAACGCAACAACAAAGAAAAGATCATGGTATATGCTCAATGTGTCACAGCTTCTAGTGCAGGTGGTTTTGGCGTTTTGGTTTTGTGGTGGTTAACCGGTGGTTTTGGCGTTTTGGTTTTGTGGTGGTTAACCGGTGGTTTTGGCGTTTTGGTTTTGTGGTGGTTAACCGGTGGTTTTGGCGTTTTGGTTTTGTGGTGGTTAACGGGTGGTTTTGGCGTTTTGGTTTTGTGGTGGTAAACGGGTGGTTTTAGCGTTTTGGTTTTGTGGTGGTTAACCGGTGGTTTTGGCGTTTTGGTTTTGTGGTGGTTAACGGGTGCTTTTGGCGTTTTGGTTTTGTGGTGGTTAACGGGTGGTTTTGGCGTTTTGGTTTTGTGGTGGTAAACGGGTGGTTTTGGCGTTTTGGTTTTGTGGTGGTTAACGGGTGGTTTTGGCGTTTAGGTTTTGTGGCGGTTAACGGGTGGTTTTGGCGTTTTGGTTTTGTGGCAGTTAACGGGTGGTTTTGGCGTTTTGGTTTTGTGGTGGTAAACGGGTGGTTTTGGCGTTTTGGTTTTGTGGTGGTTAACGGGTGGTTTTGGCGTTTAGGTTTTGTGGCGGTTAACCGGTGGTTTTGGCGTTTTGGTTTTGTGGCAGTTAACGGGTGGTTTTGGCGTTTTGGTTTTGTGGCGGTTAACGGGTGGTTTTGGCGTTTTGGTTTTGTGGTGGTAAACGGGTGGTTTTGGCGTTTTAGTTTTGTGGTGGTAAACGGGTGGTTTTAGCGTTTTGGTTTTGTGGTGGTAAACGGGTGGTTTGGGCGTTTTGGTTTTGTGGTGGTTAACGGGTGGTTTTGGCGTTTTGGTTTTGTGGTGGTAAACGGGTGGTTTTGGCGTTTTGGTTTTGTGGTGGTAAACGGGTGGTTTTGGCGTTTTGGTTTTGTGGTGGTAAACGGGTGGTTTTGGCGTTTTAGTTTTGTGGTGGTAAACGGGTGGTTTTAGCGTTTTGGTTTTGTGGTGGTAAACGGGTGGTTTGGGCGTTTTGGTTTTGTGGTGGTTAACGGGTGGTTTTGGCGTTTTGGTTTTGTGGTGGTTAACGGGTGGTTTTGGCGTTTTGGTTTTGTGGTGGTTAACGGGTGGTTTTGGCGTTTTGGTTTTGTGGTGGTAAACGGGTGGTTTTGGCGTTTTGGTTTTGTGGTGGTAAACGGGTGGTTTTGGCGTTTTGGTTTTGTGGTGGTAAACGGGTGGTTTTGGCGTTTTAGTTTTGTGGTGGTAAACGGGTGGTTTTAGCGTTTTGGTTTTGTGGTGGTAAACGGGTGGTTTGGGCGTTTTGGTTTTGTGGTGGTTAACGGGTGGTTTTGGCGTTTTGGTTTTGTGGTGGTAAACGGGTGGTTTTAGCGTTTTGGTTTTGTGGTGGTAAACGGGTGGTTTTGGCGTTTTGGTTTTGTGGTGGTTAACGGGTGGTTTTGGCGTTTTGGTTTTGTGGTGGTAAACGGGTGGTTTTGGCGTTTTGGTTTTGTGGTGGTAAACGGGTGGTTTTGGCGTTTTGGTTTTGTGGTGGTAAACGGGTGGTTTTGGCGTTTTGGTTTTGTGGTGGTAAACGGGTGGTTTTGGCGTTTTGGTTTTGTGGTGGTTAACGGGTGGTTTTGGCGTTTTGGTTTTGTGGTGGTTAACGGGTGGTTTTGGCGTTTTGGTTTTGTGGTGGTTAACGGGTGGTTTTAGCGTTTTGGTTTTGTGGTGGTAAACGGGTGGTTTTGGCGTTTTGGTTTTGTGGTGGTTAACGGGTGGTTTTGGCGTTTTGGTTTTGTGGTGGTAAACGGGTGGTTTTGGCGTTTTGGTTTTGTGGTGGTTAACGGGTGGTTTTGGCGTTTTGGTTTTGTGGTGGTAAACGGGTGGTTTTGGCGTTTTGGTTTTGTGGTGGTAAACGGGTGGTTTTGGCGTTTTGGTTTTGTGGTGGTTAACGGGTGGTTTTGGCGTTTTGGTTTTGTGGTGGTTAACGGGTGGTTTTGGCGTTTTGGTTTTGTGGTGGTAAACGGGTGGTTTTGGCGTTTTGGTTTTGTGGTGGTAAACGGGTGGTTTTGGCGTTTTGGTTTTGTGGTGGTTAACGGGTGGTTTTGGCGTTTTGGTTTTGTGGTGGTAAACGGGTGGTTTTGGCGTTTTGGTTTTGTGGTAGTTAACGGGTGGTTTTGCCTCCACTTCCACAATGGAGACTTTGGGTGCAAGTGACGGGTGGTTTTCACATCTTACGAGGCACCATACCTTGAAAGTGACATTCGTGTCACTTATAATTATTATTACTAGCAGAGTACCTGCCTCACGGGCGATCTTGTTCCAAGCATGCAACACGTTCTTCTAGCCTAGTCAAAAAATCTGAAAATGTGCCTTTATAGAATGATTGAGGCATTTTTGAGTAAAAGCAAGCAAACCACTTTTTCTGGGGTAGTTTTTCATGCTGAATATGAATCTGTTGTTTGCCAAGCCCAAAAATGCGTAATTAGGTCACTAATCAAGGTCAAAGGTCAATGAGTGCAAAATTCAATTTTTTTGAAAAAAAGCTTTATTTTACATCCCCTATCTGTACATTTCAATTATTTTACAATATTTTGTCTAGTAAGGTTGCTAAAGCTTTTCAAAATCTTATTTTTAAAGGAAAACGTGAGGACACATCTATGCTCATTTGCCTTTATCTCTGTAAGGGGCGACAATTAGTTTTTGCGTAATTTGCTTGCAGTTTAACCTCTAAATGCACAATGGGGCAGAGTTTTTATGCTCCTATTGATGGTCTAGAGATAGATTTTATAAAGACAGAATCTAAATGTCACCGGTAAACAACATAGGTCAAAGGTCAATGAGTGCGAAAGTCTTGCAATGACGTAACAGTTACTTGCACTTGAAACCATCCCTTTCACTCAACAGTGAAAGTGGCTTCATCTTTCTGACCCCAATGCATTTGCCATGTTTGTCAAATCATTTCCATTCAGACAGAGCAGGGTGTTCTTCAATAGACCCTTAATGATGAAGAATGAATCTAATAGCCTAGCATAAGCCATCTAGTTCGTACCCTAGGCATCAGGCATTAAACATTTCAGGAGTACAGGTAAGGGTCTTTTTAAGATTGTTAAAAAATGAAATATAAAATCAAATGAAAGTAAAGGAATGCATTCTTCTTTGGTGAGATACATGTACATACAAATGTGTAATGTATGCTTGACATCTCACATCATAGGCAGGCCTACATACATGTACATTTACCTAACAGTAGCAAAAAGACAGGCAGGGCATGGGCATTGACGATGAGTGCCTAATGCATCTACCACTAATGAATTAGTGATATCGGTTAGATGTTTTGTCTTGAAGAAGCTTTACTTTGTGTCTTTGAGAATAAGATTAAAACCCGGGCCAACACTGCCTGCGCTTATTCGATCATTTAAGGGCTGTTGCAGTATATCATACAACGTTGTAGTTTTCATGGTCAGAACATGCGTGCCTGGTGCTTAGTTTGGTTTCTGTTTCTCCCCTCAGGCCAACCATGGAACCTATTGCCAGCTTCAAGCGACAGCGTGAGGATGTGTCGTTTGAACTTTGTATCATTTGTCAGGGAACTAGCCAGGTCAAAGATACGATTTTCAACCAGACAAACCAGGGTATTGCTGCCATCAGAGAGGCGACCGAGCTCCGATGCAAACTTAGACACTATGAATTTCGATCAGCCGTGGACAGGCTTTCGACTCTCTTTGCAGAGCCTCCAGAAAGTCTCCCCAAACTTAAATGGCATAAGCTATGTTACTCTGCATACACACACAAGGGGAAAATAAATGCTAAGCTAGCCAAGGAACAATCGAAAAACGAAAAAGATCCTGAAAGAAAGAGTGTTTCGGCTGAAGCATGTCCGTTTTTACGCAGTAGTACTACTAAGATGAACTGGACATTGTGTATGTTCTGCCAGAACTTTGACAAGAAGCAGAAGACAAGTCGTGTCACAACCTTCAAAATGAGTAATGAAATTACGGAAAAAGCTAAATTTGTACATAACATCTTAGTCCGTACTGCAAATGAGAATGATTTAATCTCAGCTGAGGCATGTTACCATGTTAACTGTCTTAGTAAATTCTTTAGGGATGTCAAAAGGGCGGAAACTGAAAGCAAATCAGCAGACATGGCGATATCATGGTTGTGTCAAGAGCTGCGTCACTCTGCTGAGAAAGGGCACGTATTTGAACTATCTGCAGTGTTCGAGAGGTACAAAGAGTTAGCCAGTGAGTGCGACGGCACAATTCCTACATCGTATCTTAGTAGACTGGGGACTTTTAAAGAAACTTTGTCGAATTGCATTGGGGACATTTATGAATTTCTTGTGCTAAGAAATTTGGCGCCTTCAGAGAAACAAACTTTGCTTCTTCCACGACATTTCAGTCACATACCTCTTTCAGAAATGGTGTGCGGTCAGAACAGTGCAGACTATATTCCCATATTTAGACAACAGGATGATCATTTTCTGTCTTTAGTGCACGTTGCTCTGCAACTCCGCAGTGATATCATGTCACATCCTGCATTCGAAGGTTGCGATGTAAGCGAAAAAGCAGAGTTGGCAAGTGTACCACCATCTGTACTCATGTTTGTGAATATCTTGCTTGGAGGCCAAAGTAGTGTCGATGCTGAGTTTGACGAAAGTGAGATGTCTGAAACTGGTTGGGTGAAGAAGACAAGGGTCCTTAGCATTGGACAAGACATGGTCTATGGTGTATGTGGAGACAAGAAGGCACCGCCTAAACACGTTGGAATGGGTATGACGCTGCACCAGTCAACTCGATCAAAGAAATTAGTTGAGCTATTCCATAATGCTGGGCACATAATCAGCTATAACCGGGTTCTTAGGTATGACACTGCCATGGCTGAAAACACTCTGAAAGCGCTTGATCAAGAAACTGGGGCAGTTGTTACCAGCAACCTGGTTTCGGGACGATTTGTGCATTTTTCTGGCGACAATATTGACATCAATGACTCTACCCTAGATGGCAAAAATACATTTCACGCTACTCAGTTAGCTGCCTGGCAGAGGGGGCCATCTGCTGAAAGCGGTCTTGGAGACATCAAACCATCCAATACGTCAACGTTGGATATACCAACAGCAGTTGAAAAGATCCAACAACAGCAGTTTCCGACACCATCAAAGAAGGTCACAGAAGATGCTGAAAAGTTCATTTGCCATATCTACAAGGAACCATCTGAGAACTGTAATCAAGCCCGCATTAAACTGTTCAACAAATGCCATGCAACGGAGACCCTACCTCCATCTAGTGATGCAGCAAAGTTCCACATAGAGCGTGCAAACTACCAAAGTTTCATTTGGAGAGAGGCCAGTAATCCAATGACAGATCTGCCACCGCCGACTGATTGTGGATGGAAACTCGTTGATGACAAGTTGTCACCGGTTCTTACAACTTTACCGTCAATTCCAAAGGGATGCCGAGAACTTACTCAGTGTGGTTGCAAGAAAGGTTGCAGTTCTGATAGTTGCTCTTGTCGGAAGTGGGGGAAACAGTTCTGCACTGAGGCCTGCAAGTGCAATGCCAGTGAAACACCATGTCGAAACAGGCCAAAGTAGGGGGGGGGGGGGGGTCAGAGCTTACACAGTTAAGCTAATTGGCATTCCCCTGGATGGCTCCTCCTTCCAGCCAATCAGTCTGACAGACTGCAATTGATTCAGGATTAATTAAGAATACATGTGATAATGATCAACTGCCTGCACTCCAAACATGTTTGCCATGAAGTGCATTTTGTGCCATGTAAGTGCACTTTGCGCCTTGTGACCGTTAGCCTTAATTAAGTGGCTAATTAGTCAAATATTGACATTTAGTGTAGAAAACAATCTTGCTATTATATAGGACTCAGGTAAATCACTTCACTGATGGTATTTAAGGCAACAATTCAAGTGAATTAAAACAGTATGTCAAAAAACGAAAAGTTGCTTCATTACGGATATATTCACAAAAATCTGATTTTTTCCCTTCACAATTCCCTTTACTTTCATAATTGTGAAAAGCTGTAGTAACCTTACCAGACAAAATACTGTAAAATAATTGAAATGTACAGATAGGTGATGTAAAATAAAACATTTTTTCAAAAATTTTGAATTTTGCACTCATTGACCTTTGACCTTGATTAGTGACCTAATTACGCATTTTTGGGCTTGGCAAACAACAGATTCGTATTCAGCACGAGAAACTACCCCAGAAAAAGTGGTTTGCTTGCTTTTACTCAAAAATGCCTCATGAATTCACGTTTCCCAGAAATTTGACTAGACTATTCGGACACATACCTTGATTTGGGCGGTGTACAGGCAACTGACAGCTGCCTCAATTGCTCCGGAAAAAAACAAAATAACCCGGGTTACGTGAATAAAACAAAAACATGGCGACTACTTTTAATTCAAAACACCCAACTGCGCTGGAAAACGTGTGGACAGGAATACTGGGCATACTGTAAACGACTTGTAATACCCTCTCCCACCTGGAGGTGGCGCTACACGATACACATTTACATCGAGAATTTGTGTCCCTCCACTCCCCCGAAGACCACGGGTAAAGATAAAAACACCTCCATACACTAATTGGGGTCATACTGATCAAGTCGGGATGTTATCGGCCCAGAACTGTAGCAGGAGTAGCACAACAAACACACACTGGTCCGTCAATTATAGTAAGGATTATTGTGATTATCTGTATTATTATTTTAATATTTTCAACATTATTATTTCATTTTGGGGTGGAAATGTTGTTGTTTTTGGCAACACCACCAACTATATCATTAAATGAATGAATGAATGAGTGGGAGTTAGCCTTGCGGGCCCCATGACAATCATGGTTCCCTGTTTGAGGCCATGTTTTTATGACGGATGCCCTTCCTGACGCCAACCCTTAGTTGCCTCTTTGGATGCGCAAGGATACGATGTACCTATTCTAAATCGGGGTACACAGCGGGATCATTCATCCCAGCAAGCTGGTACTCAATTTGCCGACCTCGGAAGGATGACAGGCTGAGTCAACCCCCCTGGTGTTAATTCAACGATCGACCGACCGCAATTCAAACTCAGGATCTTAGGATCCCAAGCCGGCACCCTAACCGCTAAGCCAACACCAGACGAGATTCAAACTCAGGATCCTAGGATCCCAAGCCGGCACCCGAACCGCTAATTCAACACCTGACCGGGATTCGAACTCAGGATCCTCGGATCCCAAGCCGGCACCCTAACCGCTAAGCCAACACCAGACCGGGATTCTAACTCAGGATCCTAGGATTCCAAGCCGGCACCCTAACCGCTAAGCTAACACCAGACCGGGATTCTAACTCAGGATCCTAGGATCCCAAGGCGGCACCCTAACCGCTAAGCCAACACCAGACCGGGATTCGAACTCAGGATCTTAGGATCCCAAGCCGGCACCCTAACCGCTAAGCCAACACCAGACCGGGATTCGAACTCCGGATCCTAGGATCCCAAGCCAGCACCCTAACCGCTAAGCCAACACCAGACCGGGATTCAAACTCAGGATCCTCGGATCCCAAGCCGGCACCCTATCCGCTAAGCCAACACCAGACCGGGATTCGAACTCCGGATCCTAGGATCCCAAGCCAGCACCCTAACCGCTAAGCCAACACCAGACCGGGATTCAAACTCAGGATCCTAGGATCCCAAGCCGGCACCCTAACCGCTAAGCCAACACCAGACCGGGATTCAAACTCAGGATCCTAGGATCCCAAGCCGGCACCCTAACCGCTAATCCAACACCAGACCGGGATTCGAACTCAGGATCCTAGGATCCCAAGCCGGCACCCTAACCGCTAAGCCAACACCAGACCAGGATTCGAACTCAGGATCATAGGATCCCAAGCCGGCACTCTAACCGCTATGCCAACACCAGACCGGGATTCGAACTCAGGATCTTCGGATCCCAAGCCGGCACCCTAACCGCTAAGCCAACACCAGACCGGGATTCGAACTCAGGATCTTAGGATCCCAAGCCGGCACCCTAACCGCTAAGCCAACACCAGACCCGGATTCGAACTCAGGATCTTAGGATCCCAAGCGGCACCCTAGCCGCTAAGCCAACACCAGACCGGGATTCGAACTCAGGATCTTAGGATCCCAAGCCGGCACCCTAACCGCTAAGCCAACACCAGACCGGGATTCGAACTCAGGATCATAGGATCCCAAGCCGGCACCCTAACCGCTAAGCCAACACCAGGCTCTATCTGTATATCATTAAATATATGGGGAAATCATTCCTGGTTTATGAACTTTAGATTTAAAAACTACTTTTCAAGAATGCAGGGTGTTCGTAAATCAAAATATTACAGTACCAAGATTGGTAAAAATGCCATCACTGGTTCACAAGTTAGCGCAGTAACAGAATTTTTACCTCACGAGACCTCTGACCTCTGGAGTCCATAATATAATCAGTTCATCTTATAATAGTATCTCAATCATAACATAGTCGCATCATTATACATACGAGTACTTGTACCAAGTTTGACCAAGATCCCTTCAGCCGTTCTGAAGGTATCGCGGTTAAAAAATACCCATCACGGACAGACGGATGCACAGACGGACGGACGGACGGATGGAATGAGGAACGGACAACCCGAAAACATGATTCCTCCGGTGACTTAGCATAAAAAACTCTGCAGGTTAGTGCCAAATGCGTGATGTAAGTATGGTACACCATGTGCTATGAGAGTTTGTAATCGGATGAGACATAGTATGAGAACCACGTGACATACCGAGAACCACGTGACATACCGAGAACCACGTGACATACCGAGAACCACGTGACATACCGAGAACCACGTGACATACCGAGAACCACATGACATACCGAGAACCACGTGACATACCGAGAACCACGTGACATACCGAGAACCAGGTGACATACCGTTTGAGGTGTGACATGAGGAAGCGCAGCGTCTCGTAGTGGGCCAGAGGCAGCAGTTTGAGGGCTTCATGAATGGCTTCCAGTCTCTCATCTGAGTCAGAGATTTCTGAGAACACCATGCAAGAAAAGCAAGGAGGGAGTGACAATGTAGACGAGTTTGTACCTGGTACATCCAAAACGAACCATTTAATTCGAGTCATTGGATCATATTCAACTTAAAGAATGAACAGAGAGAAAATCCTTACATTTGCCAAATTTGTTTCACATTTTCAATTACCCGACTCAGGTTTACTTGATGAACCATCTCCAGATATAAGCAAACTTGGTTGGAGATCAAATAACGGCTTCTCAACCAAGTGGAAACCCTCATCAGATTTGGCCCATCACTTTTGAAATTCTGGCACAGGTGTCCAAATGAATCTTTACCCTGCGCTCGCGAAGATAAAGCAGGGTTAAGCATTCGGGTCCGTCCGACGTCGTACGTACGTATGTGCGTGTCTGCATTTGAAAAATTCATTTTCTCGGCAACCGTTGGTCCGATTGACATGAAATTTTCACCACAAGAGGGACTCCTCCTGTAGAATATTTGTGAATATTATGACGTCACAGGTCACGTGGTACGGGCGCCATCTTGGAAAAACCAAAAAACTTTGCACCTCTATATCTCAAAAACCACTGCACAGAAATAATTGAGACAGGTCTCATTGAAAAGAACTCTCCATGCGGAATAACAGGTGAATGATGACGTCATAGGTGCCGCCGTTATGACGTCATAATTCGACAAGTAAAAAACTTTATCCGATCAAGATGAAATTTCTTGAGCATCTTCTCGGTATAAATTAATGCCGAAATAAAATTATTATGACGTCGTAGGTCACGTGATTCGGACGCCATATTGTTTTGAGTGAAAAGCCACTAAAATCCAATTTTCTCCTAAACGACTGAACAGATCGAGGCCAAACTTTGCAGGGGGAATCGCATACCCATGACGAACAAAAAAGTCAGCGAGAAAGAAGTCATGCGTCACATGGTTTCGGAGTTATGACGTTTTTAAGCATAAACTTTTAAAACCTAGCTCCTCCCTCATTTGTGATCCGATCGAGGGGAATCTTCACAGTTGTGTTCAGCATATCAGTCTACTAAAATGACCTTTTGGAATTTGCGATAGGTCACGTGGTTTGGCAGATATAAATAATTAAACGGAAATATTAAAAAAAATTATAACTATTGAACCGCTTCATTGATCAACGTGAAACTTTATATTATAGAGGTAATGAAGTGTAAAATGTGTGCAAAATTTCAAGATGATTGGATGTACGGTCTGGAAGCTAGAAGTTGTTATTGCGTGAAGAAGAAGAGTCTTCTAAAGGGGGCATGGAATTAATTATCACACTGCACATCACGAGCAGGCAAAGTACGGAGCGACCTCACAGGGTCATTTTGACCTCAAATAAAATTCTGATTTCAGATTTGTCAATCGCTGAGGTATATTAACACATGACCACAACAGATTTGGCGAAATTCTGACGATTTTTGACGAAAATATAATATTTGTGTCTGCATTTCAGTATATGTGAAATATATGGTGATCCGTGGACCATACCGCAGATATCTGAAATATTTTGACAGAATTGTGGGTTTGATGATAAAAGCATGGCATTTGGCACACAGTTAGGACATACCCTTAGGAATATTTTTGGATATAGGGACATTGCATATTTTTCCCATGGTAGCTGTGGCGGCCATGTTACAAAATGGCGGCCAAAGTTTACTATTTTCGCCCATAAGTTGAATTATAACACACCTCTTGTTGATTCTCCTTCCCGATTGGCTAAAACACTCATGTGTGGTTCACTAGTATAGCCTATTGCATAGCCAGTGCAAATTTTACCACTATGGACCGGTCCATAGTGGTGCCGCGACACTATGGACCGGTCCATAGTGGTAAAATTTGCAATGGTTTTTACAAAGATCGTCTGAGTATTATGATACTTGCCGTTAATGTTTGACAGTTTACAGCGCCCTCAAGAGGTGGTGTGTTATAAAATTCATATGGACTGGCATAATTCGGTCACTAGTCACATCTATGCGCCCCTCGGGACTGTGAGTGACCACATGAGGGTCCTATTTCCCTATTTCTATTTCCCTATGTAGTGAAATCGTATTCGTACTGAACCCGGGGTGATGCTCGTTGCTCGTTGACACCACAACTAGGGGCGTGACTATAAGACCCGCTGCTGCAGACGGAGCTCCGAGACTTCTCCTGTGACACGTTACATCTAGTAGACTCGCTAACGGTACGCATGCATAGAATATCCAGCTTGCTTGCATTAAATGTTACTAGGGCATGCCCGTACTATATATATATCTAAAATTATATCCCCCCCCTCTATTTACATGAAATGGTTTGGTCCAAAGCGAACGGCTTGCGAGTACGGTGACAATCCCCCCCCCCTCTATTTACATGAAATGGTTTGGTCCAAAGCGAACGGCTTGCGAGTACGGTGACAATCCCCCCCCCCCTCTATTTACATGAAATGGTTTGGTCCAAAGCGAACGGCTTGCAGAGTTTGGTAAAGAAATCGCCATAGCGTGCACAAACGCGCAGGAAAGCGAAAGAATCGCAAAGTAGTTTTAATTAGTTTTAAAACATAGTTTAACGCCAACATAGTTTGCCAACGTGAAATAAATGAATACGCTCTCAAATGTGCCGTCCGAGGCAGAGTCTGTTCGCCACGTTCGGCACACGTGATAGCTCGCTGCTCTCTGATTGGTTGAATCGTTTTTTGGACATAGCTCGCTAACTACTTGTCCGATTAATATGAAACCTTGAAAAGGCACATCCTCGGGTCCCCAGCAATATACCTGGCAAGTTTAAAGTATATCGGACCCGTGGTTGTCGAGAAACAGCGGTCACAGACATACATACATACATACATACATACATACATACACACAGAGATTACTGGAATTATAGATAGATGAATGGTCCCATGTGATGTCACATCGTATACTGAATTGTATTTCCTACTTTACAGGATGATGTCATGATCTAAATGCAATTAAACCAACCCGTTGGACTAAAGTTGTGTGGACCTGATTGGTTTTCCACAACACTTAATTGCATTTAAGATCTACCGACATGGCTGGCAACAAGACGCTGACGGTGTCCGTCTTCTGCGCCGACCCGCAAGCCCCGGATGGTGGCTTGCAACTGAAGCACTGGCTCAGAACACTGGAGAATCTTTTTGATGAGCCTGAGACCGCGCCGACTGCTGCCGCGAAGCTAGCCACACTACATTCAAAAATCGACTACCGGGTGTACAACTCGATCGCTCAATGCGCGACTTATGACCTCTCCATCGCGGAGCTCAAATGGCTGTACATAAAGGAAAAAAGCCCGGTGTATGCACGATATTTGCTGCAAACGCGACGTCAGCAGCCCAACGAGGCGATGGACCACTATGCCCAGGAGCTCCGGCAGCTCTTGCTGGACAGCGTCAGGGAGCCACGGACACCCGCGCAGGCTCAGGATGATCGTCTTTTAGATGCCTTCATTGCAGGGGTCTCCTCCCAGGAACTAAGGCTCAAACTCTTAGAGAAGACCGACCTGACCTTCGCTACGGCACTCGAGCAAGGGACAGTATACACTGAGGCGCGGATGCAATCGAACACCTATGATCGCACGCGCCTCTTGGCGGGCACCACGCTACACGCCCGGCCAGAGAGCGCTACCGCCGAGGACGCGGATCCGCTCGCGGAACTCCGGGATGCTCCGGAGGAAGACCCAGCCCTAATGGCTGCCGTTACGACCAGACCCAAGGCCTTACGCGGGGCCGCATGCTTTTTCTGTGGGGGGCCACGCCATGCCCGGGTCGTGTGTCCGGCACGAGACGCTATATGCCATTTGTGCTCGCAAAAGGGGCATTACGCGAAAGTATGCAGGAAAACGGCACGCGGCTCGCGGCTCATTGACTCGCGCGGTCGCGGTCGCGCGGGCGCGGCGACCTTGAATGGGCTCATTGCGGAGCCCGAGAGCCGAGCCCGAAACCCGGCGCCTTACCCGAATTCGAAGGGGAGGGCCCCTCTCTGCGGGCCCCTGGGCGCTCAGACGTCCTTGGCGGGCGTCACCGGACAGCCACCACCGTCTCATCCTCCATCGGGCATGAAGTCCGTGTCCTTGACCAAACACCGGGCCACGCAAGGGGCTTTGAAGCCTCGCCAAGCCCCAGCGGAACGTTCTCCTCATGTCGTCCACGAGCTAACAGTGGCCCACGCGCCGACAAAAGCGATTCCAAATACTACGGAAGCCTTTTGCTGCCAAAAGTGTCAAAAGGCGATTTCGAATACTACGGAGGCCTTTTTCTGCCAAAAGTGTCAAAAGGCGATTTCAAATACTACGGAGGCCTTTTCCCGTCAGCATTGTCAGATTTTGAATCGCGAAACACCGGAATGCTTGAGAAAGCCCTCTGATGGCGTTAATGGATTCCCCATGGTCAACGCAGACTCCGGCCACGACCGCAAAACTGCTGCTGGCGTAGGATCCACCCGCGAGGCTGGTCCGACCCATTCGGGGGGCTCAGTCCCGCTCCCAGCAGCCTCGTCTGGCCTGGCTCAAGCCCTTATTCCCCTCATGGTCGAAGGCCATTGTGTTCGAGCTTTGGTGGATACAGGGTCTACGGATAGTTTCATCGACCAGCGACTTGTGCTCAGGCATGGATGGCGGATCTGGAGGTCTACGAGACGGATCTTCATGGCTTCCCAGGGGCTTCGACTCAGCACGAAGGGGGAATGCCGATTGAAACTCGTGCTAAAGGGACGGGTTTTCCCTGATGTACACCTTATGGTTTTACCCGCTTTATGTGCTGATATTCTGTTAGGACATGATTTTCTTAAGCTGCATGGACGTCTGGTAATGGAGTTTGGTGGGCCTGACACGCTTGTTGTGGGGGCGGACGACGCGCTTGCGGTGTGCGCCCTAGCGCAAATGGACGTCCAGCCGCTTTCGCTGTTCCCCAATCTAACCTCCGACTGCACCCCTGTCGCGGTGAAATCACGGCGCTACTCTCGCGCAGACATGCAATTCATTGCGGACGAAACGGCTCAGCTCTTGAAAGACGGCATCATAGAACCTAGTAGGTCGCCGTGGCGCGCCCAGGTCTTGGTGGTGCGCAGCGAGGCCCATCGCAGACGCATGGTAATCGACTATTCCCAAACGATTAACCGCTTTACACAGCTGGATGCCTACCCCCTTCCGGGGATGGACGCGCTAGTGCAACAGGTGTCCCAGTATTCGGTCTATAGCACTCTCGATCTCCGTAGTGCGTACCACCAGATCCCTATCTCTAGGGCGGATCATATCTATACCGCCTTTGAGTCGGGGCAGCGGTTGTACCAATTTACGCGATTGCCTTTTGGGGTAACGAACGGGGTCGCTTGTTTCCAGAGGGCCATGGATGACCTCGTTGCGCGGGAGCACTTAACCGATGTTTTCGTCTACCTCGACAAGCTTACGGTTTGTGGATATGACCAAGGGCACCATGATGCTAATCTGAAGCGCTTCCTTGAGGTCGCGCAGCGGTATCACTTAACTATGAACGAAGATAAGTGCCAATACTCCCTACGCACGATAGATCTTATGGGGTACACCGTGACCCATGGCTCTGTCGCTCCGGATAAGGAGCGTCTGCGACCTTTGCTCGACATGGCCCCTCCCTCTGATCGGGCGTCCCTGAAGCGCGCCCTTGGGCTGTTCGCCCATTACTCCAAATGGGTGCAAAGTTTCTCCGCGAAACTTCGCCCCCTCGTGGCCTGCGACACCTTCCCCCTGAATCCGGCCGCTTTGGCGGCCTTTGAGGGCCTTAAGGCCGACATCGCCCGAGCCGCCGTGGCGACAATCGACGAGAGCGGCTCGTTCGTCCTCGAAAGTGACGCCTTGGATCAGGCCATCGCGGCGACCCTCTCCCAAGGGGGGGCGTCCCGTGGCTTTCTTTTCACGGACTCTTACCACCGCCGAGCGGAGACACTCGTCCGTTGAAAAGGAAGCGTATGCGATCGTCGAGTCTATTCGGCGATGGCGCCCGTACTTACTCGGGCGGAGCTTCCAAATCATCACGGACCAGCAAAGCGTTGCGTTCATGTACGACACCTTACACGCCCAGCACATTAAGAATGAGAAAATCACTCGCTGGCGTATCGAACTCGCCGACTTCTGTTACACCATCAAATATCGCCCGGGGAAGGATAACCAGGCCGCCGATGCCTTATCACGACCGGCTACATGTGCGGGTATCACCTCTTTGGAGGGCCTACGGGTGCTGCATGCCACGGCGGGCCATCCCGGCGTAACGCGTTTCGCTCATTTTGTGCGGAGTGGGAATCTCCCATACTCGATTGACGATATCCGCCGTATCTGTCGCGACTGCGCTATCTGCGCGGAAATCAATCCGCGTTTCTATAACCCTCCCATGGGGACTCTGGTGAAGGCTACACGCCCGTGGGAACGCTTGGCGATGGATTTCAAGGGCCCATTGCCGGTGTCGAGCGGCTCTCGCTACCTGCTCACTATCGTTGATGAGTACTCGCGATTCCCCTTTGCTTATACGTGCGCGGACATGACTGCTGCCACGGTGATGCGATGCTTACAGAACTTGTTCTCAATGTTCGGTTACCCGGCTTATGTCCATACCGACCGGGGTGCGGTCTTCTTGTCTCAGGAAGTGCGCGGCTATCTGCTCCAAAATAACATTGCTTCAAGTTACACCACGCCGTACAGACCCCAGGCTAATGGGCAGATCGAACGCTTCAACGGGATTATCTGGAGGGCCGTCATGCTCCACCTCCGGACCCTCGGCCGGGGCCTCGATAAATGGGCTTGGTCGCTACCTGCGGCGTTGAACTCGATCAGGGCTCTCCTGAGTACGGCAACCAACCAAACTCCCCACGAGCGACTTTTCCACCACCCCAGGAGCTCGGGGTGTATACGGTCTTTGCCCAGTTGGCTCGCTGGGCCCGGGCCGGCCTACCTTAAACGGGCGGTTCGCGCGAGCAAGTACGACCCCCTAGTGGACAAAGTGCAGATTCTCCAGGCTAATCCTGAGCATGCTCGTGTGATGACGACTGATGGCCGTGAGACTACTGTCTCCGTCCGTCACCTTGCCCCTTGCGGGGTCGACGACCTAAGTAGGGAATCGGACGAACCGATCGAACCCATCTATGAGACTATGGCCTCTCCCGACGCTCCCATCGCCGACAGTCTACCGACCCTCCCCTCGCCGGGACTACCTGGGCCCGACGACTTGGAGTTACCCCCTTCGTCACCCGACCCTGTTGGCGCCTCCGACGCCGGGGACACAGGGATACGTGATGCCGTACCCGGGGACTTTCGGACGCGTGCTGGCAGAGAAATTTTCCGCCCGGCCCGATACGGTTGGGTCGACTGATGTTCCGCACCCTATTCGTGCTGACGCTCACTCGCTTTTAGCCGCGCTGCCGTATAATTCTGACGGGGGGAGAATGTAGTGAAATCGTATTCGTACTGAACCCGGGGTGATGCTCGTTGCTCGTTGACACCACTAGGGGCGTGACTATAAGACCCGCTGCTGCAGACGGAGCTCCGAGACTTCTCCTGTGACACGTTACATCTAGTAGACTCGCTAACGGTACGCATGCATAGAATATCCAGCTTGCTTGCATTAAATGTTATCAATGGTCCCATGTGATGTCACATCGTATACTGAATTGTATTTCCTACTTTACAGGATGATGTCATGATCTAAATGCAATTAAACCAACCCGTTGGACTAAAGTTGTGTGGACCTGATTGGTTTTCCACAACAATGACTAGTGACCGAATTATGCCAGTCCATATGTGTATACTGTATCAACTATGGTTGGTGCAAAACACATTCTAGTGGATCTATGTATCATTTGTTATTGACATGTTATGCATAGGCCTCACATGGACTTGAACACAATTATGTATGGTGGCCTAACAGGGACGCAAATAACGTTTTTCTTCCTTGTCATGCTTATATCTGACAGATCTGTCTTGCTACATATGTACTAGAGCTGAGACATTGTGCATATCTTAATTCTGCTAATTCTGCTTTCAGGTCACGGTGGTGGTTGCATCTGGTGGCTGTACCCTAAACGTATTCTGACTGACTGACAATGGCCCAACGTTTTATGATGTCGGACCCCCAACAGCCCGGCTCATCTGGAACACATCTTCCATGTCTGACAGATTGGGACCAGTGTGTGCTATGTCAGAAAGACACCTCTGAGAAGCTATGCTGTCCAGCTGAATCAAAGCGTAGCACCGGTGGTTCTGGGTTCCAGACTCTTGCAGACAATCTCCTCGCCTTCAGCAAGTTCGGATGTCTGCCAAAGACTATAGATCTCTCTAAACTGGATGATGGTGAGGGCATTCAAGCAACATTCGAGCACCACAGAGCCAGGTGGCATGATTCATGTAGACTCGAATACAACAAAACCCAACTGTTTCGAGCCGAGAAGAGGAAAACCTCCTGTGAGCACAGTGCAGATGTCCCAAGGAAGTACACCCGTCATAGTGTAGACCAACCACAACCTTCAGTTGACAAGTGTTTCTTTTGTGACGGACAGGCGGGTAAAGAGACTCTGCACGAGGCTTCCACCTTTGAGCTTGATGCCCGTGTCAGGAAATGTGCCCTGAAACTAGAGGACAAACCACTGTTGGCTAAACTAAGTGGAGGAGATCTTATAGCACAGGAGGCCAAGTACCATGTGAAGTGTCTAGCCTCCCTGTACAACAAAGCCAGAGGCACGAAGATGAATGAGGGTCCAGGCCAAGATGATGTAAATCACGGCATAGCCCTTGCTGAACTGGTGTCCTACATTGAGGAAGCCCGTATGGACTCTGCTGTGGCACCAGTGTTCAAGCTGATAGACCTGGCAACCCTGTACAACACCAGGCTGGAGCAGCTTGGAACAGTCCTGACTGGGCGTGTTCACTCAACCGAACTCAAAAAACGATTTTGAGGCATTTTCATGACTTAGAGGAGCACAAGTGAGGCCGAGACATTCTACTTGCTTTCAACCAGGATGTTGGAACAGCCCTGCGCAAGGCATGTGAGCAGGATGCCAACAGTGATGGCATTCATCTGGCTAGAGCTGCCAACATCGTCCGAAGAGACATGCTGAAGATGACGACTGCCTTCAGTGGTTCATTTGACACCCACTGCCAGGAAGAGTCGGTGCCAAATTCACTCATCGCACTGGTTTCTATGATCTTCAATGGCCCCAATATCCATGAACAGTCAAGCCACTCATCTATACCAGCTCCTACACTTACAATCTCCCAGCTCCTGATGTTCAACAGCTGTGCACGCCGTCGCAAGAGCACCGGTTCCGTACAATCTACCAAGCACAGTCACAACAGGGAGACACCTGTGCCTGTGTACCTGGGTGTGATGATGCACACGAAGACACGCAGACGAGACCTCGTTGATGAGCTGTACCGCCTTGGTGTGTCCATCGCCTGCGACAGGGTGCTGAGCATTTCGTCTGAGTTGGGGAACAACATCTGTCGCTACTTCATGTTGGAGGGAGCAGTTTGCCCACCCAAACTGAAGGGTGGCTTGTTCACCACGGGAGCAGTCGACAACATAGACCACAACCCCAGCTCGACAAGTGCTCAGGACTCGTTCCATGGTACAGGAATCTCTTTGTTCCAACACCCGAATAGTGACGTCCCTGGAGTTCAACGGATTGTGGACACAGACAACACTGCAACAACTGCGACAACAGTTGCCCACCTGCCAGAATCATACACCAGCGTGCCTCCCGTGCTCCTGAGTAAACGTGACCCACCTATACCAAAGTTGGCGGGTCCCAACAGAAGTGAATGCCACCTAATACCTCAAGCAGTGAAGACTGAGTACAGGTAAATACGCAATGATATTACTGCATATTCTGGACTGGCTGTATTTGATGTTCGGACAATGACAGTAGCCTTGTGCGTCTACACCAACTAACCACCACTGTTTTGTTTACTGTCTTGTTTCATTTGTCTCATTCAACAGGTGGCTGGATCAGATGGGGAAGATGGTGACTGCAGGCACACCGCTCACTGGAGACGAGACCATGTCATGGGCTGCATACCACGCCAGCGAGCAATCAGCACCAGTGGATCCAAGCAGTGTGGCCATTACCTCATTGCTGCCCCTCTTCTATGATCAGGCCAACTCTGTGGCCATGATTCGCCACTCCATGGACGACGGACGTCATCAAGAGGGCAGTGGATATCCTGAATCCTGGTCAGGTCCCAGTCATCACCGCGGATCAACCACTGTACACGCTGGCCAAACAGATCCAATGGAGCTGGCCTCACACACATGGAGAAGATTCCTTCATTATCCTGTTTGCTGGATTCCACATCGAAAAGGCATCATTCAACACTCTGGGCGACCTTCTCGATTGCAGTGGATGGACGGAAGCCCTGGTCCAGGCAGGAGTTGCTACACCTGGAACAGCCGACTCCTTCATCAAAGCCGCCCATGTGATGCGCACTCGATGGGCTCACCAGGTCACAGCTAGTGTTTTGTATCTCCTTCGACAGGAGGGTTACACCCAATACTGTGACGGGTTGGATGAGGGACAGGTTCCAATGTCAGTAGAAGACTGGTGTGCTAGCCGAGCTGATACAAGTCCCAAGTTCAAGTTCTGGTCGATTATCCTGCAGCTGGAACTGGAAATCATGATCTACGTGAGCTCGCTACGTGAGGGCGACTTCATGCTCTACATCGATGCCTTGACCAAGATTGTACCCTGGTTCTTTGCCCTGGGGCACACAAATTACGCAAGGTGGATTCCAGTTCACTTGCATGACATGGTGGCACTCGAAGACAAGCATCCAGATGTGTTCGCAGAGTTCATGGCTGGGAACTTCTCAGTGAAGAAGACAACACATGCATTCTCTGCTTTGGCCATCGACCAGGCACATGAGCAGAATAACGCATCAGTGAAAGGCGATGGCGGAGCAGTCGGACTGACTGAGAATCCTGCATCATTGCGGCGCTGGATGGTGTCCGGTCCTGAGATGGCAAGAGTGATTGCTGAGTTCCAAGCCACAGCAGAGACGAGAACAAAGAAGACTGATTCCAGGCACCATGAGCAGGCAAAGCATACACAGCTGGCGTTTGCTCGAGATGTGAAGTCACTCTCCGGTGTCATGAGAGAGATGGGGAACCCCTTCTGTGATGACAGCAATGATCTCCTGGTACTAGACAGCAGGGACCTGGCAGACCCAGCAGTCATCAACACTGTGCGCCAGATCGAAAAGCTGGGGCAGGAGCAGTACCACACGTATGTCAATGAGCGGCTTGTGAACCAGACGAAACCCATCACCGACCCAATCAGAAGCAACCTTCCCCTCTTCAGCCGATCTCCAGTCAGAGAGAAATCAGGAACCCAGCTTCAGCTGTCGTCGCTCAAGAATGACTGCTCCCTATTCTCCCGGTTGTTCATTGCATCCCAGATGCGTGATGGAGATCTCGACGACTTCTTTGCTCATAAGAACCAGGCCTGTTCCCCTGCCTTGTCACAGATGGGCAAAATGAGACTGGGCAAAAAGTCTGACCTCGTGGGATGCTTAGAAGATATGATCCCTCCACAAGAGAATGTTGCCAGTCCTCACGTTGAAGTCATCATCCTTGATGGAGCAGCTATCACCAACATGCTGGCACCTGGTGGTGCGAAGACCTTCTCTGACTATGCAACACAGGTTTTCTTGCCGTACATCACATCTCAGCTACAGCATGCAATTAGAGTGGATGTCGTCTGGGATGAATACCTGCCAGACAGTTTGAAGGCCGACACTCGCACAAAGAGAGGTAGAGGCATCCGGAGACGAGTCGAGCCATCTAGTTCCATACCAGGAAACTGGCAGGCCTTCCTACGGATCGACGAGAACAAGATGGAGCTGTTCTCCTTCCTAGCGACGAGACTAGCTGCTCAAGAGACAGAGAAACAAGTCATCAGCACTCTCCACAAAGACGTGGTCTGTACGCATGCCAGAGACATCGCTGGTCTTGCTCCATGTACACATGAAGAAGCAGATACCAGGATGCTGCTCCACGTGGAAGATGCTGTGAAGCAGGGCTACACCAAGGTATCGATCCGCACAGTTGACACGGATGTCGTAGTCCTTGCGCTGGCAGCAGCCGAACGCCTCAACATAGATGAGCTGTGGGTTGCCTTCAGTACCGGGAAGAGCTTTAGGTTCTTAGCAGCTCACGAGATGGCCCAGGCATTGGGGCCTGACAAGTGTCGAGGACTACCCTCATTTCATGCCTTCACTGGGTGTGATACCGTGTCAAGCTTTGGAGGCAGGAGCAAAAATACTGCATGGGAGACGTGGAAGGCCTGTGATGAGGTCACTGCGACCTTCTGTGCCTTGGGCGCTACACCAAACCCATCAATCGTAGATGACAGCCTGGACACCTTGGAGCGTTTCGTCGTTCTCCTGTATGATCGCACTAGCAGCCACGAGCATGTCAACGATGCACGTAAGCAGCTCTTCACCCAGAAGGGTCGAGCAATAGATGCTCTCCCACCAACTCGAGAAGCCCTCAGACAGCACATCAGGAGAACTGCCTACCAAGCTGGCTACTGTTGGGGCCAGATGATGGTTGCTGCTGCAGAGCTCCCATCCCCTAGCGAATGGGGGTGGGTGAAGAGTGACACTGGCTGGGACGTCTGCTGGACAACCCTCCTGGAGGCAACGCAAGCATGCCGGCAACTTCTCAGATGCGGCTGCAAGAAGGGATGCAGAGGACAATGCAAGTGTAGGAAGGCTGTACTCCAGTGCACGGCACTATGCCACTGTGGCGGACAGTGTGCTCGGGAGTAGAACTTGCAGTATCATGGACGGCTTAGAGAACACAACCATAACCCCTTTGTATAGGTCAACTGGGGATTGCAGACCCCATCTACTACCATGCTTTAATACCCAATGAGAATATTTCGTTAGCTGATAAGATCCAACTACATAACGTACATGTGTAAATGGGTGGTTGGCATTAATGTACGTTTGATGCTCGGTTTGCTCACCGAGATCGCCTTTGTCCGCATGGCGGATTGTTATATTTTAATATGATGTAGACATGTACCCACTGACAATGTAAGGGTAAAAGATAAATGTAAGATAATATGTAAGGGTAAACGCACTTCCACAGTGGCAGTGCAGTTTAATGTTAAACCGATCATTTTCAGAGTGCAAAATACAGACAAAACTCATAAGAAAACCCAAATTTTGCGTAATTGTTGCCTAATAGGCCCAATAAATCGGTTATGTAAGGTGTATGACCTTTAATTGGCATCCCAGGTTATATTTTAAGTGATATTGCATCACTTGCATGCATCTCCAGTTGAAAAACGTGCACAACTCCTACAGATTATGTGTTATGTAATACCCGATCACGGCCATTGTGTAAAATGGCCGCCATTTTGGCCCCAGGAGGAATATGCAATGTCCCTATACCCAAAAATCTTCCTAGTGGTATGTACTAAATGTGAGCCAAATTCTATGCTTTTATCATCAAACCCACAATATTTGCACATATCTGCTGCACTATCTGCTGCCTCGCCAGAGGAGAGGGTATTGCATTTGAGTCCGCTTGTTTGTTATTTGCAAAATCGAAGATTTTTCAAGTATATTGGTCAGTTGCATTTGTGGTTCTGTCTGTTTCTTTGTGACTTGGCAAAAAAAAAAAATTTTTTTGCAAGTATCTTGATCACTCCGGTTTGTGCGTTTGTTTGTTTGTCTGTCTGTCCGCTCACTTATACTTGCCTATAGGTCACAATTTTAAACCGATCTTCACGAAACTTCACCAAATGGTAGAGTTCGTGGTCCGACAAAATCGTATATATTTTTGGGGTCAAAAGGTCAACATAGGCCAAAGGTCAACCACTTTTTTCAAATTTCTAAAATCCTAAATTTTCATCCGATTGACTTGAAATTTGAATAGGATATACATATCGGCTAACTGAATTGAACCACCAACTATTTTTGAGATCAGCATAGGCCAAAAGGTCAACATAGGCCAATGGTCAACAACCATTTCAAATTTCTAAAATCCTCAATTTTCATCCGATTGACTTGAAATTTGAATAGGATTTACATATCGGCACACTGAATTCAACCACCAACTATTTTAAAGATCAGCATAGGCCAAAAGGTCAACATAGGCCAAAGGTCAACAACCATTTCAAATTTCTAAAATCCTCAATTTTCATCCGATTGACTTGAAATTTGAAGAGGACTTGCATATCTGGTCAATGAATTCAACCACCAACTATTGGTGAGATCAACATAGGCCAAAAGGTCAACATAGGCCAAAGGTCAACAACAATTTCTAATTTCTAAAATCCTCAATTTTCATCCGATTCACTTGAAATTTGAATGGGATTTACATATCAGCAAACTAAATTCAACCGCCAACTATTTTTGGGATAACCATAGGTCAAAGGTCAACAACCATTTCAAATTTCTAAAATTGTCAATTTTCATCCGATTGGCTTGAAATTTGAAAAGGATTTTCATATTACCTTACTGAAAGCAACCACCAACTATTTTTGAGATCAGCATAGGCCAAACAGTCAACATAGGCCAGGGGTCATCAACAATTTCAAATTTCTAAAATCCTCAATTTTCATCCGATTCACTTGAAATTTGAAGAGGACTTGCATATCTGGTCAATGAATTCAACCACCAAGTATATTTGAGGTCAACATAGGCCAAAAGGTCAACATAGGCCACATTTCTAAAATCCTAAATTTTCATCTGATTGACTTGAAATTTTAAGAGGACTTGCACATCTGGTCACTGAATACAATCACCAAGTATTTTTGAGATCAACATAGGCCAAAAGGTCAACATAGACCATATTCTGCTGTCTCAACAATGGATGGATGTCCTCAATGCCAAACAGGAAATCAGAGCTGTCTCCCTTGACATATCACGTGCCTTCGATACGGTCTGGCACCCAGCTCTGCTCACCAAACTCTCCTATGGTATCCATGGAAATCTCCACTCATGGCTTGCGGACTTCCTCTCTGGTCGTAGGCAACGTGTGGCCCTGAATGGATTTCTCTCATCTCCCCTTCCTGTTCTGGCTGGAGTTCCGCAAGGTAGTGTTCTGGGCCCTGTGCTATATCTGGTCTTCATCAATGATCTCTCCGACTCTCTGGAAAATCCTCTATCTCTATGCTGATTACTCCACTATCTGCCGCTACATTCCTCATCCCTCGGATCGGCTGTCTGCAGCCTCCTCACTCTCTGCAGACCTGGACAAAATCACAGACTGGTCAAACAAGTGGAACATGTCTTTCAATCCTGACAAATCTCACACTCTTAGTATGCCTCTCGGAAAAGACCGACTGGAAAACCCTCCCATCTACTTTCTCAACAATCCTCTCCAAGAAGTTCTGTCGCTCAAGCTTTTGGGTCTCACTATCTGCCATGATCTTTCTTGGGAAATCCACATTTCCAAGGTGGCCTCCAAAGCCAGTCGCCGACTGGGCATCCTCTGTCGTGCAAAGTCCTTCCTTGGCACACCTGAGCTCCTCACCACATACAACGCTTTCATCCGCAGCTCAATGGAATACTGTTCTCCCCTATGGGCCAGTGCTCCTGCCTCACACCTAGCTCGGCTTCACGCTGTTGAAACCAAAGCTTTCAGAATCATTGGAATCTCCCGCGGTGAAGCTATCTCCGAGGGCCTTTCACTCACTCACCGCAGGCAGGTTGGTGGTCTTCCTGTGTTCTACCGACTCCTCTCCGGCCTTGCTCCCTCAGCTCTCTCTGGGCTCTGTCCCCCTAATATTCCTACAGGTCGCACAAGATCTGCCAGCAACCCTCTTCTGGTGAAACTGCCAAAATCTAGGCTCTCTGCTCACCTTCACTCTTTCATTCCCCTTTTCTCCCGCCTCTGGAACAAGCTCCGACACTCCCTTCAATCCCACTCCACCCTCTAGGTCTTTAAAACAGCTGTTCACCACCATCTCTTATCTTCCCCATCCAAAACCTTGATGTTTTCTACCCCTGCTAATTCACCCCAGATACACTTTTTTGAAATTCCAACTTCTTTCCTGGAAGTCCTTGCAGTGTTCATATGTTTTATACCTCTCCCACCTCCCCCCAAGCCCTCTCCCTCCCACATTTCTCTCGATGTCCCTGCTCTCAAATGTTGTGTTTGTGTCCTTCTCCCTCTCTCCCCATCTTGTCTACCGCTCCCCTTATTTTGTGTTTTATGTGTCGGTTTGACTTTTTGTGTGATTAATGTTATCTCTTTCACGAGCCTCGAACTTGTATACAAAAAATATATGTAAATTTTTTTTCTAAAATCCTCAATTTTCATCTAATTGACTTGAAAATTGAACAGCATTTGCACATTGAGTCACGAAATAGGGAAACAAACGTTTTTTTTAGGTCAAAAGGTCAAAGGTCAACTCAAGGTAAACCTTCCAAAATCATCATTTTTCATATGAAAAATCGTCACTTTTCTTCCTGTTGACCCGAGCTTTGATCAAGATTGTCAATTTTAATCTTGATGAAATGGACAATTCGCTGTATCAATGGAATTTTTTTTCTCGGGGGTGGGGGCGGATTTTGCAAGTATCGTGCTCCGCATGACGTCCTCTTGTTTGTGTTTGTCTGTTTGTTTGTCCGCACAGAATAAATATGATTTTCTCTGCAACCGTTGGTCCGATTGACAGGAAATTTTAACCATAGGTGCAACTCCACCTGTAGAAATTTTTAATGATAATTATGACATCATAGGTCATGTGGTTCGGCCGCCATCTTGGAAAAATCGAAAAGAATTGCACTTCTGTATCCCCGAAAGCGCTGAATAGAATAAATTGAGACATGGCTCATTGTAAAGAACTCTCCATGGGGAATAAAATTTGTTAATGATGATGTCATAGGTGCCTCCATTATGACGTCATAATTCGACAAGTACAAAACTTCATCCAATCGAGATGAAACTTCTTGAGTGTCATGTCGGCATAAACTGGTGGAGAAAAAAATAATGATAACGTCATCGGTCACGTGCTTCGGCCGTCATATTTGTTTTAACACAAAAGCCTTAAAAACCACTGAAAATACATCCTGGCGAGGGTTTGCAATCTCTGATTGCTCTTTTTCTTGTTTGTTTCTGTAGCAGTGTATACTGTATTCAATGAAATTATGGTCGTGAAATAAAACCATGACTTCAACATCTGTACCAAACATTTACTTCATTTGCTTTATACCGTGAACCCCTCCCTCCCTGCCCAGCCCTCCCCCTTCCACAGATCTACTTACGTCCTTGTCCTCTATTGTTGTTGTGCTTGTGTGCTTCCCTCTCTCCCCCTCTTGTCTCCCGCTCCCTTCATTGCATGTTTTATGTGTCTGTGCATGTTTTCTTGTTCAATGTGTTAGCTCTTACACGAGCCTCGATTCTGGATACCAAATGTATATATATACAGTATGTATATGTATATGTATATATATATATATATATATATATATATATATATATATATATATATATAAATATATATATATATATATATATATATATATATATATATATATATATAATATATATATATATATATATATATATATATATATAATATATATATATATATATATACATATATATATATATACATATATATATATATATATATATATATATATATATATATATATATATTAATGAAACATCATAATCAACATCATTCTCGAGAAATCTCTCCATAATGTCTTTCATGCTCTTCTATTCTGCTCACTCGAGGTCTTTCAGCACCTTCTTGTGATGCCTTAACTTCAATGGCAGTATTCGGAGAACATCCCACTAGCTGAAGAATGTCATATTGACTGAGCCAACAACTCCACACTCACTCATTCTCTCACATGAGGGTTGGTTGAGCTTCTCCTCGGTTCCAGACATAAACTCCTCATGGAAGTCCTCCTTCAAGGACCGTATTCTGCTTCTCCATCGGTTCACTCTTAATCTGCAGTGATTTTCCTTTCGTTCTTCCACATTGTGGAATATAGAGACACGAGCTAACAAGCAAATTTCCTAAAACCTGAAAATCCAAAATCATTACTGACAAACCAACCTCATTCCATGAAGGTCAAAACAAGAATGTAGTAATAATAGGGCAACCCATGTCCCACCATCAGTCCCACCATCATAGAGACCTTGGGGTGATGAACTGTTCTTCCAAGCAAGGCCTTTCTTTTTTTGACCCTTATGGAATGACATGAAGGAGAAAGGCCTGTTGGTCGACTGTGAAACCTCTCAAACATGTGTGCTCCTGTCTGTCTCCTTCCTTCACAAGGGATGGCATTTACAGGGTGGCCTGAAAGTTGGTTTAGGCCCGCTAAATTTTGTGCATCTTCCTTTGCCCTCCATGTGCCATCATGCATCATGTTGCCATCATGTCTGAACTTGCATGTGCCATCATGTCTGAACAATTTGGTGTCCATGTATACCACTCCAGTTGCTTGTACACACACCTCTTTCCTGCCCAGGCTGTAGATTTATATTTTTATACTTGGTCTATATTTCAAAAGGAATTATCCTTTGTGTTTTTCAGATATTTAAAGAATAGAAAAGTGGAAGGTATTGCTTGGGATTGCCGCAGAGTTTGATGTGTTGGTGTCTAAAAGATGGCGATTTTAAATATTTGATATTGGCAACTGAATATTTTGCTTCAAGCAGTTCAGAGCAAAGTATCCTGAAGTTTCACCAAATATGACAAAAATCCAGTCACCGTTCATTGCCTGCTCTGAACGACAGGAAGAAGTAAAGAAGCAATTGGAAATTGTGAACAGTGAAGTTTCTTTCCCGTACCTTTAAACAAGTTGTTTCAATTTTCGATGAATTGTACGGCAAACGCATCAGGACCATAATGACACCCCAGGGACAAGTGGTGACGGGCCTGATGCATGCCATATTTTCAAGATCCCAAACGACCACCTCTACTTGTGACTGGAAATGGAACTGTTTCTTGTGTGAATCACTATGTAATCCCAAAAGAAGGAACAACACATGGTCAATGGTAGAGTCTGCCATCGGCAGTAAGGAAAATGGCAGTGACATGTACACAAAGGTTGTTGAATCAGCTAAAAATTGTGATGACCAAGAGATGTTGACCAGGCTCAGCGGTATTCCTAAGGGAGACCTTGTTGCGATCGTAGGTCGCTATTATCAGTCTAAAAACTGCTTTTTGAAGTATATCAGTGAACAGAGCATCAAATCCTTCCTCTTCTCCAATGGCTTGATCTCGGATCATCAATTTGGAATCAGACCAGGTCATTATACTCTGGACATGCTGCTTCTGCTGTCTCAACAATGGATGGAGGTCCTCAATGCCAAACAGGAAATCAGAGCTGTCTCCCTTGACATATCTCGTATGGATTTCCCTTGACATATGACATATCTTGACATACATTGATTTCTCTCATCTCCCCTTCCTGTTCAGGTTGGAGTTCCCCAAGGGCAGTGTTCTGGGCCCTGTGCTTTTTCTGGTCTTCATCAATGATCTCTCCTACTCTCTGGAAAATCCTCTCCATCTCTTTGCTGATGACTCCACTCTCTGACGCTCCATTCCTTATCCCTCAGATCGGCAGTCTGCAGCCTCCACACTCTCTGCAGACCTGGACAAAATCACAGACTGGTCAAACAAGTGGAACATGTCTTTTAATCCTGACAAATCTCACACTCTCACTATGTCTCTCTGAAAAGACTGACTGGACAACCCTCCCATCTACTTTCTCAACAATCCTCTTGAAGAAGTTTTGTCACTCAAGCTTTTCGGTCTCACTATCTGCCATGATATTTCCTGGGACAACCACATTTCTGGCCTTTCTGGCTGGCCTCCTAAGCGAGTCGTCGTCTGGCCATCTTCCGTCGTGCAAAGTCCTTTCTGGGCACCTCTGAGCTCCTCACCACATACAGTCGTGGCCAAAAATATTGGCACCTTCGTGCTTTTTTCTAATAATGCACCATTTCTTCCAGAAAATCGTTGAAATAAAAAAATATTTTGGTATCCACATAAGTATTTATTTTGTTTGCAGTGGAACAAAACACAAAAAGCTGAAAAAATTACGAAATCTTAGCTTATTCCACACAGAAATCCTAAAATGGCCTGTACAATATTGTCGCGTGTCTCCCCTGCAGTGAACACCGCAAGGTGACGGATGGCCAGCTGAGCTTTAACTCCGAGGTGTATACTCAACTATGGCGGTAGTGACACACGCCGGGGGGGGGGGGGGTATTGGAGGGCAGTGAGAGCTTATCTGTATGGCCGGATGCGACGCTGGTTCTCCAAACCACAAACAAATGAACGGATAAGACAAGGAATTGAAAGTCAACAATTAAAGGGTTTAATAAAAATCAATGCAATGCAATTTAAAAAAACAATGACACTAAATTCCTAACCGAGGGACCCTCCATGAGGACTCAAATACAGACATAGGGAGAAATAAATGAAAGTTAAAATGTGGTGTGTAGCATTTGCTTGGTACTCAGCTTGGCGTCCTTGACCATCCCGGGCCGTAACGGGTCCCGCGCCGCTGCGCGGGAAAACACGCGTTGGTGCAAAGTCGTGTCCGCCGCCTGCCGCCGATGTGAAGCGAACAGGCCAGAGCTCCTCCCACGTCCTTCTTGCTCAGCTGCACCAAGCTCCGACCGTCCTGAACTTCCCAGGTGCACATGGCACGAAATGCAGCCATCATGAGCCAACACCACGGAGAGGAAAGAGAAGGATGCGTCCGCTCGCAATGAAGGCCAGGACGGAAGACAGTAAATGCGACTGTACGCGATGGAAGCCAGGACCAAGAGAGTGTATAAACTGTGAGACTGCTTGTCACAAACCCAACACAAAAGAGCGAATGCCAAACGTACTGTCCGTAATAAATGTCGGAACCAAGAGCATATAAACTGTGTCCGCTTGCGATGAAAGCCACGAACCAAGCGAGCGAAAATGGCGGGACGTGTCCTTTTTTCCCTGGTGCTCGAACGTTCTATGATGACGTCACACATGCTCCAATCAACGAGTGCCACCCACTCACCCCAACGTTCTTTACCCAATCGTTCTTCTGGGCGTGGCCTCACGGCCACTTCTTGACGCTCCTTGAGATGACGCAGCTGGGTGGCGGCAGTGGTAGTGTTCGGATCCGGTCGGCGATTATGTTATTTAATTGTAGGCGCTGATTGCATGGCTGGTGTGGCAAGTGTCAAAAGGAGCGAAAATAGAAAACAGAGGTGACTACACACAGGGAATATTACCTTTATACCCTAACTAATTCGCGTAGCTCCACCCCTCGCATGGAGACAAATATACAGTTACACGACATCCGGGCCTGACTTAATTACAGGAAGGTTTCGTCTTCTTCGTGACATTCGGAGTACACTACCCAAAACAATCCTACCTGGCCTAAGGTATTCCATTACTACCCCCACAAACGTAACAATATTATTGGCACCTTTTAGAAGTTGTTAGAAATAATTTGATTTCTAACAGGTGATTCCCCTTTACTTTGGAATTTAACTCACCTGGGGTGTGTTGCAGGTTTCTGCAATATAAAAATCACTCATTCAACCAGTTTGAATAGATAAAAGGAGTCATTCTGCTGTTTTGTGTCACTGTGTGTACCACATCGAGCATGGAGAAAAGAAAGAAATCCAGAGAATTGTCTGAGGAGGTCAGACACAAGATTGTAGCCAAACATGGACAATCTCAAGGCTACAAGTTCATCTCCAGAGACCTTGATGTTCCTGTGTCCACCCTACACAATGTTATCAGGAAATATAAGGCCCATTGCACTGTAGCCAACCTCCCTGGACGTGGCCACAAGAGAAACCTTGATCAAAGATTGCAGAGAAGGATTATTGGAAAGATGGAGAAAGCACCTCGATCAACTGCCAAACAGATTCAAGCTGACCTTCAGACACAAGGTACGACAGTTTCAACTCGCACCACCCTCACCAACTCGATGAAAGGGGTTTCTATGGTAGGAGACCCAGGAGGACCCCAATGCTGAGAGAGAGACATAAGAAAGCCCCACTGGAGTTTGTCGAAACACACCTGAAAAGCCAAAATACTTCTGGGAGAATGTCCTGTGGACAGATGAGACCAAATTAGAGATTTTTGGTAAAGCACATCATCTCTATGTTTACAGAAAACAAAATGAAGCCTTCAAAGAAAAGAACACCTTCCCTGCAGTCAAACATGGAGGAGGTTCAGTGATGTCTTGGGGTTGCTTTGCTGCCTATGGTACTGGGTACCTTGAATGTGTGCATGGCATCATTAAATCAGAAGATTACCAAGGCGTTTTGGAGCGCAATGTTCGACCCAGTGTAAGAAAGCAGGGTCTCCGTCGAAGGTCATGGGTCTTGCAGCAGGAGAATGACCCCAAACACACTTCAAAAAGCACCCAGGAATGCTCAAGACAAAACGCTGGACTGTTGGTTAAATTCCCAATTTTTGAGGACGTAATGTGGAGATCCCAGGAAAACCCCAAGGTGTTTGACTCAGTCTTCCTCCCATTTTAACTTTGTTGGTAAATGCGCGGGTGGTACCAGAACTGTTCCAGGTGGATTGTTCTTGAGAAAGGGATTCCATAAGGCTTTACTCTTGTCCCAGTTACACTTCAAAGAAGAACCGAGGCAAAAAAGATTTAAACATTCAACAAGTGCAGAGATATCATTGTCATTCTTAACAACTACACAGACATCATCTGCATAAGCCGACACAACTACTGAAGGACTCCCAAGGGATACAGTCACTCCTGAAATATTTTCCGAAATAAAATTCGGAGTGATTCCATTACCAAGGAAAATAACAACCGAGAAACCGGGCATCCTTGTCTCACCCCTCTTTGAACCTGTACCGGAGAATTGAGTTGGTTATTGATTTTAAATAAACTAAATATATTGATGTACAACAAAGTCACGTAGGCCCTAAAGTTGGCACCAAAGCCACATGCTTCCAGCACATGATGAAAAACAACATGATCAACACTGTCAAAAGCCCTTTCCAAATCAAGGAATATCATCCCAAAATATTTTTCCAAGCAATCACATTCCATGAAATCCCTGATCAAAAAAATATTATAAATAGATCTGATTGGGATGCAGTAATTCTGCTCAGGGTGGACTAGATCACCGATTACCATCTTCAACTGACTGGCCAACACTTTTGACAATATTTTGTAATCCGTACATAATAACGAGACCAGCCGCCAATTCTTTATCTGTCGTAGATCTCCAGTCTTTGGAATCAGTGACACCACCGCTCTTCTAAAGCTTCGTGGTAGTTCTCCATGCACCAAGGATGATTCCAAAATTCAGGGCCCACTAGGTCCCAAAAAGCCAAGAAAAATTCTGCCGGTAGGCCGTCAATCCCAGGAGCTTTCCCCGAGTCCATTTCAGCTAGGGCCTGCGTTAGCTCAGGCAACGTAATTGGTGAATCCAGGCCCAGGCTCTGATGCTCAGTTAGGGATGAAAGGTGAGAAGTTAAAAATTCCATGGTTTGCTCACAAACATTTTGCTTTGCATAAACCTTTGAAAAAAATTCTCTAATGCACAACCTTACATCTCCAGGGTTGGCGACCATGTTTCCCCTAAAGTCTAGTACAGAGAAATGGGTTTTGGATGAGGAGTTTACAAAATCCATTTGGAAGAAAGATTTACTAGGGGTGTCTGATACCTTTAAATTGTTTATTCTTAATCTGATTAACACCCTGCTACTTTCTCCTGAATCAGCTCTCTCAGTTGAACCTTCTTTTCAACCAATAACCTGTGGTCTCTTCTATTGTTATCTTTAGCCAGTTTACACTCTAACCGTATAATATCAGCTTCTAAACAAGTCATTGTTATATTCATTTGAAACAAACTGCTGACAAAACACTCTAATCTGAGCTTTTGTGTTATCCCACCATAATGCTAAAGAAGAGAAAGAGGGCTTTTTTGAAAGTTGGATGGCCCAAAAAGCACGGAAGGCGTCTTTAAACAAAACATCTCCAAGAAGACTGGTATTGAATTTCCAGTATGCACTTTTGCGTAAGGGTTGAGGGGAAAGAGGCCCATGGTAACTAAATGATGATCAGAAAACAAAGATGGAAAATGACTTGGAGAGAAAACCGCATTCCTGAAATGTGAGTTTATGTACAAAAGGTCAAGTCTAGCGAAGGTCATCGTCCCATTGGCACATCGTCCCCAAGTATACTCAGATTTGTTGGGGTAATGCAGTCTCCATGCATCTAGCACACCCACTGCCGAAAAATAATTCAACAAATCAGTATTACATTCGGGATGAGGTTCTGCTATATTCCGGTCTATACTGGGTTTAAAGGTGCAATTAAAGTCACCCCCCATGCAAATACAATTATTGAGATCTATCGACTGCATGTGTCGAATCAAAGATGAAAAAAAAGCTCTTCGCTCTACACACTCACTTGGTGCATAAACGTTGAATATAGTCAGGTTTGTTATGTAATTTCGTTCTTTTTTTGTGGAGATTAGCAAAACTATACATTTTTGGAAAGCTGATAGCACCAGGAATCCGAAAAACCATGTTTCCATTTGCGCAAATGTTTCTTTGGCGGCCATATTGGATTTTCAAAATGGCCACCATCGGAAACCTATTTTTCGCGATATCTCAACATCCGAACCACCTAGAGTGCTGATTCCAACACCTATACCCACATTTTTGGGGATGAGGAATCACATGAAGCCATCTAAAATAATCTACACCTACCCTGGGATACCAGGTGGCAGCCTACAGCGGATTTTCTACAAGGCAATGCCTTGGCCTTTTCGACGCCAAGATTGTTCCAGATTGGTTGTACTTGCACAAGGCCCGACACAAGGGAGACAGCAGTGTTTTTGAGCAGAACATCATAGTTAGCTATGACCAAGACCAGGACATCCGTATCAGGAGAGAAGAAGGTAAGCTGTTCTGCGTTGGGATTGCGGCGAGTTGCCAGCACTGCTTGGTGAATCATCAGAGTGTCTGCCTCCTCATGATTATTGTCTTCAAAATGCACGCCTTTGTTACTCTTGGCCTTTCCTGCTGCACATATAATTATCAGCTTGGAGGCATCTCTGTTGTACTCCAACGTTTTCTCAGCCAGATATTCTGCCAAATCTGACTTTGTCTGATCGTGTGACAAGAACCGCTTCATGGTGATGTGTTGGATCTTGGTATTGTCCTTCACTTGGTACTGGACTGGATTGTGCCCCCCTCGTCTTTTTTGTCTTGTGCTTTGCTTCAACGAATCGGCCTTGTAAGTATCAAACACGAGGATAACTTCGTCAAAATGTCTTGTCAGTGACATCAATCTGGTATTAAAGCTGACACTGAGATCTTCAACGGTTACTGTTGCAGCTGGTTTTGTCGACAATTTCTGTACAAGAACCATGGCGTCGACTACTGCTATTTTCATAGCTGCAGAGTTATGGACTTGAGCTTGAGGACTTGAGGTCGGAGCTAAGTCACCCGGAGCTAAGTCTCCATGTTTCACAAGGAGATGGATTAACTTTGACTTGTCAAGGCAAGGAAGCAGGTCACCGTTTGGTGCGAACAAGGCGCGAGGTGTAAGGGTGAATTCGTAGTTGCCTATTGCGTCTTTCTGGTCAACATCACGGCTTGATTTTGTCAATATCATCAGCCTTCCATACAAGTCTTTTGTTTCCTTCAAGTCGACTGACTTGTCCCTGAGCATGATCTTGGTCTTCTTCACACCAGACAAGTACATCGTGTTGTTTTCATTTTTCACGGCTGCAAATAAGCTGACTGTTCCGTTGATTCTTTCGTCAACATACTCTTCGTACAAGTGTTGACCAATGTTGTCGATATTCAGGATTTGTGACGTGTGCTCCTCTGGGACATAGGCATGTGTGATCAAGTTGTATATGCTATTTCCTTCTGTGGTAAATGGATTGCCATGACTCATGATAGCAGCCTTGATCTTTTCAACCGCTGTATTGTTCAGATTCACTGCCCTCGGACTAAGTTCGTGGTGTTCTGTCACTTTGTCTGTTTTGGTGTCGAACTGATCTTTGAATTCTCTGGTCAGCCGTGACAATTCTGGAGAGGCCATAAAGAATCTCTGCCTTGCATTGGCATTATTGGAGATGCCTGGAAGTCCAGAATGAACCTTCATTGCTCTGTTTTCCTGTTCACAAGCGTGGTCTGCACCGATTGATACAAAGGGGATGCTAGATTTCGTTACTGAGATATTTCCATTCTCGAGTTCCCTGTATGTGGCCGGATGCATCTTCCTCAGGTCATACATATCTGCTATGTATCGCGGCCAAAGACGTTTGTATTTGATACGATCCATGGAGAAAAATAGCTTGCTGAGTGCCTCACCAGATTCGAGGTGGAGTTTGAGATCTGCGTCCCGAGAAGCTTCCACAAAGAACAGAATTGTCTCCACTCGATGCAGGTAATTCATCAAGGACTTGAACATGGCTTTTTTGGATTGTTCTGTTTCCCAAGTCTTGAATATGTTCACAACATCAGCTGTAGTGATGACATTCAACAGTTTTGTGTTGGCTTCTTTCACACTTGTGGCTTTGGTGAACTTGTCCTTTTCTGAACATGCCTCGTCTATTTCTTCTGACATATCTGAGCAAACGGCTTTCAACTGTGGATAATCTTTGAAGAACAGGTCCAGCGCCATTTCATAAAGTGCTATATATGAATAAATATGAGCACGGAGAGTGCGTTTGTAATGCGAACATCTCAGGATCTGCCTTGTTGTTGAAGGTCCGTAGAGGTCGGCCTCTATCCACGCGTCATCAATACCTGAGTTCTCAATGGAAGTACCCAGGGCTCTCAAAGCAGCCATGACCACATGCAGCTCGCCAAGCCGAGGTACAACGGTACCTTTCAGGTCTGGCCTTGCATCCAGCAGCCTTATCACCTTTTCATAGAGGGCCATATCCCAGGAAATGACTGTAGGGTGGCTTGTACCAACAACTAAGTTCTTTAGCTGAGTTGTCTGAGAGATGATGGTCAGAAGAGTCGACCACTCGTGTGCTACTTCAGGTAGAAGGGGTAAGACTCCGACTTGTGTCAAACTGTGACTACCCGACAGCAATGAGTGGTATCCTGCCCAACCAGGTATATATGTGCTGTTTGATTTCTGCATTCTGGTGATCATAGAAGCAACCAACCATCCTAGATGTGTAAGGTGATACGCTGGTGATATACCATCCTTGCTGATGTGGAATGTGTCTGTTCTCTTTATGGTTTTCGGCACCGGCTTGTCACAATGAAGCATAGGAACCTGGTACGGGGTCACTGACAAACTGGTAGTGTCAGCTATGCTCAGTTGTGGCGCCAATGTTTCTCCTTGAGTGTCACGTTTTTGATAAACAGCAATGATTGTTCCATGGGTTGTCCCTTTGCCATCCACGCTGTCTTCAGCAAAGTCTGTGTTATCAGCTGCAAAAAACACAAAAGTTCCCTTCTTCAAAAATGGAGGAACATAAAGTCCTTGGAACTTCAGGGTGTTTTCCACAATGGCATTTGCTAGGGCTGTTTCGAGGTGCATAACACGACTGTACGAGACACAGTAACCTTGAGAGCAGAGACTTTCCAGGAGTTTCTTGTTTCTTGTGTCATGGTGAACTGCCAAGGCTAATCCTAGAGACTGTGGAGTTTCTTGTGATTTGGTTGATCGGAAGGTCGCAGAATCAGTTTTGGGCCTATAGTTCACTTGCTTGTCAGATTTGAATCCACCCAATAGCATCTGACTAACAGTGAGTACTTCTCTGTTAACATGAGTGGTTCGTTTTTCAGTTTCTAGTGTTTCTGTTGGCCCCACCATAACCCATCTGATCATTGCGTGGAGTGCTGCTGGAACATCATCTGTGCTGCTAGTGACCTGTATAGCATCGGATGAGTTTTCCTGTTGGTGGAAGTTCTTGATAATTCTGCGCAATGCCTTTGCTGCTTTATAGATAATATTCAGATCGTCTACTTCACTTTCTATCATGGCAGACTGAACCATATCGGATTCGCATGCATCTGGGGAGTAAAGAACAGAAGGTTTTCTCCTGTCCTTTTGCCTAACAGACGTTACGTGTGGTAGTTCTAGAAGAATTCTCTCCTTGAGCCAGTGTCTACTATATGCAGGGAAGTGGTGCGCCAATGCATCTGTGCCACCAAGCAAGTTGATGTATGTTGTTTCAATATGTGCCATGGATAAGTATTGTTTATTCTGAGTTTGACAGTCGACAAGGCTAATCAACTCAATCAAACATGATGTTTGAAACGGATGACCTCTCTCTGTTGTTCCCTTGTTATCCTTGGTACGTAACACATGGAATACATTTGTTGTCCAACATGACTTGTGGTATTGAACATCGATTGCATGTGCATCAGTGGGTGAGATGGATGTGTTTAACCTAGTTTGCAGGGTGAGATGGATGTGTTTAACCTAGTTTGCAGGGTGAGATTTCCAGACAGCTCCACAGCATCGTGTAATGCTTTCCCACCGTTTTCTGTTCTCAATGTGTACAATTTTTGCTCGTTATCTTCCTGGCAGAAAAAGCAATGTTCCTTAATGAATGGAGCTGTTGCAGAACGTGTAAACGGACTGGTGGTGGAAGTTGATGGTTCGTCCAGTTCTGTGCTTTTTCGCTTTTGTCCACGTTTTTTCTCTGTGTAGGAGCCGGCTGAAATGTGATATTGATGGCGGTCTTTGGCACGTTGTACCTTCTCTTTGTTGGCTGCATTTGAATAACAGATACGATGCCAAACTGCATTATTGAATTGCAGACTTTCACTTGTTTCATCCTTTAAGCGACTGTGAATTTTAACATATTTTCCATCATGGTAGGCTGCTCTATCATTAAGGGTTTGTAGCAAGTGTTCAAACGAGTCCGGTTTGGGCTGCTGGACAAGCGTTCCATATTTTGCTGAAGCGGTTTGACAAATTATGCAGTGCTGCCACTGTGTGGGCTGAGTCGTAACTTCACTCATCTTCTCTCAAGACCTGCAAATATATAAAACGACAACAGGTAAGTAATTGTGAGCTTCATGAGGTTTATTTTAAATGAACTATTAGGTCTGATATAATGACTTTCCATGTACATGAACTGAACATGTTGAAATGATCCCATTTATGACTATGACTGTACTGAGGCGAAACATCACTCAATGTGGTATACATATTCAGAAAAAAACATGTTTCCTGAAAGTGGCCATCTTGAAAATCCGCTGTAGGCTGCCACCTGGTATCCCAGGGTAGGTGTAGCTTATTTTAGATGGCTTCATGTGATTCCTCATCCCCAAAAATGTGGGTATAGGTGTTGGAATCAGCACTCTAGGTGGTTCGGATGTTGAGATATCGCGAAAAATAGGTTTCCGATGGTGGCCATTTTGAAAATCCAATATGGCCGCCAAAGAAAAATTTGCGCAAATGGAAACATGGTTTTTCGGATTCCTGGTGCTATAAGCTTTCCAAAAATGTATAGGTTTGCTAATCTCCACAAAAAAAGAACGAAATTATAAATCTGAACATAATGAACCTGACTAATAGTGTAAAACGAAAATTATTAATGACCAGTTCCAGAGAAATAAACCGGCCTTTAATCACCTCCTGGAAGAGGCATGACTCAGGTACAAGGCCTGGTCTGAGTAAAAAGGCTACACCAGCAGAAGAAGAAGACAAGTTTAAAAAAAAAAACACTGTCCTTTAAAGAGGCGACACCAGTCGTACTCCACATTTTGAATTATATGGCTTTCCTGGAGTAAGAGTACATCAATTTTCTTGCGCTCAAATAAACTTTTCACCTGAACCTGGTGGTTTTGGCTTGCACCTCCGCCGCTCATATTTAAGGTTCCAAAGGTGATTTTTTTTTTCATGGAATATCAAAAGGCTTGAGCGGTTGTTGGGAAATCTCGCTCCCTGCTTTTGTAACAGCCTTTCTCAGCCGATGAAACAGCGACCTTGTTAAATGAAATTAATTTGGCTTCCTAATTATGTCCTTTGCAGCCTGGATGAATGAAATTAAATCAGGAAAATGATATTTTACGATCACATATCATTGTCGGTAGGTTTCATTTAGAAAGGAAATAATCAGTTGAGGGGCTATGGATGACTGATCTGATGAAGATTGAGACAACTCAGTCATCTCAACTTCATCCTCTGAATCTGACAAATCAGAAACAGCTCTGCCCGGGTCACATATATCAGTCTGCGCTGTCCCCATTTTGATTCCAGCCAAGTCCGAAGTTTTGCTGGAATGTTCTAGTGTAGAGTCACCTTTACTCTGGTACCTGGGACATTCAACAGGAGCTGAAATCTCGGCTTCACGCTCCTGTGGGGAGATGTTCACTGGCTCAGTTGGAGAACCAGTGTCATGATTTAGATCTTGCATTGGTAAAGAGGAACTCGGGACTGAAACATTCCCATTCCGCTCGGTCTCAGCAGATTCCTTCTCCCTGGTGTCAATACAGCTTATGGACACCTGAGCAAGATGTTTAGAGGCGTCTTCACCCATACTGTCTTTATCCAACACTACCTTTTTCAAAGTAATGTTGGAGTTACAAGCACCAGGTGCTCTTCGTATTTTTGTCACCACAATGGGATTTTCTTCCATCTCCTCCCACAACAGGTGGGTTATCCGGGATTATTTCATTATTTACCAAATCAGCGGTGTTGTCGTTTTCACCAACAGGAACAGGAGTATTATCCCGACTCCTCATGTGCGAGGGAGCGGCGGTAGGAACCGTTCGGATATTTCGGTTTACCTTGTTTCATACGTTAGAGACCGGGGTGTTATCTCCTTTACAATCAGCGTCACTATGACCTGCTTCACCGCACCTTACACACGATACCTTCGGACAAAACCTTTTCACGTGGCCAAAAGCTCCGCAATGAAAACATGTTAATGAGGCTGATGACGCATACATCTGGTACTCATGGTTGTTCACCTTTACCTTGAACGTGATGTTTAACCCCGTGTCATCACCTCAATTCGGAAGCACCATATACACCTGCCGTCTGAAGCTCATCACGTGTTTAACACGTTCATCGTGAGACCGGAGCGGAATCATTGTGATTTTCGACACAACTGTTCCGTATCGGGACGAAACGGACATCAGCTGATCGCAGGTTATAAATGGAGGGACATTAGATATGACGACTCATCGACGGAGTGTCCATAGGCGACGCCAAGACAAAGAGACCATTTTCTGTGGTTAATCCCGCACTAACAACATCGTGAACGAATTTTTCCTCGGACACAAATACAACAACTTTCTGATTCATTCTCGATGTTGCTCGTACATTCTCACAACCGATTATTTTCCCCACCGACAAAACAATGTCCTCGGTGGAAGTTCCTTCAGGTGGAACACACACAAATGCATGCTTCCTCGTTAAGTTGTCTAACGCCTCTAACCGAGAGCGTTTATTCGCCATACCAGCAAATTAACACCCCCCACTTGTCCGAACCAGACAAGAAGGTATCAAACCTAAATAAATCGAACTAAAATAAATCGTGCATTATAAGCACAAAAAGGCTTACAAAGCATCGTCGAAGCCGGTAGGCCGCACCCAAAATGGGCCAGCTCTCAATCCTCTCTCTCTCGAAGACAAAGGTGTAGAAAGGGTGAAAACAAAATGCCAAAGCACACAGGATGGAAAAGGAGAGGGAGTCGGGGGGAGGGGGGGGGGCAGGAGAGGAGAAAACCATACAGAGGACTCAACACAAACCAGGGGAGTTGCACACAGCCGCCATTTTGCCTCGCCCAACACACAAACAGCCAGCCGGGGGTGAGAGAGAGAGAGATAGAGAGAGATACATAGATAGACAGAGAGAGATAGAGATAGATAGACAGATAGAGAGAGAAAGAGATGGAGATAGATAGATACATAGAGATAGATAGATACATAGATATATAGAGATAGATAGATACGTAGATACATAGAGATAGATAGATAGATAGAGAAAGAGAGTGAAAGCGAAAGAGAGGGAAAGAGAAAGAGAAAGAGAGGGAGAGAGAAAGAGAAAGAGAAAGGGAAAGAGAGAGGGAAAGAGAAAGAGAAAGGGAAAGAGAGAGGGAAAGAGAAAGAGAAAGAGAAAGAGAAAGAGAGAGAGAAAGAGAGAGGGAAAGAGAAAGAGAAAGAGAAAGAGAGAGGGAAAGGGAAAGAGAGAGGGAAAGAAAAAGAGAAAGAGAAAGAGAGAGAGAAAGAGAGAGGGAAAGAAAAAGAGAAAGAGAGAGAGAAAGAGAGAGGGAAAGAGAAAGAGAAAGAGAGAGGGAAAGAGAAAGAGAGAGAAAGAGAGAGGGAAAGAGAAAGAGAAAGAGAGAGGGAAAGAGAAAGGAATCTCCCGCGATGAAGCTATCTCTGAGGGCCTTTCACTCACTCACCGCAGGCAGGTAGGTGGTCTTTCTGTCTTCTACCGACTCCTCTCCGGCCTTGCTCCCCCAGCTCTCTCTGTGCTCTGTCCCCCAAATATTCCTACAGGTCGCACAAGATCTGCCAGCCACCCTCTGATGGTTAAACTGCCGAAATCTCGGCTCTCTGCTCACCTTCACTCTTTCATTCCTCTTTTCTCCCGCCTCTGGAACAAACTCCCACACTCACTTCAATCACACTCCTCCCTCCAGGTCTTCAAAACAGCTGTTCACCACCATCTCTTATCTTCCCCCATCCAAAACCTTGATCTTTTCTACCCCCACTAATTCACCCTAGATCCACCTTGTTTGAAATTCCAACTTCTTTCCTGGAAGTCTTGGCAGTGTCCATATGTTTTATACCTCTCCCACCCCCCCCCCCCCCCTTCCCATGCCTCCCCCCCAAAGCCCTCTCCCTCCCACAGTTCTCTCGATGTCTCCATGTCTCTCGGTCCCTGCTCTCAAATGTTGTGTTTGTGTCCTTCCCCCTCTCTCCCCATTTTGTCTACCGCTCCCGATGTTATTTGTTTTGTGTGTCTGTTTGTCTTTCTGTGTGATTAATGTTCGCTCTTTCACGAGCCTCGATCTTGTATACAAAAAAAAAAAAAAAAAAAAAAAAAAAAAAAGAGAGAGAGAGAAAGAGAGAGGGAAAGAGAAAGAGAAAGAGAAAGAGAAAGGGAAAGAGAAAGAGAAAGAGAAAGGGAAAGAGAGGGAAAGAGAAAGAGAAAGAGAAAGGGAAAGAGAAAGAGAAAGAGAAAGAGAGAGGGAAAGAGAAAGAGAGAGAGAGAGAGAGAGAGAGAGAGAGAGAGAGAGAGAGAGAGAGAGAGAGAGAGAGAGAGAGAGAGAGAGAGAGAGAGAGAGAGAGAGAGAGAGAGAAAGAGAAAGAGAGAGAGAGAGAGAGAGAGAGAGAGAGAGAGAGAGAGAGAGAGAAAGAGAAAGAGAAACAGAGACAGAAAGAGAAAGAGAAAGAGAAAGAGAAAGAGAAAGAAATATAAATAACCAAACCAAAGCAAAACAGAAGGGTGTGATGGTGGACGGGATATTGTTTTCCATATCCAGCCAGAAATTTCCATACCTGCAAACTGGAAACATTTTCTTTCCACAGGAGAAAACAAGGCCAATGTTGCTCAGCTTTAGACATGCAAGTCTACCTGTGTGGCGGGCACAAGGGACAATAATTCCGCGCACCAGTGGGTGGCGCGAGCGTCCAGGCGGGGAACTGAAATGCATGCCCCGCCTTTCGACCGATCGGCCATGCCCGGGGGCAAGGCGTGGCCTCGGGACTTATATGCGGGCTCTAAGCTCGAGCCCGCCCAGTGCTGAAATGCGAGCTCTGAATAAAGACTCTTGTTGTATCAACGCGTTGTGGCCTAACTCTCTGGCAATCGAGTCGTGTGTGTGCGCAGCACCACACTGGTGACCCCGATTGCTTCAGCCATTGCTGACCCCCAAACGCGCCATGGCTACCAACGCCGTCGCAATCAAACTCCCGGAGTTTTGGGAAGCGCAAGCCGACGTTTGGTTTGTGCAGGCCGAAGCTCAATTTCAGTTCCGGGGCATCACGGTGGACGAGACCCGGTACTACCACGTGGTCGCCGCCCTCGGGCCCGGCACTGCCGCCCGAGTCATGTCCATCCTTCGGCACCCGCCGGGCGACCACAAGTACGAGGCGCTCAAACGTCTCCTCCTCGCCACATTCGGGCTCACAGAGATCGAACGTGCCGACCGTCTCCTGGACCTTCCCGCCCTCGGCGACACACGACCATCCGTCCGGATGGATTTCATGCTGTCGCTGCTTGGAGACCAGCACCAGGATTTCTTGTTCCGCGCACTTTTCCTCCGCCAGCTACCGATACAGGTGCGCCTCGCGCTGGCCGGTTCCAACATCACGGAACCCCGTGCCCTGGCCAGAGAGGCCGACAAGTTTTTCGCGGCCTGTGACACGCGGTCGGTTTACGGTGCTGCCGTAGTGGATCCCGGTGCAGAGGCTACAGCGCCCCCAGCTTCCCTCGTGGCCGCTGCTGCGCCCCGCCCACTACCGCCGCCGCCACCACCACCGCCGCCGGCACGGCCGCCACCGCCGCAAACCTGGTGCTACTACCATGCCAGGTTCGGCCGCAAGGCTAAAACGTGCCGCCCGCCGTGTTCTTTTGACGGGTCGGGAAACGACCGGGCCAGCGCTCACTGGTGGCCCTGAGCGTCGGCCATTCCGGCAGCCTCCTGTTCATCACGGACACCTTGTCCGGGCGCCGTTTTCTTTGCGACACAGGAGCGCAGGGAAGCGTCCTCCCTGCCTCCACATCCGACAAGCAAGCCACGGGCCGGGGCCCCGCTTTGCTTGCCGTCAACGGTACACCCATCCGCACATTCGGGAAGCGTTGCCTCTCACTGCGGTTCGGAGGGCAGCGCTTTCAATGGTCGTTCGTTACCGCCAGCGTGCCAATGGCCCTGCTCGGCGCGGACTTCCTATGTGCGCATGGGCTGTTGGTCGACGTTAAGCGCAGACGTCTCGTCCAGGCCGAAACCTTCAGCTCGCTCGCTTGTTCGCTGAGCGGCTCGTTGAGCAGCTCGCTGAGCGGCTCACCGAGCGGCTTGCCAAGCGACTTGCTGAAAGGTTCCCTCCCGGCGAGGTTAGTCTGCACGCTTCCGGCAGCGGACGAGTTTACCCGCCTCCTCGCCAGTTTCCCGGCCCTCACGCGGCCCACCTTCTCAGCGGTGGCCGTCAAACACGGGGTGGAGCACCATATCCCCACGGTCGGGCCGCCGGTCTACGCCCGGGCACGCCGACTCGACCCCACAAAGCTCGCCGTGGCGAAAGCTGAGTTCACCATGCTGGAACGGCTGGGGATTGTACGGCGCTCCAACAGCGCTTGGGCTTCTCCTCTGCACATTGTGCCGAAGCCCGGCGGAGGATGGCGGCCGTGCAGTGACTACCGCCGGCTCATTGATGCCACCACCCCCGACCGCTACCCGGTCCCGCATATCCAGGACTTTTCCGCCCGGTTGGCAAACACGACCGTGTTCTCCAAGGTGGACCTCATCCGGGGCTACCACCAGGTCCCCGTCCAACCGGACGATGTCCCAAAGACGGCCGTCATCACCCCTTTCGGCCTCTGAGTTCCTGCGAATGCCTTTTGGGTTGAAGAATGCGGCCCAGGCGTTCCAACAGCTCATGGACAGCGTCTTGCGCGACTTACCTTTCATCTATGTCTACCTGGACGACATCCTAGTCGCGAGCGCGTCCCGGGAGGAGCACCTGCTCCACCTCCGCACACTTTTCGAACGCCTGGGCCAGCATGGCCTGATCATCAACCCCGCAAAGTGCCGTTTCGGCATCGCCGCCATCGACTTCTTGGGGCACCGCATCACCAGGCACGGGGCCGTCCCTTTACCGGCCAAGGTGGAGGCGGTCAGGGATTTCCCGCACCCCCGCACGATCAAGGGGCTCCAGGAGTTCCTTGGCATGGTAAATTTTTACCACCGCTCGTGCCCCACGTCGCCCAGCTCCTCCGCCCCTTGCACGAGGCCCTCCGGGGCAAGCCGGGCAAAGGTGACATCGCCTGGTCGGAGCCAATGGCCGCGGCGTTTGCGGGCGCAAAGCTAGCCCTGGCCAATGCCACCATGCTGGTGCACCCGGCGCCCGATGCACCAATCGCCCTCACCACCGACGCATCGGACTACGCGGTGGGCGCGGTGCACGAGCAGTGGGTGCGTGGTGCTTGGCAGCCGCTGGCGTTTTTTAGCTGGCAGCGTCGCCCGCACGAACGCCGCTATAGCACCTTCGACCGCGAGCTGCTCGGGCTCCACCTGGCGGTCCGACACTTCCGCCATCTGCTCGAGGGCCGCCCGTTCACGGCTTTCGTCGACCACAAGCCCCTTGTGTTTGTGATGGCCAAGGTCGCCGAGCCATGGTCGGCACGGCAGCAGCGTCACCTGTCTGCCGTGTCCGAGTACACAACGGACATCCGTCACGTCGCGTGTAAAGACAACCCGGTGGCGGATTGCCTTTCCCGGTCCGTCGCGCATGCGGTCCACCTCGGGATCGACTATGCCCGGATGGCGGAGGACCAGACCGCCAACCCCAGCGTCCAGGCCTTGCGGACCGCCGTCACGGGCCTCCATGTCACCCGAGGTGCCGTTCGACGTCGCGGGCGCGGCCCTCCTGTGCGACGTCTCCCTCGGCCGGCCTCGCCCCATCGTGCCCGCTGGCTGGCAGCGCCCGGTTTTCGACGCCATCCACGGCCTGTCCCACCCAGGCACAAAGGCCTCCCAGAAGCTCGTCGCGGCGAAGTTCATCTGGCATGGCCTCAGGAAGGACGTCCGCGACTGGGCCAGGACGTGCCTCGCGTGCCAGCGCACAAAGGTCCATCGCCACACCCAGGCCCCGTTGGCCCCGTTTACGGTGCCCAAGCGTCGGTTCGACCATGTCCACGTCGACTTGGTGGGACCTCTGCCCCCCTCGCGGGGGTTCACCCACCTCCTCACCATGGTGGACCGCACCACACGGTGGCCGGAGGCCGTGCCATTGGCGGCGACGTCTGCGGCTGATGTGGCGCAAGCCTTCATCGCCACTTGGGTTGCCCGGTTCGGTGCCCCCTCGGACATCTCGTCCGACCGCGGCCCCCAGTTCACCTCGGAGCTCTGGGGCGTGGTGGCGCAAGGGCTCGGCGTCAAACTGCACCGCACCACGGCCTACCACCCCCAGGCCAATGGCCTGTGCGAGCGCTTTCATCGCGCGATGAAGGCCGCGCTCCGGGCCAGCCTCCGCCACGGCAGCTGGGCCGACAGGCTCCCCTGGGTCCTGCTGGGCCTCAGGACGGTGCCCAAGGACGACCTGCGCGCGTCCTCGGCAGAGCTGGTCTTCGGGCAACCACTGCGGGTACCGGGCGAATTCATCCCCGACTCCACGGCTCCTTGGTCCGCGGCGTAACAGCGCTCCACCCTGCAGGAGACCGCCCGGAGGTTCGCCCCGGTGCCGACGGCACACCATGGTTGCCCATCCTCCCACGTCGCCCCAGAGCTTCGCACGGCGGAGTACGTCTTCGTCCGGCACGACGCCCACCGGGCACCGCTACGGCCCCCGTACGAAGGGCCCTTCCGCGTGCTGGAGACCGGGGACAAATATTTCACCGTCGACATCAGCGGTGCCCTGGATCGTATCTCAGTGGACCGCCTCAAGCCGGCCCACCTCGATCTGGACCACCCCCCGCAAGCAGCTCTGCCTCCGCGTCGAGGCCGGCCCCCGGCGGTCAGACCCCTGGCACCCCCCAGCCCCACCGTCCCGCTACCCCCCATCCCTGCACGCATCACCAGGGGGCGTTTCGGCCGGGTCATCTGGCTTCCCCGCAAGCTCACCCTTCAGGTGCGCGGGAATTCTGGGGGGGGGGGGGGTGCATGTGGCGGGCACAAGGGACAATAATTCCGCGCACCAGTGGGTGGCGCGAGCGTCCAGGCGGGGAACTGAAATGCATGCCCCGCCTTTCGACCGATCGGCCACGCCCGGGGGCAAGGCGTGGCCTCGGGACTTATATGCGGGCTCTAAGCTCGAGCCCGCCCAGTGCTGAAATGCAAGCTCTGAATAAAGACTCTTGTTGTAGCAACGCGTTGTGGCCTACCTCTCTGGCAATCGAGTCGTGTGTGCGCAGCACCACACCTGCACCATTCTCTGTTCTTGTATTTCTTGTACCCTTTCTCCAGTCTTTCCCTTTTATTCCACGGTTAATAAGATCAATCTATGTGTGACACATGATGGAAGTTTGGTTGAGCCTCTTATTCCAGCCTTTGGCTCTCCTTGTTTCTCTCTCCAATCCTGGCAGCTCGTGCATTACCTCAGTCAGCTGCAGGTTAATGTGTTGACCTTGCGCCAGATGATGTACAGCTCTTTCACAATCTTGTGTTTTGTGTAAAAACATTGAAACCTATTTATCAATAACAATACCCACCACAAGGGTCAATGACCACAAAACAATGACAACATTCACTCGAAAATGGAGTTCCCAAAGATTAGCAAATTTTCACAAGGTATCACAGGTACCTGACCTTTAGTTGAGCGAGATAATCGCAAGTACATATGTACTTTTCTTTTTTTTTACTAACCAATTATATAATTTCTTTGGTAATATGTCACAGTGCAAATGTGTGGTCAAACTCACTGGAGGCTTCGATGAACTTTGGGTACGCATCGTACGTTATAAGGGGAATAGGCAGGTCTCTGAAGTACAACTTCAATGCACCCGTCACAACGTTAATATCTTCGTAAACATCAGCAGAGATGTCCGCCTTCTCTCCATCTGCAAGCAAGGTGTTGTAAAAACATAATCACACATCATCAAAATTGAGATATAACGTTACTTATCACGACACTGTGATGAACCGAGTGCAGAGTCAACGGATCACAATGTCCAATCCAAATCGAACATTACACAAAGATCTCATATTAACACAAATATCGCATATTAACACAAATATCGAATATTAAATATCTCATATCAACACAAATATCTCACATTAACACAACTATCTCATATTAACACAAATATCGCATATTAACACAAATATTGCATATTAACACAAATATCTCATATTAACACAAATATCGCATATTAACACAAATATCGCATATTAACACAAATATCGAATATTCAATATCTCATATCAACACAAATATCTCATATTAACACAAAGATCTCATATTAACACAAATATCGCATATTAACACAAATATCTCATATTAACACAAATATCTCATCAACACAAATATCTCATATTAACTCAAATATCTCATATTAACACAAATATCGCATATTAACACAAATATCTCATAATAACACAAATATCTCATATTAACAAAAACTAGGGCGTGCCCGTACGTGGGTGCAAAAAAACATGCGTGCAAACAACAACAACAAAAAAAAACTTTGAAACCACGTGGCAGTAACGACCACAGAACCCCCCCCCCCCTCTATTTACATGAAATGGTTTGGTCCATTCGCAAAGCCAAAGCGAACGGCTTGCGAGTACGGTAGAACCCCCCCCCCCTCTATTTACATGAAATGGTTTGGTCCATTCGCAAAGCCAAAGCGAACGGCTTGCGAGTACGGTGACCATACCTTGGGAACCACTTGTCCGATTAATTTCAAACCTTGAAAAGGCACATCCTCGGGTCCCCAGCAATATACCTGGCAAGTTTCAAGTATATCGGACCCGTGGTTGTCGAGAAACAGCGGTCACAGACAAACACACACACACACACACACAGACACACACACAGAGATTACTGGAATTATAGATAGACTAGGACGTGCCCGTACGTGGCGTACCCGTAACCGTACCCGTACCGTACCCGTACCCGTGACGTGCCCGTAATGAATATGTACAAAATATAAATATGTATGTACTACAATCGATCGTACCTTACAACAATCAACACAGATTGCAACGTCAAATAAATGAATACGCTCTCAAATGTGCCGTCCGAGGCAGCGTCTGCTCGCCACGTTCAGCGTCACTATGACTATCCGTAAGTCCGGAAGTGACGTCCTCATTTGACTGTCCGGAAGGTCGCATATCGCAGTTACGATGAATCGCAAATTAGTTTTAATTAGTTTTAAAACATAGTTTAACGCCAACATAGTTTGCCAACGTGAAATAAATGAATACGCTCTCAAATGTGCCGTCCGAGGCAGAGTCTGTTCGCCACGTTCGGCACACGTGATAGCTCGCTGCTCTCTGATTGGTTGAATCGTTTTTTGGACATAGCTCGGTAACTACTTGTCCGATTAATATGAAACCTTGAAAAGGCACATCCTCAGGTCCCCAGCAATATACCTGGCAAGTTTCAAGTATATCGGACCCGTGGTTGTCGAGAAACAGCGGTCACAGACAAACACACAGACATACACACATACACACACACACACACACACACACAGAGATTACTGGAATTATAGATAGACTAGGGCATGCCCGTACTATATATAAGCTAGGACGTGCCCGTACGTGGGTGCCCGTTCCTTGCCAAAAAAAAAAAAAAAAAAAAAATTGTGTAGGGGTGTGTGTGTGTAAACATCCTAGGGCGTGCCCGTACGTGGGTGCAAAAAAACATGCGTGCAAACAACAACAACAAAAAAAAAACTTTGAAACCACGTGGCAGTAACGACCACAGAACCCCCCCCCCCCCCTCTATTTACATGAATGGTTTGGTCCATTCGCAACGACCACAGAACCCCCCCCCCCCTCTATTTACATGCAATGGTTTGGTCCATTCGCAACGCCAAAGCGAACGGCGAACGGCTAAATCGCCATAGCTCGGTAAGTACTTGTCCGATTAATTTCAAACCTTGAAAAGGCACATCCTCGGGTCCCCAGCAATATACCTGGCAAGTTTAAAGTATATCGGACCCGTGGTTGTCGAGAAACAGCGGTCACAGACAAACATACAAACACACATACACACATACACACATACACACATACACACAGAGATTAATGGAATTATAGATAGACTAGGGCATGCCCGTACGTGGGTGCCCGTTCCTTGCCAAAAAAAAAAAAAAACGCTACCCGTACGCTCTACCCCGCCCGTACGCCCGTACGCCCGTAAACAAAAAAAACAACGCTCTTCGCTTCCGCCCTTCGCTCTGGGAGAAATAATGCGCATAAGAAATCGAGAAATTATTATTTTCTCCGGAAGAAATCGAATTACGAACCGTAATGGCGCACGCGCTCGGCTCGGCTCGCAACAACGCGTTCTGTGATTGGCTGCCGGAAGTGAAGTCTTCACTGTCCGGAAGGTCGCAAATCGCAGTTACGATGAATCGCAAATTAGTTTTAATTAGTTTTAAAACATAGTTTAACGGCAACATAGTTTGCAAACGTGAAATAAATGAATACGCTCTCAAATGTGCCGTCCGAGGCAGAGTCTGTTCGCCACGTTCGGCACACGTGATAGCTCGCTGCTCTCTGATTGGTTGAATCGTTTTTTGGACATAGCTCGGTAACTACTTGTCCGATTAATTTCAAACCTTGAAAAGGCACATCCTCGGGTCCCCAGCAATATACCTGGCAAGTTTCAAGTATATCGGACCCGTGGTTGTCGAGAAACAGCGGTCACAGACAAACAAACACACACACAGACATACACACATACACACACACACACACACACACACACACAGAGATTAGTGGAATTATAGATAGATATCACATATTAACACAAATATCTCAAATTAACACAAATATCGCATATTAACACAAATATCTCATAATAACACAAATATCACATATTAACACAAATATCTCATATTAACACAAATATCTCATATTAACACAAACATCTCATATTAACACAAATATCGCATATTAACACAAATATCTCATATTAACACAAATATCTCATCAACACAAATATCTCATATTAACTCAAATATCTCATATTAACACAAATATCTCATATTAACACAAACATCTCATATTAACACAAATATCGCATATTAACACAAATATCTCATAATAACACAAATATCTCATATTAACAAAAATATCACATATTAACACAAATATCTCAAATTAACACAAATATCGCATATTAACACAAATATCTCATAATAACACAAATATCACATATTAACACAAATATCTCATATTAACACAAATATCTCATATTAACACAAACATCTCATATTAACACAAATATCGCATATTAACACAAATATCTCATATTAACACAAATTTCTCATATTAACACAAATATCTCATATTAACACAAACATCTCATATTAACACAAACATCTCATATTAACACAAATATCGCATATTAACACAAATATCGTATATTAACACAAATATCTCATAATAACACAAATATCTCATATTAACACAAATATCACATATTAACACAAATATCTCATATTAACACAAATATCTCATATTAACACAAACATCTCATATTAACACAAATATCGTATATTAACACAAATATCTCATAATAACACAAATATCTCATATTAACACAAATATCACATATTAACACAAATATCTCAAATTAACACAAATATCGCATATTAACACAAATATCTCATAATAACACAAATATCGCATATTAACACAAATATCTCATATTAACACAAATATCTCATATTAACACAAATATCTCAAATTAACACAAACATCTCATATTAACACAAATATCGCATATTAACACAAATATCTCATAATAACACAAATATCTCATATTAACACAAATATCACATATTAACACAAATATCTCAAATTAACACAAATATCGCATATTAACACAAATATCTCATAATAACACAAATATCTCATAATAACACAAATATCGCATATTAACACAAATATCTCATATTAACACAAATATCGCATATTAACACAAGGATCTCATATTAACACAAATATCGCATATTAACACAAATATCGAATATTAACACAAATATCGAATATTAAATATCTCATGTCAACACAAATATCTCATATTAACACAAATATCTCATATTAACACAAATATATCCATGGAAATTTCTGGTATCCATGGAAATATCCACGCATAGCTTGCAGACTTCCTCTCTGGTCGGAGTCAACGTGTGGCCCTGAATGGGTTTCTCTCATCTCCCCTTCCTGTTCAGGCTGGAGTTCCCCAAGGTAGTGTTCTGGGCCCTGTGCTTTTTCTGGTCTTCATCAATGATCTCGCTGACTCTCTTGAAAATCCTCTCTATCTCTTTGCTGACGACTCCACTCTCTGACGCTCCATTCCTCATCCCTCAGATCGGCAGTCTGCAGCTTCCTCACTCTCTGCAGACCTGGACAAAATCACAGACTGGTCAAACAAGTGGAACATGTCTTTCAATCCTGACAAAACTCACACTCTCACGATGTCTGTCTGAAAAGACCGACTGGACAACCCTACCATCTACTTTCTCAACAATCCTCTCCAAGAAGTTCTGTCACTCAAGCTCTTAAGTCTCACTATCTGCCATGATATTTCCTGGGAAATCCACATTTCCAAGCTGGCCTCCAAAGCAAGTAGCCGACTGGGCATCCTCCGTCGTGCGAAGCCCTTCCTTGGCACACCTGAGCTCCTCACCTGCAGCTCAATGGAATACTGCTCTCCCCTCTGGGCTGGTGCTTTGGTTTCACGCTGTTGAAACCAAAGCTTTCAGAAACATTGGAATCTCCCGCGATGAAGTTGATTGTGAGGGCCTTTCACTCACTCACTGCAGCCAGGTAGGTCGTCTTTCTGTCTTCTACCGACTTCTTTCCAGACTTACTCCCCCAGCTCTATCTGTGCTCTGTCCCCCAAATATTCCTACAGGTCGCACAAGATCTGCCAGTAACACTTTTCTGGTGAAATTGCCAAAATCAAGACTTTCTGCTCACCTTCACTCTTTCATTCCTCTTTACTCCCGCCTCTGGAACAAACTCCCTCACTCTCTTCAATCCCACTCCTTCCTCCAGGTCTTTAAAACAGCTGTTCACCACCATCTCTTATCTTCCGTCATTCAAAACCTTGATCTTTTCTACCCCTGTTAATTCACCCAGATCCACTTTTTTGAAATACCAACTTCTTTCCTGGATGTCCCAGCAGTGTCCATGTGTTTTATACCTCTCTCACCCCCCCCCCCCCCCCTTCCCATGCCTCCTATCCCCAAGTCCTCTCCCTCCCACAGATCTCCCAATGTCCCTGTTCTCTGTTGTTGTACTTGTGTGCTTCCCTCTCTGTCCGCATCTTGTCTCCCACTTTCTCTATTGTATGTTTTGTGTGTTGGTTTTTTTTTAATGATTAATGTTAGCTCTTATGCCTCACAAATAAAGCAGGATCTTGTATACAAAAAAAAAAGAAGTCATATCAACACAAAGATCTTATATTAACACAAAGGCAGCCGTGTGGGTGAAGCGAGTGCAGGCAGAGGCGATGGTAGGGTGGATATAGATACGAATGAGGCCAGGAGGGTGATGGGTTTATTTGGCGATTAAACTAAATATGTGGAATGCAAACAAAGTATTGTTCATGAAGGCTAGTGTCGATCTGCATTGGCGGACAGGTAGATTGTTGGCAGAGGTATGCTCACTACCGTGGGAAGTAAGGAGCAGCTGACGTTTCGGGCATTAACCCTTCTTCAGTGCAAGCGGTCAGCATCCTTGCCCTCCTTGCTCCATTGAAAGGTTAATGCCCGAAACGTCAGCTGCTCCTTTCTTCCCATAGTGGTTAGCATAGCTCAATCAATGTCTTACTGATTCCATACATTGTTAAATACATACACAATTTATTCTGCAGGAAGACATGTAAAATGTAAAGACAAGGATGCTTTAACAAATCTTGTTATTCACAATATTGCCTTACACTGTGGCAAATCACCGAATAGAAATCTATGCGAAGGCATCATGTGCCAATCATGCATAAATTGTGTGATAAATGCAAGAAAAGGTGCCATGGACACCAGGTGCAAGCCCTGTGGAAAGCATGTGCAAGCCCAAGTGGAAAGCAGGTGCAAGCCACAAGGAAAGCAGGTGCAAGCAACAAGGAGAGCAGGTGCAAGCCACAAGGAGAGCAGGTGCAAGCCACAAGGAAAGCAGGTGCAAGCCGCAAGGAAACAAGGTGCCAGCCGCAAGGAAACCAGGCGCAAACCTCATGGAAACAAGGTTCCAGCCGCAAAAAAGACCAGGTGCAAGCTGCAAGAAAACCAGGCGCAAGCCACAAGAAAACCAGCCACAAACCACATAGCAACCAGGCGCAAACCACATGGAATCCAGGCGCAAGCTGCAAGAAAACCAGGTGCAAGCCGCAAGAAAACCAGCCACAAACCACATAGCAACCAGGCGCAAACCACATAGCAACCAGGCGCAAACCACATAGCAACCAGGTGCAAGCCGCAATAAAACCAGGTGCAAGCCGCAAGAAAACCAGGCACAAACCTCATGGAAACAAGGTTCCAGCCGCAAAAAAGACCAGGTGCAAGCTGCAAGAAAACCAGGCGCAAGCCACAAGAAAACCAGCCACAAACCACATAGCAACCAGGCGCAAACCACATGGAATCCAGGCGCAAGCTGCAAGAAAACCAGGTGCAAGCCGCAAGAAAACCAGCCACAAACCACATAGCAACCAGGCGCAAACCACATAGCAACCAGGCGCAAGCCGCAATAAAACCAGGTGCAAGCCGCAAGAAAACCAGGTGCAAGCCGCAGGAAAACCAGGCACAAGCCACATGGAAACAAGTCACAAACCAAATGGAAACCAGGTGCAAGCTGCATGGAAACAAGGCACAAGCCAGATGGAAAGCAGTCATAAGCCACATGGAAACCAGGCACAAACCAAATGGAAACCAGGTGCAAGCCAAATAAAAACAGGCACAAGCCAAATTGAACCAGGCGCAAAACACATGAAAACCAAGTGCAGGGCATATAAAACCAGGTGCAAGCCAAATGGAAACCAGGCGCAAAACACATGAAAACCAGGTGCAAGCCAAGTGGAAAGCAGGCACAAGACCAATGGAAACCAGGTGTAAAACCAAATGGAAACCAGGTGCAAACCACATGGAAACCAGGTGCAAGCCACAAAAAAAACCAGGTGCAAGCCATAAGAAAACCTGGCGCAAACTGCAAGAAAAGCAGGCGTAAGCCGCAAGAAAACTAGGCATAAATGGCGCAAGAAAACTAGGCGCAAGCCGCAAGGAAACCAGGCGCAAGGCGCAAGGAAACCAGGCACAAGCCGCATGAAAACCAGGAGGAAGCCAAATGGAAACCAGGTGCAAGCCACGTGCATATGATATGCAATTTGCATGGAATCCGGGTGCAAGCTGCAAGAAAACCAGGCACAAGCCACATGGAAACAAGGCCCAAGCCACAAGAAAACCAGGTGCAAGCCACATGGAAACCAGGCCCAAGCTGCAAGAAAACCAGGTGCAAGCCACAAGAAAACCAGGCGCAAGCCACAAGAAAACCAGGCACAACCAACAAGAAAACCAAGCACAAACCAGATGGAAACCAGGCGCAAACCACATGGCAACCAGGCGCAAACCACATGGAAACCAGGCGCAACCTGGAAGAAAACCAGGTGCAAGCCGAAAGAAAACCAGACATCAGTCGCAAGAAAACCAGGCACAAGTCGCATGGAAACCAGATGCAAACCAAATTGAAACCAAGAGGAAACCACATGGAAACCAGGTGCAAGCCGCAAGAAAACCAAGCACAAGCCGCAAGAAAACCAGGCACAAGCGGATTGGTAATCAGGCGCAAGCCGCAAGAAAACCAAGGCAAAAGCTGCAAGAAAGCCAGACACAAGCAGATGGAAACCAGGTGCATGTTGCAAGAAAACCAAGCAAAAGCCGCAAGAAAACAAGGCACAAGCCACAAGAAAACCAGGCACAAGCCGCAAGAAAACCAGGCGTAAGCCCCAAGAAAACAAAGCGTAAGCCGCAAGAAAATCAGGCACAAGCCGCAAGAAAACCAGGTACAAGCTGCAAGAAAACCATGCGTAAGCTGCAAGAAAACCATGCGTAAGCTGCAAGAAAACCAGGCACGAGCCGCAAGAAAACCAGGAGCAAGCCACATGGAAACCAGGCGCAAGCCGCAAGAAAACCAGGCGCAAGCCACAAGAAAACCAGGCGCAAGCCGCAAGAAAACCAAGCGTAAGCCGCAAGAAAACCAAGCGTAAGCCGCAAGAAAACCAGGCACAAGCCACAATAAAACCAGGTGCAAGGCACAAGCCGCAAAAAAACCAGGAGCAAGCCACATGGAAACCAGGCGCAAACCACATGGCAACCAGGCACAAACCATATGGAAACCCAGTGCAAGCTGCAAGAAAACCAGGCACAAGTCGCATAGAAACCAGGCGCAAACCACATGGCAACCAGGCACAAACCACATGGAAACCAGGTGCAAGCTGCAAGAAAACCAGGCACAAGCCGCAAGAAAACCAGGCACAAGCGGATTTGAAACCAGGCGCAAGCCGCAAGAAAACCAGGCGAAAGACGCAAGAAAGCCAGGCACAATCGGAATGGAAACCAAGCGCAAGTTGCAAGAAAACCAGGTGCAAGTTGCAAGAAAACCAGGTACAAGTCGCATGGAAACCAGGCACAATCCAAATGGAAACTAGGAGCAAACCACATGGAAACCAGGCACGAACCGCAAGAAAACCAAGCGTAAGGCACAAGAAAACCAGGCATGAGCAGCAAGAAAACCAGGCACAATCCGCAAGAAAGGCAGGCGTAAGCCGCAAGAAAACCAGGTGCAAGCCGCAATAAAACCAGGCATAAGCCGCAAGAAAACCAGGCATATGCCGCAATGAAAACCAAGTGTAAGCCACAAGAAAATCAGGCACGAGCCACAAGAAAACCAGGCACAAGCCGCAAGAAAACCAGGTATAAGGCGCAAGAAAACCAGGCATATGCCGCAAGAAACCCGGCGTAAGCCACAAGAAAGCCAGGCAAAACCGCAAGAAAACCAGGACAAGCCGCAAGAAAGCCAGGCAAAAGCCGCAAGAAAACCATGACAAGCCGCAAGAAAACCAGGCGTAAGCCGCAAGATAACCAGGCATAAGCCGCAAGAAAACCAGGCATAAGCCACAAGAAAACCAGGCATAAGCCGCAAGAAAACCAGGTATAAGCCGCAAGAAAACCAGGCATAAGCCGCAAGAAAATCAAGCGTACGCTGCAATAAAACCAGGCACGAGCCACAAGAAAACCCGGCACGAGCCGCAAGAAAACCAGGCGCAAAGCCGCAAGAAACCCAGGCGTAAACTGCAAGAAAACCAGGCACAAGCGGATTTGGAAACCAGCCGCAAGCCGCAAGGAAACCATGCACAAGCCGCATCTAAACCAGGCACAAGCCACATGGAAAGCAGGTGCAAGCCACATGCATACTAGGTGCAATCCACATGGAAACCAGGTGCAAGGCACATGCATACTAGATGCAATTCACATGGAAACCGTGTGCAAGTCACATGGAACCAGGTGCAAGTTGCATGGACACCAGGTGCAAATTATTTGATAATAACATGGGGAGCAGGTGGAAATGTAAATGGTGTTTGCGGAAGTTTATCAGAAAAGCAGGTGAACAAAAAGTGTGGAATACCTCGATCAAATGTCATTTTCACATCTTCTACAAGTTCACTGAATCCTGACACACGATACAGTCCTTCAGATGTCAAACCTGCTCACCAACACCATGGAAATGATATACACACAGAATGCTCAACCACACCATGTAACAGTATTGGTAATGATGGATTTACAGAATGACCAACCACACAATGGTAAGTCACGGTAATTATGGATTCAAAGAAGGATCACCCACACTATTGTAAATCACAGAATGCTCACCATACTGTGTGAGCAATCATAGGGAATCACAGAACACAGAGATAAAGTTTGCTTTTGAATACCGCTAACATTATTATTCCACCTTTAGTTGGTTGTTTCATTTGAGCAAAGCATGAACGTTACTTGGCCGCTGTGTCTTCGCATGTTTTAAAGGGTGGTTTGGTTCTATTAACAATATAAAAGTAACATTTATTTCTGAGCTGGCATTTAGAAAGTGTGCTTTGCAGTGAGACCAGGTAGTCTTTCTGAAAGGGTAAAGCACTCTTGCTGTGAGAGAACATCAAGTCGAAATGTGGCATTTAAATGAATGTGCTGGTTTCTTTCATACCTTGTAAAAGGTCTCCTGAGGAAACCCATGCCCACCACTCCCCCCACCCCCGGACTCCGAGGATACCCGTGCCTCCGGGACTCCGAAGATACCCACCCATCCTGGAGGTCTGATGATACCCCCACGCCCCTAGGACTACGAGGACACCTGCATGCCCCGGAACTCCGAGGGCATTCACACCCCCCATGGACTCCGAAGCCACACGTACGCCCCGGGGACTCCGAGGACACCCACGTGCCCCTGGAACCCTGATGACACCCGTGCGCCCCAGGGATTCCGAGGACACCTACGTCAATAAGACACTGAGGACACCCACGCCAAGCAGCTTCCGATGACACCCACGGCCCTGGGGCGACGTGGATACCCATACTATGATCACATTTCTCATCTCAAAAGTGTGGGGGGGGGGGGGGGGGGAGAGTGGACTCTTGCCGTGAGCGAGCTCGGAGTGGGGTGGGACTCCTGCTGCGAGTTAACTTGGAGAGGGAGCTCTTGCTGCAAGCGAGATAGGAGGGGAAAGGACTCTTGCTGCGAGACAGCTCGGAGGAAGGGATTTTTGCTGTGAGAGAGCTTAGAGGGGGGACTCTTGGAGCAAGAGAGCGTGGAGGGGGAGACTTGTTGTGAGCGTGCTTGGAGAGGGGGGACTCTTGCTGTGAGAGAGCTTGGAAGGGGGGACTCCAAATGCAACTCAGGGTCTTCTTGGAGGGAGCTTGGGGCTCTTCATCAGAGAGAGCTCGGGGGACCTCTTGGTAGAAGGGGGTACAGGGGAGGCTTTTATTCAAAGGGAGCTAGGGCGACAACTCTTGCTGGCAGTGAGCTCAGCAGGGGCGGAGGTCTCCTGGAATGATGAGGTTTTTTTTCAGCTCTTTTGGTAGGCAAGGGGGTCTTTTGGTAGGAGTGAGTTCTGGGGCTCTGTTTTTGAAGTGAGTTTGCAGGGCCTCTCAATAGGAGTGAGCAGAGGGGTGGGGGACATCTTGGTGGAAGTGGGTTTGGGGATGTCTTGGTCGGAGTGAGTTTGGGGGGCATTTACTGTATATCAGAGTGAGTTTGGTGGTATATTTGCAGGAGTGGTTTGGGGAACTTCTTGAAAGGAGTGAGCTCGGAGGGGCTGTTAGTCAGGGTGAAACCACAGGGTGTCTTGGTAGGGGTGAGCTCAGGGGGCCTCCAGGGCCTGGTAACCAGGGGTAAATTTAGCCAGCAGACAGATTATTATCACACTTGCACGTCCTTAGTGGTCATCCAGTAGAGCAGGAATTTACGAGTTATTGCTGGTTGAGGAATTTACGAAACACAAAACCTTTTCCATGTCATTATCGGTCTCCATTTCCATCCTGTAGTGTTTGCTTCCTTCATCCACACTTTTTAAGGCACATATTTACAGAATTACAGCCAATATGGCCACATGCAAAAATACACCAACATTAAAATTATTCTTGTTCTGTCCATTATCGTTGAGAAGAAGTTCGTTTTTAAGTTTTGCTGAAATAACAATAATAAATAAATACATAAATAAATAGATAATTATCTATTAATTTGTCCCTTTATGTTTTTTTATCCTTTATTAATTTTTGCTATTACTGTATTTTGTCAAAAAACATTTGAAAGGACATTCCCCTTCATGAAACTCAAGTGTGTGACACAATTATGTACAGTCATGGCCAAAAATATTGGCACCCTTGCACTTTTTTCAAATAACTCACAATTTTCTCGAAAAATAAGTTGAAATTGACAAAAGTATTTGTTCTCCACAATTCTTTATTTCACTGTTAATATTACAGAACCTTTGTTTTTGATTCAGAACTAAAAATATCCTTGTAATCAGAAAATAAAAAGAAATGGTATTGACAAAATTATTGACACCCGAACCTTAATATTTGGTCGCACGGCCTTTGGACAAAATATCTGCAGTCAAGCACTTCCTATAGCCATGAATGAGGTTCCTACACCTCTATACTGGCAGTTTGACCAACTCTTCTTGTGCAAACTGCTCAAGTTCTCCCAGATTTGAATGGCGTCTTCTCCCAACTGCTTTTTTCAGATCTCCCCACAGGTGTTCAATGGGATTTAGATCTGGACTATTTTCTGACCACTTCAGAACAGTTCAGCATTTTGTCTTGGACCATTCCTGGGTACTTATTGAAGTGTGTTTGGGGTCATTGTCCTGCTACAAGACCCATGACCTTTGACGGAGACCCAGCTTTCTGACACTGGGTTGAACATTGTGCTCCAAAATGCCAAGGTAATCTCCTGATTTCATGATGTCATGCACACATTCAAGCTCTCCAATGCCAGAGGCAGCACAGCAACCCCAAAACATCACTGAACCACCTCCATGTTTGACTGTGGGGAAGGTGTTCTTTTCTTTGAAGGCTTCATTTTGTTTTCTGTAAACATAGAGATGATGTGCTTTACTAAAAAGCTCTAAGTTGGTCTCATCTGTCCACAGGAAATTCTCCCAGAAGGATTTTGGCTTGTTCAGGTGTGTTTTGGCAAACTCCAGTCGGGCTTTCTTATGTCTCTCTCTCAGCAGTGGGGTGCTCCAGGGTCTCCTACCATAGAACCCCCTTTCATTGAGTTGGCGATGGATGGTGCGAGTTGAAACTGTCGTACCTTGTGTCTGAAGGTCAGCTTGAATCTGTTTGGCAGTCGATCGAGGTTCTTTGTCCACCTTTCGAACAATCCTTCGCTGCAATCTTCGATCAAGTTTTCTCTTGCGGCCACGTCCAGGGAGGTTGGCTGCAGTGCCATGGGCCTTAAACTTCCTGATAACATTGTGAACGGTGTACACATGAACATGAAGGTCTCTGGAGATGGACTTGTAGCCTTGAGATTGTCCATGCATGGCTACAATCTTGTATCTGACCTCCTCAGACAATTCTCTGGTTTTCTTTCTTTTCTCCATGCTCATTGCGGTACACACAGTGACACAAACAGCAGAATGACTCCTTTTCTCTCTTCAAATTGGGTGAATGAGTGATTTTTATATTGCAGGCACCTGAAACTCACCCCAGGTGAGTTCAATTCCAAAGTAAAGGAGAATCACCTGCTTGAAATCAATGTATTTCTAACAACTTCTAAAAGGTGCCAATAATATTGTCCGGGCCATTTTAGGATTTCTGTGTGCAATAAGCTAAGATTTAGTAATTTTTTCTGCTTTTTTTTTGTTTTGTTCCACTGCAAACTAAAGAAATACATTTGTTGATACCAAAGGATTTTTAAATTTCTACAATTTTCTGGAAGAAATGGTGCATTATCTAAAAAATGTGCAAGGGTGCCAATAGTTTTGGCCACGACTGTATATCAAGATGCAGTGTAAGTTGAGTCGATGTTGCAAACATTCAAACAGATTATCATGGATGAAAACAAAGCAAACACAATAATTAAAATGACTTTAAAATATATATTTTTTTTACAAACACTGTTTAAAGCAAGAGTATTTGATGGGATAAGCCATGATGATGCCCCATCCAGCAAGGCCCCAGTGTTAAGTAAGGGATCAAAGATCTTGTGTCGTAAATTCAATGGAGGAGCTGAGCTATGGAAGTATGGTGTCCGACAGGCCCCATGTTGCCCTTTGTACGGAATAAAGAATCAGGATGTTTCCTCTTGGGAAGAAGTGCACTTTATCTTATAATGGTTTAGTTTAGCCTTTATTTTATGATGCTTTATCTGTCTAGGAGTCATTGGCTGCACTTAGCAATCAGACTAAAAGCGGATTAAAGGGAAAAGGGACCATCAAAAAACACCATCATTAAATCTCTCTCTTCATAAGAAGCAGTGTGACCACATTTTCAAAAACTACATTTCATTGTTTGAGCTGTCTAACCTGGGATTGAATCTCAACCCAGCCATGAAGTGCCCCCTGGTGTTTCAAATGCAGGTAGGGCATCAACGCCGAGGTCGGAGTGAGTTTGGGGGTATACGGGTTAGACCTTAAGCCGGGTATCCCATTTGCAAGCACCAGTTGGCAGATGTTAAAGATCCCCGAAACGTGTTCCAAATTCCTGCTCTGACCAACTTCTGGGAAGGCAATGGCAAACCACCCGGCGTAACGAAACCACCGGCATAACTAACGCTCTGTGAGAGTTTGTGATGATGACGACCAGGATCACGCACGCGAAGCGAACAACTAATGTAAAGTGTTCAATAAGGTGGTGTAAAAGACTCTAAATCGACCGTGGTAAACTTCCAAAGAAATGATTTTTTTTCTACATCCTTTAAAACCTTTATTTTATTTCAGTTGAATTATTTATGGGAATACATTGGAATGCCAACTCCATCGTCGGCACTTCCAAAAACCTCCAGTTTATGAGTACTTGACCAAAATATTGGGCCACGTTACGCCATCTCAACCAATCAAATTTTCCGCTCGTGCTCTCAACCTTGGGGAATATCAATATCAAGATTCAGACAAAATGGCGGCTTGTAGGTTAGATAGATCGTACTCGGAAAGGCAAAGCAAGAGTGAAAAAGACTCTTCCCTAACTAATTGCTCCATGTGTTCCATGAACTCAATAGTTTATTTATTTATCATTTCCTTTTCTGAACACACTTTTCATTTGATTTTAACAACTTGGTTTTAAGTGTAGATCGTTGCAGATACAGAAAATGTCGTTATCTTCATGATCCTGTTTCACATCCTAACTTACATTACAGCACACATTACAGCACACAGCACACATTACAGCACACAGCACACATTACAGCACACAGCACACATTACAGCACACAGCACAAATTACAGCACACAGCACACATTACAGCACACAGCACACATTACAGCACACAGCACAAATTACAGCACACATTACAGCACACAGCACACATTACAGCACACAGCACACATTACAGCACACATTACAGCACACAGCACACATTACAGCACATTACAGCACACATTACAGCACACAGCACACATTACAGCACATTACAGCACACATTACAGCACACAGCACACATTACAGCACATTACAGCACACATTACAGCACACAGCACACATTACAGCACATTACAGCACAAATTACAGCACACATTACAGCACACAGCACACATTACAGCACACAGCACACATTACAGCACACATTACAGCACACAGCACACATTACAGCACATTACAGCACACATTACAGCACACAGCACACATTACAGCACACAGCACACATTACAGCACACATTACAGCACACAGCACACATTACAGCACATTACAGCACACATTACAGCACACAGCACACATTACAGCACACAGCACACATTACAGCACACATTACAGCACATTACAGCACACATGTTTCCATCTCATTACATAGAAACGATTGAACCTTTCATTTTGTAAATGGCTTTAAAATGGTGGCCAGGTGGTGGGTTCCCCAGCTCACCTCGACTCTCTATTTCCTTGATGCACATGTCCACCACCATAGGTCGCTTGCGGTTGTGGGCCTTCACAAGCGTCGTCAGATCGCAGCTGTACACTTTCTTCACATGTTTCAGGTCAGGCTGGCAATCATGCGGCACCATCTTGGAACACTGCTTATGTACATTGAGTCCACAGTCTGCACCAGGAGCACAACAACGACCGCTGTCACAGCCACCACCTTCAGAACTACACCGTTCATTGAGCTCCATACAAACTACAAAGAAAAGAGAGACCGTTTTTACCTCAGCTCGTCTCTGTCTACTGTTTCGCAATCTCATCCGGTCTCCTGCCACCCCTCTCCACCTCCACTCTACCGGCCGAGCCCACTTTACCTTCATTCTCATCTCGCCATTTCACATTTAGCAACACACACATTTAGCCTCCCACCATCTTTCACTGCAAAGTGCCTCTTAGCGGTTCATCGCAAGTACATCCTCAGGCCATTTGCATCAAACATTGCAAAAACGCAGGCGCTGCCCCTCTCCCCCAACACGATCTTTACCTCCCACTCGCTCCCCGCAGCAAGGCCTGGCGCTGTTCCTAAGTGCCATTAGTGACCACTGCCCTGCGGTCAATGCGAGAAAGGTCTCGGCACCGACACACAGTCAGCAAACTCCTTCGAGTAGGAAGGAAAGGGACGGAGGGCCAGAATAATTGGTGCAAATTTAAAGCAATGACCGGTGTGTGCGTTGGTGTGCGTTGGTGTGCATTGGTGTGCTTCACAAACACAAGCAGCCCCTGTTGTAGCTTTGATCAGGAGAAAATGCCGTTTGATGTCAAAACTATCAGCACACTTTCACTGCTGAGATGTGATGCAAATAACATTGTGCTTAATAACAGATCTTCAACCAGATCAGATATTGTTTTGAATGAAAATAAACAATAACCACCTTGACTCGTTAATAACGGATCAGATATTGTTATGAATGAAAATAAACAATAATCACCTTGACTCGTTAATAACGGATCAGATATTGTTATGAATGAAAATAAACAATAATCACCTTGACTCGTTAATAACGGATCAGATATTGTTATGAATGAAAATAAACAATAATCACCGTGACTCGTTAATAACGGATCAGATATTGTTTTGGATGAAAATAAACAATAACCACCTTGACTCGTTAATAACGGATCAGATATTGTTTTGGATGAAAATAAACAATAATCACCTTGACTCGTCAATAACGGATCAGATATTGTTTGGGATGAAAATAAACAATAATCACCTTGACTCCTCAATAACGGATCAGATATTGTTTGGGATGAAAATAAGCAATAATCACCTTGACTCGTTAATAACGGATCAGATATTGTTTGGGATGAAAATAAACAATAATCACCTTGACTCCTCAATAACGGATCAGATATTGTTTGGGATGAAAATAAGCAATAATCACCTTGACTCGTTAATAACGGATCAGATATTGTTTGGGATGAAAATAAACAACAATCACCTTGACTCATTAATAAAGGATCAGATATTGTTTTGGATGAAAATAAACAATAATCACCTTGACTCCTTAATAACGGATCAGATATTGTTTTGGATGAAAATAAACAATAATCACCTTCAGTCATTAATGTTACGTGCTCCTCCCCGAGCCCCTGGTCACGGTGTACCTCCGAGGCCCGAGAGGAGCCACGGCAGAAAAATATGTTATTCTGTGTCGAAAACAATATGGAAACCACACCGATGGTTATCAGCAAACAAATATTGTATTAAAAAATCACACAAGAATAACGATACAACAATGATAGCAATCAACAATACAATCAACACATCTTATGATGGTACCATCAGCTAGGGTAGGATAACTCACTGTGCCCCAAGTGATTGAAAAAGAACACTCCCCAATGTCTCTATAACTCAAAGGTGATCCCCTCCAGCGAGTGTCAGAGTGAGATCAAATTGAAACCCGAACCCCGTTGATGCTGACGAGACATAAGCGTAGGCAAAGCGTAGCAAGTCACGTGGTCCAAAACCACAGGCAAACTCGATGTGCACGTTCACAATTCAATCAGCGAACCGCAGCGTAATCTTCAAACGCAGCGTTTGCGCACACACACATCCCCGACAGACGACAGGATGGTGAGAAAAGCTGACGCGTAGCAAAAACCTTTTTCAGTGAACAAAGCGCGAGGATCAAAATGGCCGACGCCTCTTACTGGAGACAAAGGATTCTTCAGAATCTCCACGCCTAAACCTGACTACGCAGGTTTCTCAATCCTCCAGCGATAACACCTATCACAGGAAATTCCTTTCAAGGAAACTCAAAGTTCACTCGCGACTTTCGTTCGATAATACTCGCTACGGAGCTGGAAGCCACGCGTCTTGTCCGACTTCACTCGCCACGCCTTCCATCTTCTTCTTCCTCTTCTTCCTCCTCGTCATCGTCCGGTTCCGGTTTAATTTAAAACATTAATTCTTTTTACCTTTCGAACACAGTTCATAAACAATAAACCTTTGGAAGACAATAATAGTACATAGAATCAGAAATATTTCAAGTGGAGGAAAACCCCAACAACGGAAGTGACGAATCCCTAACATTAATAACGGATCAGATATTGTTTTGGATGAAATAAACAATAATCACCTTGACTCGTTAATAACGGATCAGATATTGTTATGAATGAAAATAAACAATAATCACCTTGACTCATTAATAACGGATCAGATATTGTTTTGGATGAAAATAAACAATAATCACCTTGACTCGTTAATAACGGATCAGATATTGTTTTGGATGAAAATAAACAATAATCACCTTCAGTCGTTAATAACGGATCAGATATTGTTTGGGATGAAAATAAACAATAATCACCTTGACTCGTTAATAACGGATCAGATATTGTTTAGGATGAAAACAAACAATAATCACTTTGACTCGTTAATAACGGATCAGCTATTGTGTTGGATGAAAATAAACAATAATCACCTTGACTCATTAATACCGGATCAGATATTGTTATGAATGAAAATAAACAATAATCACCTTGACTCATTAATAACGGATCAGATATTGTTTTGGATGAAAATAAACAATAGTCACTTTGACTCGTTAATAACGGATCAGATATTGTTTTGGACGAAAACAAACAATAATCACCTTGACTCGTTAACAACGGATCAGATATTGTTTTTGATGAAAATAAACAATAATCAGCTTGACTCGTTAATAACGGATCAGATATTGTTTTTGATGAAAATAAACAATAATCAGCTTGACTCGTTAATAACGGATGAGATATTGTTTTGGATGAAAATAAACAATAAAATCAACTTGACTCGTTAATACCGGATCAGATATTGTTTTGGATGAAAAAACCAATAATCACCTTCGGGCGTTAATAACGGATCAGATGTTGTTTTGGATGAAAATAAACAATAATCACATTGACTCGTTAATAACGGATCAGATATTGTTTTGGATGAAAATAAACAATAATCAACTTGAATCATTAAGAAGGAATCAGATATTGTTTTGTCTAAAAATAAACAATAATCACCTTGACTCGTTAATAATGGATCAGATATTGTTTGGGATGAAAATAAACAATAATCACCTTCAGTCGTTAATAACGGATCAGAAATTGTTTTGAATGAAAATAAACAATAATCACCTTGACTCATTAACAACAGATCAGATATTGTTTGGGATGAAAATAAACAATAATCACTTTGACTCGTTAATAACGGATCAGAAATTGTTTTTGATGAAAATAAACAATAATCACCATGACTTGTTAATAATGGATCAGATACTGTTTTGGATGAAAATAAACAATAATCACCTTGACTCGTTAATAACGGATCAGATATTGTTTGGGATGAAAATAAACAATAATCACTTTGACTCGTTAATAACGGATCAGATATTGTTTTTGATGAAAATAAACAATAATCACCATGACTCGTTAATAACGGATCAGATATTGTTTTGGATGAAAATAAACAATAATCACCTTGACTCGTTAATAACGGATCAGATATCGATTTTGATGAAAATAAACAATAATCACCTTGACTCGTTAATAACGGATCAGATATTGTTTTGAATGAAAATAAACAATAATCACCTTGACTCATTAATAACAGATCAGATATTCTTTTGGATGAAAATCAATCTACACAGGGATGTGAAATATAATCAGGGCACAGCAGCAATAGTCATAGGAGGAAACACTTGTTCATAAAGGTGGCACAACATTAGCTTTAAAGGTCATGGGATTAGTAATTTTTATATTTTACATAAACACACCAATATTGCACACACACAAACACAATCACAAACACACAGTGACACACACACACAGACACACACAAACACACAGTGGCACACACAAACACACAGTGACACATACAAACACACTTTAACACCCACACACAAACACACTGTGACAAACACACACAAACACACTGTGACACACACACACAAACACACTGACACACACACACATATATACACATACACACATATATACGTACACACACACACACACACACACACACACACACATATATATATATACACAAACACACATATTTACACACACACACACACACACACACACACACACACACACACACACACACAGTTAGATACTTTGAGACCTGGGAAGGCTCCGTTCCACCTTCTGAAACCCGTAAATGAAGACACCAACCAACAGAATATTTGGGACCCATGATGTTCTTATTTACATCAATCAAAGCTCAATAACCCAAAGGCTTTGGATCAGTGAGTAATATCTAAGAAATTGATTTTAAATAGAAGCTTTGATCATTTCTCCATTTGTGTACAAGTGAATGATGCAAATTGCCTCATCAAACAAACTGGTCTTCTTCTTCTTCTGAAAATTCAAACTTTATTAACGTGCAAAAGACTTACTTGGAACTGCACAGGAGAAATTTCCCAAAAAAAATTCCAACGGTTTTCAGATCGAGTAGACAAAGCAAATTAGTATTGTTACATTTGTAGGGGGTAGACATTACCTTAGTCCAGGTAGAATGCATAGATAGTGTGCTCCGACTGTCATAAAGAAGAATAAATCCCATTTAATAAGTAGGAAATGCATTTAGACCGTATGTCGTGGAAGAGCTTGTATCTTCGTCCCCATGAGAGGGGTGGGGTTTGTTAATTCGCGAGGGATTATGGGTAAATTAATCCCCTGTATGTAATTGCCTCTGTAATATTTTCCTGTGGTCCTTATGACACCGCACTACACACCATAGCCAAGCCAAGCAATCGACACCATAATTAACGACACTAATTAAAAACCAACTGGAAACCAGGCATCGAACACTACCGCTGGTGCCACAGCCACTACATCACCACCTCAATCTGGCAGGTTCGTGGAGCCACGCCTAGAAGAGCAGTGATTGGTCCGGGATTTGATTGGCACAAGGACTGTTAAGATGGGACTCACTGATAGGAGTGGACACGGAGACGTCGTGGGATGATGTCATAGCCTCAAGTACAAAATAATTGGAACGGCGGACATTTCGTCTTCTCGTTCTGGATCCTATAGCGAATGGTCGCTATTGCTCTTGCGCAAGGAAGATTCATCACGAACGGTCGTGTTCCGACATCTTCATCGTGATCATGAGGAGGAGGAACTGCGGACCAAGAACTGCGGTTTCCCAAGCAAGAACGAGGAGTGGACGGGCGCGGCCTGCTCGCTGCGCTCTCAACGAAGCCAAGTGTGAGCGGACACGCGGCGAGGCCTAGTTCACAGCAACGAGAGTATTTTCCCGCCAAAGACGCGAGGGGGTTTGGACGATTCCCGACGAGATTCAAGAGCCGATTTGAGCCAAGTGCCACAAACTACACATATTTATTTTTCAGTTATATTTCCCTTTCTCTGTATTCGGGTCTTTGTGGGAGCGCTCCAATTAGGAATGTCGTTTTAGCGTGCATTATTTTGTGACTGGCATTTTCTTTAATAAATCCGGTATTTTTGTACATTTTAATTCCGTGTCGTTTGAGTTAATTTATCCAGGTGCGAAGACGTCGGGTGGAGCCGTCCAGATAAGTTCGTCATCCCCCTTTCCCTCACGTGAAACGAATGTCCGCCATTGAATTGAACGCCTCGGAGTGTTAAACTCGTTCAGTCATCTGTGTCACCCAATAGACTTTAATCCAGAGAAACTACCGATTCATAAATGACACTTCAGAAAGCATGACTTCTAGCTATGGGCAAAGGACAAATATGGAAAACCTCAGTGACATTCCAACTACCCTTTCCATATTAGAAACTCCATGCAGCACCTTCAGAAAGTATTTACACCCCTTGACTTTTTCACTTTTTCTTGTGTTACAGCTGGAGGCACAGATCTGGGGAAGGGTATAAAACAATTTCTGGATTGTTGAAATTTCCCAAGAGCAAAGTGAGCTCCATCACAAGGAAATGGAAAGAATATGGAACTAACCAGACTCTTTCTTGAGCTGGTCTTCTGGCAAAACTGAGCAACCAGGCAAGAAGGACCTTGGTCAGGGATGATCAAGAACCCAATGACCACTCTGACAGAACTACAGAGTTCCTTTGCTGAGATTGGAAAACCTGCCAGAAGGATAACAGCCTCTGATTTGCTTCACAAATCTAGGCTTTATGGCAGAGTGGCCAGATGGAAGCCACTCCTGAGAAAAAGGCACATGACAGCACACCTGGAGTTTGCAAAAAGGCACTTGAAAGACACAGAGCATGAGGCAAAAGATGATGTGGTCTGATGAGATGAAATTGAACTCTTTGACCTGAATGTAAAGCGCTACATCTGGCGGAAACCAAGAACAGCTCATTGCCCATCTAACACCATCCTTACCATGAAGCAAAGTTGTGGCAGCATCATGGTATGGGAATGCTTTTCAGCAGCAGGGACTGGGAGACTTGTAGGAATAGAGGGAACAATTAATGGAGCCAAATACAGGCAAACCCTTGAGGATAACCTGCTTCAGAGTGCAAAATACCTTAGACAGCAGTGAAGATTTACATTCCAACAGGACAATGACCCCAAACATACAGCCAAAGCAACACTGGAATGGCTTTAGAACAAGAATGTGAAAGTGCTTGAGTGGCCCAGCCAAAGTCCAGACTTCAATCCCATTGAGAATCTGTGAAAACTGTTGAAGATTGATGTTCACCGACACTCCCCATCCAAGTTGGCAGAGCTTGAGCGAATCTGCAAGGAAGAATGGGAGAAGCTTCCCAAATCCAGATGTGCAAAGCTGATACATACTTACCCAAGAAGACTCAAAGATGAAATCGCTGCCAAAGGCGCTTCTACGAAGTTTGACTCAGGGGGTTGAATACTTATGTAAATTAGATATTTCTGTATTTCATTTTTAATTATTCTGTAAGGATTAAAAAAAAAAATCCACTTTGACATTATGGACCATTATGTGTAGATAGGTCAGTGACAAAAAATCTCAATGGAATCCATCTTTAATTCAGGCTCTAACACAAGAAAATGTTTTTAAAAAGTCTAGGGGTCTGAATACTTTCTGAAGGTACTGTACCTGAACAGAACACGACAACCCCGGCCCGGATAAGTGGATCCAGGGGAAGGGGGGGGGGGCGAATTGCATGGGTGCAGGGGGTGCCCACCCCACTCCCACCTTCAGATATTTGTTGATAAATTATATGCTATGATATTGTATACAGTCCAGTGGCAGATACAGAGTGGTGCGCACCATTCAACTTTCTCGTCATGTGTGGGTCAATTATGCATGTGTTTACAGGATCAACATGTGATAAGAGGTGTCATGGCAATCTTTTAATAGCTCATTAAATGTGTGTTTCCCAATCGCGCTGTTCATATATTAAGAGTGCTTTAAATGCACGTTTCCCAATTGGCCCGTTACCGGATTTTGTTGCAGGTTGTGACCACAATACGATCATTCTTGGTTTAACAAAGGAACGGCTGGGAAAGTCGGCTCACCAGTTTGTCACTTTGGCCAATTAGTCAATGCATTGTGCTGAAATGTTGGGCCAGGGAAAAACGCAAGGAACTGCAGAAACTTCCATGAACGCAAGAAATGCCGTTTCGATCAATTTTTCAAAAAGTCCCCTCCCCCACCCCTGTCTGGTGCTATGGCCTGGTGCACCTCCCCTCCCCAAACCCCTTGTCTATAAATTCCTGCATCCCTCCCCCCCCCCCCCCCTATAAACCCCGACCTACCAACATTGCCAAAACCATACCTGAAGATTAAGAAGCTAAAACACACACACACATACACAATTAACACCATACCTGCACATTTGACGCCCTGTGCAATAAGACCCCACATAAAGTTGGCACAATATTCGCACCAGTGAGGGCCTCGAAAAGTGTGTACCTGCACACAGGAGAAACATGTACACATGGACATGCAAACATGGAGAAGCACAGATTTTCCAGGCACATACTGGGAACACATGATTTACCAGTTACTCAGAACAATCTAAAACAAAACTACAGGTCAAAATAAGGCAATTCCAAAGAAACTGCCAAATCAGACTGAATGTTTGCTTCAGAATCTAACAAGAGTACAGAAGGGTATGCAAGGACATGGAAAGTACATACAAGGAACTTGGACAGATGAGGCGGCCATGTGATCTATCATGGCTGCAATTTATCGACACCACATTAATTCAGTCAGTCTATCTCCTTCATTTCACTGAAGGAGTGGGGGTTATGTGGAGGAGAAGGCGTTGAGGAAGGGGTAGGAGGAGGGAGGAGGAGCAGAACATTGGGGTAGCACAGGGACATCAACAGGGTGCTCTTTATACACCTCTACTGCTCGAAAATATGCATACAATGACATGGTGTCCCTTAAATAGGTAGCCATTTTTTATTTATTGAAGACAACAAGCATACACAACTTTCCAGTTGAATATGGAACTGTTAGAGCAATGTTTAAAGTTTTGTTTAGTATTTTCAACTTGTCCACCTCCTCTTTCAATACACGTCTGGAGAGGTTGAACGGAATTGCCCATAACCTTCGCGTAGATGACACGACATCTTCCCTGAACAGCATTAATGATGCGATCCTGTAGTTCATCACCGTCGTCATCAATCATCATCATCGGATTCGGGGAAGAAGGTGATCCGGGAAAAAACCCATCAATTCGTCGTTATAATACAGAACTTTAGTTGGAAGACTGTTCCTTACAGTCTATGACGATGCAGAAAAACAAATAAATCCTCAAAATAAACTCGAACTTCCTGGACCTCAACAGCTTCAATAATTAATTCCTGAGCACATTCATTTAAGAGACATGTGGTAGAGAGAGAAGACAAGACAGTGAAATAATGAAATTTGCCCCACGTGGCAACATCGCAAAGCCCCCCACTCTCCTCCACGTTCTGGGGGTGAGTGGGGAGCTTGCCCCACACCACATTCCCCATGGTTTGTGCAAGCCAGGGAAAGAGAGAGAGAGAACCACCCAAGAGGAACCACCAGAGCGGTGATAGAGAGATAGAGATAGAGAGATAGAGAGATAGAGATAGAGATAGAGATAGAGAGAGAGAGAGAGAGAGAGAGAGAGAGAGAGAGAGAGAGAAACAATTTTGAATTTACAAAAGATTCGGCTCAGATACAGAAACAGAGATGACAATCTCTTGCACTCAATAAACGCATGATACAAATGTTCAACATCACCACAAAAGGGACATAAATTAGACACAGCAGGGTTAAACTTCTGAACTAACACCTGTGTGGCCAGGGCGTGATGGACCAGTCTCCAATTTAGGTCTCCTGTACGTCCAACAGTAGGACTCCTGTACATTTCATCCCAATTTGGAGTGAGAAATGCTCCTGCAGGTAAAGACTCTTTCCACTTGTTCCTTAAGGGTGCTGCACAGCCCGGTAAGCACACCTCTAGACAAATTCTATACATTGCCCTTTTTCCCATGATGTGGAACACACTGGATTCTTCGCTGTGAAAGGAAAACACACCATGTTGTTCCTGGGCAGTGACTGAGACTTCAGGGAAGGTTAAACGAAAGTCTACTTCTTCATTTACCCCATTCCACCCAATGTTTAAATCTAAAAAAGTCTGGGACAAGTACACATACATTCAAAGTACACCGCCCCATGCCAAATAATTAAATATGCTGCAGCGCGGCATTGCCGGGGCGCCTCCGGCGCCCGGCAATACCGCAGTGCAGCTCATTGAGGCTGCATTGGGAGGGAGAGGTGTACACTAATTGATTGATTAATTGTATAATTAAAATCAATAAAAGATTATCACAAAATATTTTCATAATCAATTGGCTAATCGCATAACTAAACCACTAGTGCTTCATCCGAAAATGTATCTTTTAGAAATTTAATTAAATAAGTCATTTATAAAAAATTAAATAATTAATTGATTACTCAATAAATAATTAATCGATTAATCAATAAATAATTAATAGATGAAATGATTAATCAATAAATCAAAAATATCCTTGATAGCCACATCACTTGGTCACTCATGTCCAAATATTAGCTTCCCAGCTCAAAAGGTGCCTGAGATATTGGCCAAATGAGAAAGAAAATAAATAAATGATTAATAATGAAAATAAAGAAATAATAATCATTAAAAAATTAAATTATTAATCAATTTGGTCAGAGAACACATAAACTACCACTATTTCATCAGAATCTGTAACTTAAAAAGAAAATTTTTTTTTGTCATTAGTCGAATAATTAAATAATTAATCGATTAATTGATTAATTAATAAATCAAAAATATCCTTTGCAGCACAATCACCTGGTCATTGGCATGTCCAAATATCAGCTTCCTAACTCAAAAGGTGCCTGAGTTAATGGTACGAAGAGAAAGGAAATGTAATTAATTAAATAAGTACTTAATTAATCGCTAATAATTAAATAACTCCTCAATTAATTGATTAATCAAAAAACAAAAAATACGGTTTTTGACAAAGGACTTGCTCACTACTGTGCCGAAATTTCAGCTTCCTAGCTCAAAGGATGGCTGAGATATCGCCCGGACAAACAAACAAGAAAGCAAGAAAACAAGAAACCAGAGTGAAAACTGAGTACTCTCTTTCAGCGTGCGTCACTGCCGAGCCCCCTTTGGTGCCCGGAAATGACGATTTGCAATGCCTGGAGATGGCATAGGAAAGGAGCGGTGTACAACAAGAAAACAAGAAAACAAGAAAACAACCAGAGTGAAAACTGAGTACTCTCTGTCAGCGTGCGTCACTGCCAAGCCCCCTTCGGTGCCCAGCAATGACGATTTGCAATGCCTGGAGATGGCATAGGAAAGGAGCGGTGTACAAAAATATCCTTTGCAGCCAAATCACCTGGTCATTGGCATGTCCAAATATCAGCTTCCTAACTCAAAAGGTGCCTGAGTTAATGGTCAGAAGAGAAAGGAAATTTGATTAATTAAATAAGTACTTAATTAATCGCTAATAATTAAATAACTCCTCAATTTATTGATTAATCAAAAAAAAAAATACTGTTTTTGACAAAGCACTTTCTCACTATTGTGCCAAAATTTCAGCTTCCTAGCTCAAAGGATGGCTGAGATATCGCCCGGACAAACAAACAAGAAAACAAGGAAACAAGAAAACAAGAAAACAAGGAAACAAGAAAACAAGGAAACAACCAGAGTGAAAACTGAGTACTCTCTTTCAGCGTGCGTCACTGCCGAGCCCCCTTCGGTTTTTTTTTTGGTTTTTTTTGTATACTGAATCGAGGCTCGTGAAAGAGCTAACATTTATTTCACAAACAAATCAACCAGACAAACAAAACACACAAAAATTTTTCGTATACTGAATCGAGGCTCGTGAAAGAGCTAACATTTATTTCACAAACAAATCTGCCCAGCAATGACGATTTGCAATGCCTGGAGATGGCATAGGAAAGGAGCGGTGTCCAAAAATATCCTTTGCAGCCAAATCACCTGGTCATTGGCATGTCCAAATATCAGCTTCCTAACTCAAAAGGTGCCTGAGTTAATGGTCAGAAGAGAAAGGAAATTTGATTAATTAAATAAGTACTTAATTAATCGCTAATAATTAAATAACTCCTCAATTTATTGATTAATCAAAAAAAAAAAATACTGTTTTTGACAAAGCACTTTCTCACTATTGTGCCAAAATTTCAGCTTCCTAGCTCAAAGGATGGCTGAGATATCGCCCGGACAAACAAACAAGAAAACAAGAAAACAACCAGAGTGAAAACTGAGTACTCTCTTTCAGCGTGCGTCACTGCCGAGCCCCCTTCGGTGCCCAGCAATGACGATTTGCAATGCCTGGAGATGGCATAGGAAAGGAGCGGTGTACAATACAATCTTTATGACCCTGCTCACTATTCTAATTGAACGCAAGCCAATTTTTCTAGAAACAGTGCTGGCAGACAACCATCGCTTTAAGGATAGCTCCATAAGATCTCGCACTTTATTAATCCCATTGTTCGTAAAATGTTCCATAAAAGCTCGGCTGGTAGATACTTCAGCGAATAGTGAGTTTTGGAACAATGGCTCATGCACAAACCTCCTGGGATCATAAGAGATCTCCAACCGCTGCACTCCTAGAGCTTGCCAGGCGTTCAGGAGAGACCGATGAAATGCAGGGAGCCGAGCTCTGTCGACCTGCTTCAAGTCCATAAGGAAAAGTTCCCGGTCATAGTCCATTCCACCTACTTGCCTGAGCAACGTATTTGTGAGAGGACGCCAGGGCACAACCTCGCTGTACAGCAGACGTTTTATTGTCATTCGCCGAAAAGCCATTATTCGACTAGGGATGTGCACCAGGTTTTGACCACCTGAATTACGTGGTCTACACAACACATCTGGCTTAAGCCAGTGGTGGCCTCCCCAGAAGAAGTCAACTAGACCCCTCTGAATGTTGGTGATCAGAGCTTGAGGAGGCTGGAGTGCTATGATCTTATGCCATACAATTGGAAGCACCAGATTGTTTATTATCGTTACCCGTGCCTTCAGTGACAAGATATGGAGCATCCCTTTCCACTTTGAAAGTTTCTGCTTAATGTTATCTAAGAAACCATCCCAGTTTTTCTTCCTATAGCTTGCAGTTCCCAAATGGATGCCTAAGTATTTAAACCCATCCGTTTTCCATAACATTCCTCCTGGAAGAGTTGGGGGAACCATATGTGAAGCCTGTGACCCCGATAGGGTATCTGGGTACAGAGAAAGAGCTACACTTTTGTTCCAATTTACTCTTGCTGATGAAGCAAGTTCAAATTTGGCAAAACACCGGGATAGCTCAAAAACATCTTCCTGGTTTTTAACCACAACACACAGGTCGTCTGCATATGCTGACGTAACAATTTTGGAATTGTTTGACAAGGACAAACCAGATAAAGTGGTACGAAGGAGAACCAGTAAGGGTTCGATGGACAGTGTGTACAACATGCCTGACAGTGGACAGCCCTGATGGATGCCACGCTGAAAGGGGAAAGGACGACACAGACTATTATTTACTTTTAGCAGGCATGATACATTGTTGTATAAAAGTTTTATGCAAGAAATGAATTTTTCTCCAAATCCTGCTTTCGTAAGAACTGCAAACAGAAATGAGTGATCCACACTGTCAAAAGCTTTCTCCTGATCAAGGAGTAATAACCCAAAAGCATGCGACGCAGTTTGACCGATAGTAATCAAGTCTCGAACGAAGAAAATACTGTCATACATGGATCGTTCAAGTATGCAATACGTTTGGTCATTCCCAACTAAGAACGAGATGACCTTTTTAAGACGCATTGCAAGCATTTTTGACACAGTCTTATAGTCCGTATTTAACAATGACACAGGCCGCCAGTTTGTAATCTGCTGCAAATCCCCTTTCTTGGGAAGAAGACATAAGACAGCTCTTCTGCAGCTCAAGGGCAATTCCCCCTGATTTAGGCTCTCGTGAAAAATCTCAATTAAAGCAGGACCCAGAATATTCCAAAAAACTTTGTAAAATTCAGCAGGAAGTCCGTAAATTCTGGGGGCCTTGCCGTCTTCGAGTTGTTTCACTGCTGTTGTGAGCTCCTCCAGAGAAATGTCACATTCCAGTTGGAGTTGCTGCTCTTCAGAAAGAGATGGGAGAAGTTCAATCATCTCATTTGCCATCGTTTTATCCACCGTTCTTGGAGTAAACAAGTTTGAGTAAAACTCTTGCAGTGAATGTTTAATGTCACTTTGGCGAGTCAGAACACCGTCGGGAGAGCGTAGACTCTGAATCTGCCGAGAAGTGTTGGCAGCCTTCTGCATTTTGAAGAAATCTTTGTTTGGAGTCTCGAGGTGTATTATGCTCATCCGCAGGTGAATCATTGCTCCCGCCGCACGCTCTTTGACCAGTTCGGCCAGCAGGGTCTTTTTTTCTATCAGCTGCTGATATTGGTCACTTCCCCAAGATGTTCCAGCTTCTTGTTCATATTTAAGTACATCTGCTTTTGGAGCACTTATCAACCCAGACGTATTACTAGTGGCATACGAGCAATATTGTTGGCAGAAAATCCGAATTTGTGACTTGGTACAGTCCCACCACTGTCGCATATTGACATAGGAACACTTTTTCTTTTCTAATCCTTCCCATACCAGTCTGAAGGCATTTTTAAAATGTTCATCTTGTAACAATTTCACATTGAAATTCCAGTGTGCACTCTTACAGCAATGACCGGGTAACATACAATCCATTGCAATCATATGGTGATCAGAAAAGCCAGATGGAGTTATACATGTTCTCTTAACCAGATTCACCATTCCTTGGTTCACGTACAATCTGTACAGTCGACCCATGGTTAACTGGTTTTTTGCACAGCACGCCCATGTATATTGACGGGTGTTTGGATTTTGTAATCGCCATACATCTCTAAGTTTGTATTTTTTCACAAGTTGTGCCAAGGACTTTGCACTGGGTGGATGTGGCTCAGGAGCGTTCCTGTCCAGTCGAGGGTTGAGTGTGCAATTATAGTCTCCCCCCCATACAAATTAAGCAAGTTAAATCAACAGTGCTTAAACAATCCGCTAATTTTGGAAGAAATAGAGCCCTTTCAGCGCTGTCACTGGGGCAATACACATTAATAATGCTAACCTTTTGATTGCTGCTAATAAAATCCACCACCATCAAGAAACCCTTACAAATCTCTCTATAGTGAATCTCGGATGGTTGGAGGCGAGGATGCAAGATTATTGCCACCCCCGCTTTAGCTTCTTCAACCGCACTGGAGAAAACATGGCACCCTTTAAACATTCTGCGCCACTCGTCTTCACAAGATTCGTTAATGTGTGTCTCTTGTAACATGAAAATATCAATCTTTTCTTTCTCAAATAGTTGTAACACCTCCAGAAACCGCATACAGCTGCGGCCTCCGTTTATGTTGAGACACGTTACCTTCATTTATTCTTTATTAATTTTCCTCCTCTTGGAGTTCTTTTCCTGCCTTAGTGGCATACTTTCTCAACCGCTGAAATTGAGGTTCTGAGATCCCAACTTGCTGGGGTTCACGAATCATGTTTCTAGTAGTTTTTAGAAAAGCATGTAGGTTTGGGAAATAATCCTGAATTCTGACATTCCTTTTCCTGAAGGATTCATCGAGGAATTTTTTTACTTCATCTTCTGTAACTACAGTGTCCCCATCCCCATCCTCTTGGGCACAAAACCCACTACCTGACGAGGTAGAGTAGGGTTCATCAAAATCAAACGCATCATCTTTGTCATTCTCTTCCTGATGCAAACTTATTTCTGAGGCACAAATCTCCCCAGGATCAGAAACATGGATATCGTTTTCATTCATGTTTAGCTGCTCATCGTCATATGCAGCTTCCTTCTTATCATCCCTTTTATTTTGTTTGAAACGTGTAGGCTTACAGGTTTCCTCTGAGGGGCTGTCCAACTTATCTGTTTTATCATTACACCTGGCCATCCCTGCGCCCACCTCTGTGACCATTACATTAATGTCATGTAAGACATCAGGGTTATCAATATCCCCACTTGTGTCCTCCTGAGATGCGCGAGGATTCTCGATGTCTATATCGCACTCAGAACCCTCAAACAGTTCGGCAAGTGGTGCAAACGAATTGCTTAGATTTAAACCCGGTTCAGTTTGCAATCCCACACAGGTATTCTCTACACAAGCTCCATCTTGCAAGCTCGGCGACACGTTTGACACAACAAGTACCTTACTTTGCACTGTGCTTGCATCCTTCACGACGGGACATGAACGTTTATGTCCTTTTTTACGAACCACTGTTACGAACCCTTCCATATTGTCATCCGTACAGTCCTGTACAGTAGGAGAGGGATCAACCACGTTTGTCACACCAGCAGGTAGGGAGGAGTGGTCTACTGTTTCCTGTTCACCCATTGGTTGTGGGGAGGGGTCTACCATTCCACGTATCTCAGTAGGTGAGGGGGAGGAGTCAACTGTTTCCCGATCACCATTAGGTCGTGGGGAGGAGTCTACAATATCATCTGCCCCATTAGGTGGGGAGGGAGGAGAATCTGCAATCACCTGGTCTCGATTTTCCAATGGTCTCACCAAACTGGGACAGGAACTCTTTACGTGTCCGTAAGCTCCACACCCATAGCACGTCATGACGTCCGTGGAGGCATACATTCTATAAGTATGGCCATTAATCTTTGCATGCAAAACTACATTGAGCTTTTGCACATTTTCGGGCAATATCATGTAAACGACCCTTTTAAAAGTCATCACGTGTCGAAATTCACCCCTTGCCGAGTGTATCGGCACCATTGTCACTTTTGATACGATCGTACCGAACTTGCTCAATTGAGCACACAAGTCCTCACCTTTAACAAAGGGAGGGGCATTAGACACATTGACCCTCACCGCAGGTGTGTCTAATGGGGAAACCACTAGAAACATGTCGGGTTCTATGAGAAGGCCTTGCTCCACAACGGAGTTCACCATGTGCACCTCCGATACAAACACAACAACCTTCTTGTTCATTCGAGAGGCTGCACGGATATTATGTGAGCCGACGCATTTTCCAATTGCTAGAAGCACTTGCTCCATCTTTACCTCACTCGGAGGGTCGCACACCAGCCCATGCTTGCGAGTGAGCGACTCGTACATGCTATTCCTCAAACAATCGTTTGCCATAGCGAACGTAAATTAAATAAATAAAGGGTGAGAAATCAAAAAAAAGATACCAACCACAAGCAACACCGGCAAGTGGAGGTAAAAACCAAAAACTAATGGACTAGGTCCAAGAACCGTTTAGAGCAGCGAAACACCGCTGCCTGGACTAGGAAAACACGGCAAAATGGAGGCCAGGCCTCAAACCCGGAGGTTCGAAAAGAGGCAACCGAACAGCACCTACCGTGTGCGCTCTCTCCCTCTCTCTTGTCTCAACAATTAAAGGACACACAGGGGAAACTTTACAAGCATAAACAAGGACACAAGGGAGCGAAATGGGGGATAGGAAAACCAACCAACACGACAGAGAACTCACAGCCACCATGATGCCACACCCACGCATGACTCACTAACACACAGAGAGAGAGAGAGAGAGAGAGAGAGAGAGAGAGAGAGAGAGAAAGAAAGAGAGAGAGAGAGAGATGACTTTTATGTGCTTTTATTATAAAAGTATCAAAACACACATGGAAGAACACCGCAAAATTTTTACAAGAAAAAGAAAGTTGTACAAGCAAAAAGGATGTATATACATGTATATGCGGACATTGAGCGTAAGTATAATTTACAAAAACAAACTCAACACCTCATCTGTAAAACAATCGTCGTTCACACTGCTGAAACTTATCCGGGCCGACACTATTCCTTTAAAGCAAAACAGCACATTTTCATCTCTGCCGCTCAATTTGATCTTCCTAGTTTTATATATTGCGAGTTTAGCAATTCCGCACAGAAAATTCAAGAAAGGGACTGCTGTCTTGCTCTTGGTGCTCCTTTCAATGCCATACACAAAAATTGCAACAGAAAAAACAAACTTAAATTTATAAAAGAACTGTTGGAGGAAACAAAAAAGGGGTACCAATCTCTTACATTTCACAAAAGCATGGGTCACATTTTCAGCCTCTTCACAAAAAGGACAAACATTCAGTACAGCAGGATCAAACTTATTAAGTAAGTATTTGGTGACCAGGGCCTGATGAACTAGTCTCCAATTTAAGTCTCCGGTTCGACCTAAAGTTGGAGACCTATACATCTCTTTCCACACTGGAGATAGGAACGAACTAGCCGGAATGATCTCATCCCACCGATTTTTTAAAGGTTTTGTGAAACCCGGTATAAGCACCTCTTGGCATATCCCATAAATAACTTTTTTTCCCATCACATGGAACACACCGCAACCATCTGACTTTGAGAAGACACACTGTTGTTTTTTTGAGGTGACTTGGAGCTCGGGGAAATAGAGACGAGAGTCCACCACTTCATCTGCCCCAGTCCACCCGATATTTAATTCCCTGAAAGTTTTAATCACAACTCTCAAAACTTTGTCCACCATTCTAGATGACCTAACCCCCACTTCTGATGTGAGAGAACCGGTGGATAACCATCCATTTATGGAAGGCTTCATCAGGTCTCGCACTCTGTTTATTCCATTACAGGTGAAGCAATGCATAAATGACCTGGAGGTTGAAATTTCAGGGAATAAAGGATTCAGGACCATGGCTCATGCATATATTTTTTTGCATCGTAGGACACCTCTAATCATTGTATTCCAAGGACTTGCCAGGCATTCAGAAGGCTCTGATGAAACTCGGGGAGCAGAGTCATGTTGACATGCTGCAGGTCCATGAGGAAGAGCTCTCGGTCATACTTCACCCATCTGCTTCCTGCAGCCAAGCGTTTGTGAGAGGCCGCCACGGGACACACTCACCATACAATAAACGCTTTATCGTCAACATGCGGAAAGCCATTATCCGACTCGGAACATGTATCAAGCTTTGGCCACCTGCATTTCGGGGTCTGCACACCGTGTCTGGTCCAAGCCAATGGTGGCCTCCCCAGAAAAACTGAGTTAGAACCCTCTGAATGCCTGTGACCAAGTATCTCAGAGGTTGGAGGGGGATACCTTTATGCCAAATAAAAGGAACCACCAGGTTATTTATTATTGTCACCCTTGCCTTAAGCGATAGAAGGTGGTGCAACCGTTTCCATCTAGCCAGTTTCTGCTTAATTCTTTCCAAGAAACCCTCCCAATTTTTTTGTTCATATGCTTGGACTCCGAGAAATAACCCTAAATATTTAAACCCCTCTTTGTTCCACTGCATTCCTCCTGGTAACACAGGCAGAGCTGAGGAAGGTGGACTGGGGCCCACCCATAAGGCAACACTTTTGTTCCAATTTACTTTTGCCGTGGAGGCGAGCTCAAACTGGGACAGACATCGAAAGACCTCACCCACATCATTTTGGCTGGAAACAGCAACACAAATGTCATCCGCATAAGCTGAAGTAACCATTTTGTGGTTTTTTGTTAAGGAGACTCCTTCCACTGAGTTCCGGAGCAAAGCTAGTAAAGGTTCGATTGAGAGACTGTATAGCATTCCTGAAAGCGGGCAGCCCTGACGGATGCCTCGCTGAAAGGGAAAAGGGCAACATAAGCTGTTGTTTACCTTCAACAGACAGGATGCATTTTCATACAACAACTTAACATAGGAAACAAAATTTTGTCCAAAACCAGCTCTCCTTAGTACAGCAAACAAAAAAGAATGGTCAACACTGTCAAAAGCTTTTTCTTGATCTAAAAGAACCAAACCAAAACCATGAGATGTAGTACGACCGAGACTGATCAAGTCTCTCACCAAAAAAATGTTATCGTAAATAGAACACTCAGGAACACAATAAGACTGATCAATATCAATCAAAAGGGGGATGACTTCCTTTAGAGTTTAGACGTATCGCGAGCGCCTTCGACAATATTTTATAGTCTGTATTTAGGAGTGACACAGGCCGCCAATTTGTGACGTCTTGCAAGTTCCCTTTTTTTGGAAGGAGACACAAAACTGACCTCCGGCAACTTAGTGGCAATTCACCTTGTTCAAGGCTATCATGAAAGATGTCAAGTAGAGTAGGCCCTAGCATGTCCCAAAAGGCCTTGTAAAATTCAACTGGGAGGCCGTCAAGTCCAGGGGCTTTCCTATCTTGAATTCCTTTAAGAGCAACAGTAAGTTCTCCGAGAGAGATGCCAGGCTCCAGTTGTTGTTGGTGGTCTTCAGACAGAGATGGGAGCAGTTCAAACATCCCGTTTCTGTTTTCCTGGTTCACAGTTCTCAAGGCAAACAGCTTTGAATAAAAGTTTCGTAATTCATCCTTGATGTCACTTTGAGAAGACAGAAGCGCACCGGCAGAAGAGCGCAAAGTGTGAATTTGTTGAGGGATCTTGGCTGTCTTTTCCAAGTTGAAAAAGTCTTTGTTTGGTTTGTCAAGTTGGATATTGTCCATTCGCAGTCGGACGAAAGCACCAGATGCACGCTCTCTCACCATTTCAGCCAGTAGTGTTCTTTTCTCTGACAACTGCTGGACATTTTCGTTGGACATTCCAGATTTCTGCTCACAATAAAGTATATCGTTTTTTAAGGCAGTTATCACACCGAGTGTGTTACAGGTATTATAACGACAGTATTGCTGGCAAAAACACTTAATTTGGGATTTTGTGCAATCCCACCATTGCCTTAAATTTAGGTAGGAAAACTTTTGCATTTCACATTCCTTCCATACCATTCTGAATGCTTCTTTGAAATGCTCACTTTGTAAAAGTTTGACATTGAAAGTCCAATATGCACTTCTACACACGTGATGAGGTAAGCCACATACAACAACAACCATGTGATGATCAGAAAAGCCAGACGGCCTTATATAAGAATTCTTGACAAGATTTACCTTATCATGGTTAACATAAATTCTATCCAAACGAGCCATTGTCAAAAGATTTCTTGCGGCACAAACCCACGTGTACTGCCGGATGTTAGGGTTCTGTACCCGCCACACATCCACAAGTTGTAATTTTTTTAATGAGCTGTGCCAAAGGCCTTGCACTCGGTGGATGAGGCTCAGGAGTGTTTCTATCAAGTTGTGGGTTGAGGGTACAGTTGTAGTCTCCCCCCAAGCAAACCAACATGGACAGTGTCGTGAAAATCAAGCGCAGACACGACTTTCCTCAGTGTAGGCTTTAATATCATTTAGATCGATAATATCTCCTGTAACAATACATGCAACAATAGGCATTAAATCAGAGCATTTCAAGCACAGCAAAGGTAGCTTCGATATAACAATGGTTCGCGCAGCGCAGCCTTTGGGGCGTACATACCATTCAACTACTGGATAATGTCACAGTGAGTCCCGCCGGAGTGTCCGCACGCCCCGAGTGTCCCGGGTCTTATAGACGGCCCCCCCTTTTTCGTGGCGAGCATCCCTGGGTTCACCTTGGTATAATTTCACTACATTCTCCCCGTCGTTAAAACAAGACTACCGCTCGGCAGTTCGCAGGCAAGCATCAGCAATAAATGAAAGGGTCACGTCAATCCACGTCAGTCAGTCCACCCGTAGCGGTCGGGCTGGCGAACCTCCCTGCCAGTTCGTGTTCGGAATCTACCGGGCACGGCGTCCCCAAGCCCGGAGTCCCCCGCGTCGGAATAGCCGCCGGAGGTCGGAGTCGGAGGGGGCGCCCCTGCGCCTTCGGGCACGGGAGCGGGGGACGACGGGAGTAACAGTGGTAGTTCCATAGGGGAAGCTTCGATAGAGTCCATAGACTCGTAGACGGGTTCGTCGATATCCCTGTCGTCGTCCCCACATGGGGCGAGATGGCGAACGGAGACAGTAGACTCGCGGCCATCCGCCGTTAACACGCGGGCATGCTCGGGATTAGCCTGGAGGACCTGCACCTTGTCAACAAGGGGGTCGTACTTGCTAGTGCGAACCGCTCGTTTGAGATAGGCGGGCCCCGGTTCAGCGAGCCAGCTGGGTAAAGACTGGATACTGCCGGAGCTTCTAGGGTGGTGGAACAGTCGTTCGTGAGGAGTCTGGTTGGTGGCAGTACATAGGAGAGCCCGGATCGAGTTTAGAGCGGCAGGCAGCGACCACGCCCATTTATCGAGGCCTCGGCCGAGGGTCCGAAGGCTTAGCATGACGGCCCGCCATATAATCCCATTAAAGCGTTCGATCTGTCCGTTAGCTTGGGGCCGGTACGGGGTGGTGTAGCTCGAAGCGACATTATTTTGGAGCAAGTAGCCCCTCACTTCCTGGGACAGGAACACCGCACCCCGATCGGTATGCACGTAGGCCGGATATCCGAACATAGAAAACAAATTCTGAAGGCACCGAATAACCGTGGCAGCCGACATATCCCCGCACGTGTAAGCAAAGGGGAATCGGGAATACTCATCGACGATAGTGAGCAGATAGCGAGAGTTGCTCGACATTGGCAGCGGCCCTTTGAAGTCCATCGCCAAGCGCTCCCACGGTCTAGTAGCCCTAACGAGTGTCCCCAGGGGAGGGCTATAAAAACGCGGTTTGAGTTCCGCACAGACCGCGCAATCACGGCAGATGCGGCGGATGTCCTCCATCGAGTACGGCAGATTGCCCGCGCGCACAAAATGCGCGAAGCGCGTCACCCCGGGATGACACATAGTGCTGTGCAAAGTGCGCAGCCCCTCCAAAGTTACGACCCCCGCGCAAGTGGCCGGCCTCGATAAGGCGTCAGCGACCAGGTTATCCTTCCCCGGGCGGTATTTGATGGTGTAGCAGAAGTCGGCGAGTTCGATACGCCAGCGGGTGATTTTCTCATTCTTAATGCGCTGAGCATGTAAGGTGTCGTACATAAACGCAACACTCTGTTGGTCCGTGATAATTTGGAAACTCCGCCCAAGCAGATACGGCCGCCATCGCCGAATAGATTCGACGATCGCGTACGCTTCCTTTTCGACGGACGAATGCCTCCGCTCGGCGGAGGTGAGAGTCCGCGAGAAGAAAGCCACAGGGCGGCCTCCTTGGGAGAGGGTCGCCGCTATCGCATGGTCCGAGGCATCACTCTCCAAAACGAAAGAGGCACTCTCGTCAATCGTTGCGACAGCGGCGCCAGCAATGTCGACTTTAAGGCCCTCGAAGGCCGCCAGGGCGGCCGGGCCCATGGGGAAAGTGTCGCAGGCCACGAGGGGGCGGAGCTTAGCAGAGAAATTTTGCACCCACTTCGAGTAGTGGGCGAACAGCCCTAGAGCGCGTTTCAGCGAAGCCCGATCGCTAGGCGGAGCCATATCGAGCAAAGGGCGCAGACGCTCCTTATCTGGAGAGACGGAGCCATGGGTCACGGTGTACCCCAGAAGGTCTACCGTGCGTAGAGAGTATTGACACTTCGCCTCATTCATGGTTAAGCGATATTTCCGCGCAACCTCGAGGAAGCGTTTTAGATTAGCGTCGTGATGTGCCTGGTCGTACCCACAAACCGTAAGATTGTCCAGATAGACAAAGACATCCGTCAAATGCTCCTTCGCAACGAGGTCATCCATAGCTCTCTGAAAACAAGCGACGCCGTTCGTTACCCCAAAAGGAAGTCTCGTGAACTGGTACAACCGCTGACCCGATTCAAAGGCCGTAAAGACGCGATCAGCCCTAGAGATGGGGACTTGATGATACGCACTACGTAGATCGAGAGTGCTATAAACGGAATACAGGGCCACCTGGCGTACCAGGGCGTCCATCCCCGGTAATGGGTAGGCATCCAGCTGTGTAAAGCGATTAATCGTTTGCGAATAGTCGATTACCATTCGCCTGCGGTGAGCCTCACTCCGCACCACTAAGACTTGGGCCCTCCACGGAGACCTACTGTGTTCTATGATACCGTCCTTCAAGAGCAGGGCCGTTTCTTCCGCAATGAATTGCGCGTCCGCGCGAGAGTAGCGCCGCGATTTGATGGCCACAGGGGTACAATCAGTGGTCAGGTTGGGGAACAGTGAGAGTGGCTCCATGTCCATTTGAGCGAGGGCACACACAGCGAGCGTGTCCGGCCCTCCGAAGTCCATCTCTAAACGACCATGCCGCTTAAGGAAATCAAGTCCTAACAGAACGTCAGCGCATAAGGCCGGTAATACCATGAGATACACGTCCGGGAACGTGCGTCCATTTATCACAAGTGTCAATCGACACGCCCCTTTTGTGCTCAACCGAAGTCCCTGAGATGCCATGAAGATCCGGCGGGTTGTCCCGAGAACCGGCCACCCATGTTGTCGCACGAGACGCTGATCAATAAAACTATCCGTGGATCCCGTATCAATTAAAGCTTGCGCAACAACGCCCGCGACCGTGAGCGGAATGAAGGCCTGCGCTAGGCCGGCAGACCCGGCAGGTATAGTTCCGGCCGGGCGAGAAGATCGCGCCTCGCGGGTGGATCCCACGCCGGCTGCAATCCTTCGGGCCTCAGCAGGAGCATTGAAGTCAGTTGGCTCTTCGGTAGTTTCATTTGCCAGAGTGGGTGTGGAGTAGTCGTGAGAGAAGCCTCCAGACGGCGCTCGAGCCACGGGAGAAAGTTCACTGCCATCTGCAGAGTCATATGCCAAAGCGGGTGCATGTAATTCGCAAGAGCTACCGCCAGATGGCGCTCGAGCCACGTGAGAAAGAATTCTGCCATCTGCAGAGTCATATGCCAAAGCGGGTGCATGTAATTCGCAAGAGCTACCGCCAGATGGCGCTCGAGCCACGTGAGAAAGAATTCTGCCATCAGCAGCTGGACATGCCAGAAGGGAAGCATGTAATTCGCAAAAGCTGTCATCAGATGGCGCTCGAGTCACGTGCTGCGTTTGCCGCACCTCGAGAGGCAATTCCAAAGTGGGCGCATGTCGCTTGTTTGAAGGAGGCGTTTGCAAGCCAGTCAAGGTTAGATGCTTTGTGACCGGTCGCGTTTGCGCCATTTGTTTCGGCGGCCCGACGTATCTCACCAAGGTCGGGCGAGAAGCCAGAGGCCCGCGAGGAGGAGAGCGGCTCATCAAAGCTGTGCAAGGCGCCCCGTCCGGTGCTCGATCCATTGGTTCAGCGATGAGCACATTCAAGGTCGCTCGGGAATGCGTGCCCCGGGCGGCCTTTCTGCAGACTTTTGCAAAATGGCCTTTAGTGGAGCAGAGGTGACAGGTCGCCTCTCGGGCCGGGCATTCCGTCCGGGGATGCTGCCGATTGCCACAAAAATAACATTTTGCATACCGGGCAAGCCGTGGCCGGGCAGCGGCAGCTGCAGTGAGGCCGGATGCGGAGTCCGCTTCCGGAGCACCCAGGGACTCGGCCGTCGTGGTGGTCGGGTCCTCCTCCGTATCCTCGGCGATGGCCCTCTCGGGTCGCGCGAGTTGCGAGGTCCCCGCCACGACTCGTGGGTTATCATAGGCGGTCAATTGTTGTCGAGCATCTGCATAAACGCGCGCCAGCCGTAGTGCCTCTGTAAATGTCAGCTCCGCGACCTCCAAGAGACGCAGCCGCAAGACTCCAGAACTAATTCCGGATATGAATGCATCTCGGAGCAAATCGTCTTGAACTTGCTCATGAGTCCGGACGTCCTGCACACAATCTGCCAATAAATAGCGCAACTCCTGCGCATAGCGATCGATCGATTCAGACGGTTGCTGCCGTCGCTGAGAGAGTTGATGCCGGCCGTGCACAGCGCTCCGTTTCTTTATGTAAAGGCGCTTCAGCTCGGCCAGGGCCGTATCATACGTCACAAATCGAGAAATGGTCTTGTACACAGTGTGATGGACCTTGGACTGTAAGACGGACAGCCGTATCTCAGCGGTTGGCTCCGTCTCGTGAGCAGCGAAGTAGTTCTGCAGCGTGTTGAGCCAGTGAGCAAACTCCGATGCAGATCCTTCAGCCAGAGGGTCGGCACCGAGAATCGGAACCACGATCATCTTGTGGTCAGCCATGGCGAAATAAATGATATTAAATGTCGTGAAAATCAAGCGCAGACACGACTTTCCTCAGTGTAGGCTTTAATATCATTTAGATCGATAATATCTCCTGTAACAATACATGCAACAATAGGCATTAAATCAGAGCATTTCAAGCACAGCAAAGGTAGCTTCGATATAACAATGGTTCGCGCAGCGCAGCCTTTGGGGCGTACATACCATTCAACTACTGGATAATGTCACAGTGAGTCCCGCCGGAGTGTCCGCACGCCCCGAGTGTCCCGGGTCTTATAGACGCCCCCCCCCTTTTTCGTGGCGAGCATCCCTGGGTTCACCTTGGTATAATTTCACTACAGACAGGTCAATAGTGCTTAAAAAACCTGCTAACTTGTGAAGAAAAGCACTTCTTGCAGAGTTAGCACTAGGGCATAGTATACATTAGTCGTGCAAATCTTTTGGTTACCGCTGACAAACTCCACAGATAGTAAATGGCCCTTGCAAATTTCTCTACATCTGATCTCCGACGGCTGGAATCTAGGATGTAACACTACTGCAACACCAGCCTTGGCATCAACGAAAGCACTGGAGAAAAAGTGACAACCTTTAAAGATATTACGCCACTCAACCTCAGAAGACTGATTTGCATGCGTCTCTTGTAACATCAGCACATCAATTTTTTCATTCTGAAACATTTGAAACACCTGGAGGCGACGCACACAACTGCGACCACCGTTGATGTTTAAGGATGCTACTTTTATCTCCACTCTGTTAACTATTCATACAGTTCCTTGCCCGCTCGAGTTACACATTTTCTTAGCCTCTGGAATTGAGGTTCTGACATGTTAACCTGATAAGGTTCACGAATCATGTTCTTTGCAGTCAAAATAAAATCATGCAGATTCGGAAAGTAGTCTTTGATTTTTACATGTCTTTTCCTGAACGTTTCTTCAAGGAACTTGATAACATTTTCTTGAGAAACCATGGTGATGGTATTGTCATCACCTGCCTCACTCTCTTGAGCACTTAAAGCACTAAAGAGTGGAGTAGAAGAGGTTTCATCAGAATCAAGTGCTTCGTCTTGATCTGCACCTTTTCCTACTATTTGCTGAACACTTAGTTTTGGAAACAGCAATTCTACAGGGTCAAGGACCTCTGCACTCTTTGCAGACCCTTCCAGATTTACTATATCCTCTGTGGCTATAAGTATGTCCCCCAGCTCATCATCCCTTTCATTTTTATCTGCCAGGGCAGGGTTAACGTTATCCTCACAGTCGCAAGGACTTTCCCCTTTATCTATTTTTTCCTCACTAGCAGATCCAGCTGCTAACTCGTCTGAGCGAGTTTGGTTATCAGGACAAGGACTTACCACATCCTGAGAGGATCGACTATTTTCCGGGTCATACTCAATCTCAGCAAGTGGTGCAAGCGAATCTTCCTCACGTACATACACTTCCGGTACAATCTCCATTACCGCCAAGGAGTTTCCGGTGTAGGCCTCACCCTGGAGGTCCTGCGAGCCTGACACGATCTGAATCTTATTTTGTTTTTCTTCGGAATCACAGGATTCATCATTTGAACGCTTCTGACCTATTTTCCTGGTGTCCGCTACTTCCATGATATCGCCCGCACTGTCGTGTACAGTGGACGAAATGGGAGAGGGTTCAACCACTTTCATTCCCACCTTAAATGGAGGAGCGGGGTTAGTCACCTCATGTTCTAGATCTATCACTTCCCCCCCCCCCACCCCCCCGGTGGGGGTGGTCGGGTCTGGTGCTTCGCTCACCGCAGTCGGTGCGATGGGTGGATTAACCACTCGATCCGCCTCCTCCCCTTCATTGCGCGGTGAAGAGGAGTCACTCCTCACCAATCCTCCGCTTTCCTGCGGTGTAACCGCATTGGGGCAGGCACTCCTCACATGCCCGTAAGCCCCACACTCGAAACACGTCATAGCCTCCGAGGAGGCATACATTTTGTATTCAAAGCTGTTGATTTTCACACTCAACACGACATTGAGCGTTTTTACATGTGCAGGCAGTATCATGTACACCACTCTCTTGAAGGACATGACATGTTTGAATCGATCGCAAACATTTCGCATCGGCACCATCGAAATCCTCGATACGACCTCACCGAACTTGTTTAATTGGTCACGTAAATCCTCATTTCTAATAAATGGCGGGATATTACTGATGTTAATCTTTACCGTCGGGGCTTGTAAAGCGAACATAGAGAGGAACGTGTTCGGTTCAATGAACAAGCCTTGTTCGACTACACTCGCCACCATGTGCTCCTCGGACAAAAAAACGACAAATTTCTTATTCATACGAGAGGCAGCACGAATACTGTGTGCACCAACGATGTTTCCAATGGCGGAAAGCACATCGTTAATTTCCACCTCGTTGGGAGGAACACAAGCTAGCCCGTGTTTACGAGTTAGCGATTCGTACGTATCAATGCGGAAACGTTCGCCCGCCATTCTAACTCGACCAAAGACAAGTTAGTAACCGAGAACCGAGAAAACCCAGTTTGTCGAACACCAACAAACAGATCAAATTCCCCCCCCCCCCCCTTGTCCGAACCGGACAAGAAGGTATCAAACCTAAATAATCGAGCTAAAGTAAATAATAAACGTGCGTTATAAGCACAAAAATGGCTTACAAAGCGCCGTCAAAGCCAGTAGGCCGCACCCAACAAGGGCCCGCTCTCAATCCTCTCTCTCTCGAAGACAAGGGTGCAGAACGGATGAAAACACAATGCCGAAGCACACAGGATGAAAAGGGAGAGGGAGGGGGGGCAGGGGAGGGGGGGGGGGGGGAAACGCAACGGGCTCACCAAAGCACAAAGCAGTTGCTCACAGCCGCCATGACGCCACACCCAATGCACCGATAGGTGGCGACAGAGAGAGAGAGAGAGAGAGAGAAAGAGAGAGACTTTTTTTTTTTTTTTTTTTTTTTTTGACTTTTATGTGCTTTTATTATAAAAGTATCAAAACACACATGGAAGAACACCGCAAAATTTTTACAAGAAAAAGAAAGTTGTACAAGCAAAAAGAATGTATATACATGTATATGTGGACATTGAGCGTAAGTATAATTTACAAAAACAAACTCAACACCTCATCTGTAAAACAATCGTCGTTCACACTGCCGAAACTTATCTGGGCCGACACTATTCCTTTGAAGCAAAACAGCACATTTTCATCTCTGCCACTCAATTTGATCTTTCTAGTTTTATATATTGCGAGTTTAGCAATTCCGCACAGAAAATTCAAGAAAGGGCCCGCTGTCTTGTTCTTGGTGCTCCTTTCAATGCCATACACAAAAATTGCAACAGAAAAAACAAACTGAAATTTATAAAAGAGCTGTTGGAGGAAACAAAAAAGGGGTACCAATCTCTTACATTTCACGAAAGCATGGGTCACATTTTCAGCCTCTTCACAAAAAGGACAAACATTCAGTACAGAAGGATCAAACTTATTAAGTAAGTATTTGGTGACCAGGGCCTGATGAACTAGTCTCCAATTTAAGTCTCCGGTTCGACCTAAGGTTGGAGACCTATACATCTCTTTCCACACTGGAGATAGGAACGAATTAGCCGGAATGATCTCATCCCACCGATTTTTTAAAGGTTTTGTGAAACCCGGTATAAGCACCTCTTGGCATATCCCATAAATAACTTTTTTTCCCATCACATGGAACACACCGCAACCATCTGACTTTGAAAAGACACCCTGTTGTTTTTTTGAGGTGACTTGGAGCTCGGGGAAATAGAGACGAGAGTCCACCACTTCATCTGCCCCAGTCCACCCGATATTTAATTCCCTGAAAGTTTTAATCACAACTCTCAAAACTTTGTCCACCATTCTAGATGACCGAACCCCCACTTTTGATGTGAGAGAACCGGTGGATAACCATCCATTTAGGGAAGGCTTCATCAGGTCTCGCACTCTGTTTATTCCATTACAGGTGAAGCAATGCATAAATGACCTGGAGGTTGAAATTTCAGGGAATAAAGGATTCAGAACCAATGGCTCATGCATATATTTTTTTGCATCGTAGGACACCTCTAATCGTTGTATTCCAAGGACTTGCCAGGCATTCAGAAGGCTCTGATGAAACTCGGGGAGCAGAGTCGTGTTGACATGCTGCAGGTCCATGAGGAAGAGCTCTCGGTCATACTTCAACCCATCTGCTTCCTGCAGCCAAGCGTTTGTGAGAGGCCGCCACGGGACACACTCACCATACAATAAACGCTTTATCGTCCACATGCGGAAAGCCATTATCCGACTCGGAACATGTATCAAGCTTTGGCCACCTGCATTTCGGGGTCTGCACACCGTGTCTGGTCCAAGCCAATGGTGGCCTCCCCAGAAAAACTGAGTTAGAACCCTCTGAATGCATGTGACCAAGTATCTCGGAGGTTGGAGGGGGATAACTTTATGCCAAATAAAAGGAACCACCAGGTTATTTATTATTGTCACCCTTGCCTTAAGCGATAGAAGGTGGTGCAACCGTTTCCATCTAGCCAGTTTCTGCTTAATTCTTTCCAAGAAACCCTCCCAATTTTTTTGTTCATATGCTTGGACTCCGAGAAATAAAGAGAAAGAGATAAATAAAGAGAGAGAGAAAGAAAGACTTTTGACTTTTTAGACTTTTTATTACAAAAATATAAAAATACAAGCCAGTCGGTGAAGATACTATTCAATACAGGCACAATAATCAAAAATACAGAAAAGAAAAAGAGATAATGACAGGAAATCAAAACAGTACAATGAACTAGAAAAGAAAAACAACAACAGAAAAACCGACCACACACTGAATCAATCCAAACAAACCTACAAATATACCGTTAATTCATTCTCCTGCACCATGCAGATCCCATCAAAACACCAGATGTTCATAAACTCATCAATACATTTCTTCCTTTCAGAATCACAAAATTCAAGTTTGAGTCTTGCAGATGTCAAGGCATTAAAAAAGAACAAGACATCACATTGCCCAATCGGCTTTCCTTTCAGTTTTTCCCTCCTCGATAAATAAATTGCCATTTTCGCCGTGGCCACTAAAAACAAAAACAACATATGTACATGTTCTTTCATATCATTGAAACCAAAAATAAATGATCGCAGAGAAAAAGTGATCTTCATTTTTCCAGCCTTGTAGTTCAGCCATTGAAATAAAGGCACAAGCCTTGCACAATCAACGTACGCATGGAACACATCCTCTGTGTAAACACAGAACGGGCAACACGTAGATGTGGGCGCGAAATGACTCACTAATTTATTAGACGGAATGATCCAGTGTATCATTCGCCACTGGAGGTCACCTGTCCTTTTGCTTACCAGCTTACTGTATATTGATTCCCATACAGGCTCAGATGGGAGTCCTTCCGGCATTAGCCCTTTCCACCTGGCCACTCCATTTAACGGTGAGTTCCCAAGCAGAACTGCAGTGCATAACCGATACAGGTCTTTACTACTGCATTTCTGAAAAATGTTTTGTCCCTCACTAATTGGGGGCAAGTCTCCGTGACTAGGCTGTACCAATAAACCAGGAAAATGCCAGTCATTGGATGTCACCAAAACTTCCTGGGTCCATCTTAATCCAAGTTGGAAGCTTTTCTTTACTATTTCCTTTAGTACTCTTCCGATTATTCTGTTTGACCATATTCCAGTCATATCAGCTATCTCTTGCACCGTCTTCCACCCCCAACCAGAATCATGGCGGAGGTCCAACACTTTGATTATGCCCGCTGTAATAAAGTGTTGATAAAAGTCTTGGCTTCTTGGAATTGCAGGAAACAGTGGGTTGTAAAAAAGGGGTTCTTCCACAAACATGCTTGTAGCATAGGTTTCTTGCTGGCGACTAGTCGAAAGGCTTTGCCAGAGAGAAAGAAGGAGAGAGAGAGAGAGAAAGAGAGAGAGAAAGAGAGAAAGAGAGAGAGAGACTTTTGAAGCTCTTTTATTATAAAGGTAAGAAAACCATACAAGTCATGCAAATAATAAAGTCACCACAATTCAAAACATGTGCAGCCAAACAACAACAATAAAAACACCAGGCACTAAAATAAAAAACTTAACAAACCATGATCAAGTTTACAAAACCCACCCTTTGCACACCATTTTTCCACAAAGGTTTGTAAATCGTCTTTCATTTGGCAAAAAGAAAATTCCAAGCGTAACCTTGCCATGACTAGAGCCTTAAACACAATTACCACATCACATAAAATATCAGCATTTGCCAGGAGCTTTGCTTTTCTTGTTTTGTAGATTGCTAATTTTCCAATAGAAATGAAGAAATTAGCAAGAGCAGTCTCAGAGCGTTTTTTATAACTAAGTGGTGTTCCAAAGATAAAAACACGTGTAGAAAAAGAAAAATTCATACGATTTAAAAAAGTTGATAAAAAACCAAAGAAAGGAGAGAGTCTTGCACAATCTACGTAAGCATGGAAAAGGTCTTCAGAAATCATACAAAAGGGGCATTCCACTGAATTATCCTCATTAAAACGATGTAATAAAACATTGGAGGGCAACACCATATGGGCGAGTCTCCAAGCAATATCACCAGTCCTTTTAACAATCGGTGAAACATACATTGCAGACCATTGCGGATGGGAGGGAGACCCAGAAGGCAGTTTCTCTTTCCATCGAGCCCCAAAAGAAAGAGGCTGTAACGAGGGAAACCGAACTGAGATACACAAACGATAGAGTCTCTTTTTATCCTTGCTGGAAAGTGGCGATGAGGATAGCAAGATAGATGTTGTGGCGCTATCAGCTGGCAGGCTAGAGCTAGCACAGATCTGTGGTGGTGTATGGTGGTCACCAATGTTGGCGGTTGAGCTCAGGCCCAGGTGCCTAAAAACACACAGGATTTCCTGTAGGACCTTGGCTACGCTCCTCAAAGATCTGATGCCAGTTCTTACTTGAAGATGTCCTGCGGAGAACCAACTGTTCCTGTTACAGTCACGAAGGTCCCGAGTCGTTTTCACGCCAGCACTCACAAAACGTTGCACAAAGGCACGTGAGCGAGGAATAGCAGGAAAGAGGGCATTGTAGAAAAGGGGTTCCCGGAGGAACCTTTCACTGTTGTATGTCCCCATTTGGCGAGTTATTGAAATGGACCGCCAGACGTTCAAGACATCTTGGTAAAAGTCAGGGAGCAGCGAAGCATCGACATGTTGCAGCTCCATGAAGAAGAGTTCACAATTGTACCCAAGCATGCCGGCTTGTTTTAGTATACAGTTTGCAGTCGATTTCCAGGGCAAGGCCTCCAGAAATATAAAACGACGAGCTGTGGAGACTCGGAAGGCCATCACCCGACAAAGAATGTCCACAAGCCCATGACCTCCTTCTACCAGTGGGAGGCGAATAGTCTCTGGCTTTAGCCAGTGTTTGCCATCCCAAAAGAAGTCAAGTAAACATTTTTGGATTGACGACGCCAACGTTGCAGGTGGCTGCAATGCAATCATTTTATGCCATAAGAGAGGGGCCACCAGGTTGTTAATGACCAGGGCACGACCTCGGAAAGACAAGGTCGACAAAATTCCTCTCCATCTGTTTAATTTGTTGCTGATTTTGTGGAGCAAACCATCCCAATTCCTTTTGACAAAGCCTGGGGTTCCAAGGTAAACACCGAGGTATTTCACACCTTCTTTTTCCCATGTCAAATTCATAGGGAGAATTGGAAGGGCAGAAGGTGGCGTACCGCCGACCCAAACTGCTTTGCATTTCGACCAATTAATTTGCGTTGTACATGCTTGAGAGTATACCCGTAGGCACTCAAATAGCAGAGCAATGTCATTACTGCTGCGAACAGCAACACATACATCATCAGCATAGGCCGAAATGATAACGGGATTTTCTGATGGAGTCACTGAAAATCCCATAAGAGAAGATCGTAAACGAATCAAAAGGGGCTCAATGCAAAGAGAGTACAAGATTCCAGATAAGGGACAGCCTTGCCGAATTCCCCTCCCAATCCGCAAGGGTGAACAGAGACCATCATTGATTTTGATCAAGCTAAAAATGTGATTATACAATAAGGACACATATGAAATAAAGGATGCCCCAAAACCAAATTGCTTTAAAATGTGAAACAAATACTCATGATTAACAGAGTCAAAAGCCTTTTCTTGGTCAATAAAAAAGAGACCGGTATGTTGTTGTTGAAATGCACACACATCCCACAGGTCTCGTACCAAAAAAATGTTATCGTGCATAGATCTGTGCATAACACAGTACGATTGATCCTGATGTATAACTGTGCTTAGAACAGTCTTTACACGGTTAGCTAGCGTTTTGGCAAAAATCTTGTAATCTGTGCAGAGAAGAGAGATTGGACGCCAGTTCTGTATCAATTGCAGGTCGTTTTTCTTAGGGATAAGGCAAACAACTGCACGTCGACAACTAAGGGGTAACAATCCCTCACGCAGACTGTATAAAAACATTGAGTGCAAAGCAGGACCAAGCATGTCCCAAAAGGTTTTATAAAATTCAGCTGGTAGCCCATCAAAACCAGGAGCCTTATGATCAGCAAGGCCATCGAGCGCAGTTTTAAGTTCACCGAGAGTAATGTTCTCATCCAAGACATGCCGTTGATGCTCATCTATCTGCGGTAAATTGGTCGTAATATTCTGCATTGCAGGCACATCATTGGGCTTAAAGGAAAACACATTCTCAAAATAAGACCGAACAAAATGAACAATCTCCGTATTATCACTAAGAATATGCCCATCACTAGCCCGAAGACTAAGCATTTGCTGGCTCGCCTTCGTCGTCTTCTCAAACTTAAAGAAATCTTTACAACATGTGTCTGACGACAGTACCATTCACTCTCAGCCTGACTAAGGCACCAATACCATTTTCTTGAATTAATTCCTTAAGCAGAGTTTGTTTTTCAAAGAGGAGTTGACACCGTCTTTCATCACTGAGGACCTCAGCACCTTCCTGCAATCGTAGAATTTCTTGTTTCAAGGCATCAATACATAATTGTTTACTTTGAGAGCAATTGGTTTTGTATTGCTGACAGAAAACACGGATCTGCGCTTTAGCATAGTCCCACCACTGACGGAGATTTAGGAAACGATGTTGGAAATACACAACCTTGTCCCAAAAAACCTCAAAGGATGATTTAAAGAAAGGATCGCTCAGAAGTGAGGTGTTAAAGGACCAATACAGGGTGCGGCGTTTGAAACGAGGAAAAGAAAAGCACAGATTTACCAAAGAATGATCAGAGAAACCAGAAGGGACAACAGCCGTATATGTCACAAGGTTGACAGCAGAGTTAGGAATATAAAATTTATCAAGACGAGCAAGTGAAAGATGATTTAGTAAAACCCGACACCAGCTAAATTGCTGCAGGTTTGGGTGTTGTTGCCGCCATACATCGTTGAGGTCATGCCGTGAAATTATACTGGAAAGAGGCCTACTTGAAGCTGGATGTGGCTCTGCACTGTTCCTATCTAAAGTTGGGTTTAAAGTACAGTTAAAGTCACCCCCTAAGCACAACAACGTATCAGAAGAGAGGTGTCTCAGGAAATTAAAGGACTGATTAAAAAAAGTTCCTCTATCTGTGCTATCGCTTGGAGCATAGACGTTAACAAACATAAATCGTTGCTGATTGTATTCAAACTCTACAGAGGCTAGATAGCCTGGTACGATTTCCTTAAAGATGGGGGGGGAGACAGCCAAACGTGAACTGACAAAAAAGCAATACCCGCACTCACAGAATCTGTATTACTAAAAAACCAAGTGCCAATCAGCTGTTGCTGCCAATCAGCCATGCAGTCTGCAGTGGCACGAGTTTCTTGCAATAAAAGCACATCAATCTTTTCCCTCCTGGCTAATTGCACAGTTTGGGACCGACGCAGCTGACTGCGCCCACCATTAATGTTCAAGCTTGCTATGTTCATAGAAACATCGGCAGCAACACAGCCATTACAGGTTTAATTCTTTC